>NC_081409.1:377035478-377635478 GCF_030272615.1 Cryptomeria japonica
CAAGGCGCCCAGTAGGAACCAGGGCACCCAGAAGGGACCAAGGCGCCCAACACCCCTGTCCTGGCAGGACCAGGGTGCCCCACGCCCCTGTCCTGGTCTTTTTCTCTGAAATTTGGTGGGAAGGTCGGTCTCAGTCTGCTTCTCCTGGATCTGCAACCTGCGGCGTCGTCCGAGTCCCAAAACCTGCACTTATATCTGAAAAGGTGTTTGGGCGGCTATATAGGGTTTTGCCTTAGTCAAACCCCCGCTTCGGTGATTTCCACCTCCACGAATAGCCAAGTTGTATTGTAAAATGTATTGTGTGTGCAGACCTAGTGTGTGTGCAAGGTCCTTAAATGCAAGAAAGCAAACTAGAGCAACCTAGAAAGTAAACCCTAATTGCTTGTAAATGATAATGTAAATGCTCTAAATCAAGATGCAAAGTGATCCAAAGCATGAATAAAGGATATATTGAAGCTTATGCAAAGACATGAAAACAACATGAAATCATACCCAACCCTCAAGGGAGGAGTACAAGCCAATCTTCAGTTGGTAATTTCCTATTGTTCTTCAATGTCTTCCAAGCCCTAAGTGGATGAATGAATTTGATAAGTGCTTGATAGAGGAATGTTGAATGTTGTTGAAGTCTTCAAAGATCTGCTCTTTCGCTGCATAGAAGGTCCTTGAAAGCCAAAAAATCGGATCCTTTCAAATGAAGAAAGAGAGCTCTTATGTATGAAACCCTAGGTCTTAATTTCGACTTTTGGCCGACCTAGAGATTGAATATCCCGCCAATTTCTTGGGGTTAAGCTTTATTTTATGATTGGATCGTGCTCCCAAAATTTTGGGAAAAATGTCCGGGACCATGTTGCACGGGCGCCATGGTCCCGACAACTTTTCACCAAATTTTCAGGGCCGTCAGATATGATGATTTTAGAGAGAATCCCGAAGTTATAGGTGATTTCGAGATGTTTTGACCCCCGAAATCAAGCCCCCAAGTTCAAAATAGGACCTAATTAGGGTTTTTGATTAAATGATGTATAGGAGGAATAAAATGAAAAGGGCACACTTTAATGAAAGGGCCCAACTTTATGATATGGGAGATGATAAAATAGGACCTTAGACCTAATTAATTTAATTAATTAAGTGCTAAAGGGGAAATGCAATGCAAAATGCAAAATGCGCCAAGGCGGGTGCTAAACTAGGTGTGAAATTGTACCACCCTAGCAAGTGCGTACAATTTACGACGCTACAGTATATACATATATATACATACATATATATACATACATATATATACATACATATATATGTGTGTATATACATATATATGTTAGGCCCAATATGGAAAGCTAATGTATTGAGAGGGGAGGGGTGAATCAGTACTTCAAATCCTTTTCTCAACAATATCTTTACTGTTATGCATAAACCAAAAATTACTGTAACATAACATAAAGCTAAAACAAATGAGTAACAATCATACATGATTCACTCCATAACACATATATTTTGGTTATGCAGAAACTCTTGGTTAGAGAGAAAAACTACGGTGGGGATGGCACCCACAACTTCACTACTGCAATAATAAAGAGTGCTCGGTTAGAGCTACATTTAGCTATTTCTAATAGCTTACCCTGTTAGGAGTATTAAGATCAGTTAGATCTACCTTACTAAAGGATTTATACAACACTATATAAGTGTAGCACCTAGTTAAAGGATTTACAATTTATAGACTTCGTTAGAGTATTTTACCCTGTTAAAGGTTTCTCTTAAAACTTCAAAATATTACAATAAGACTTTACAAATATCTGCAACTTTACATCTGAAATGCTATAGCAGATTCTATGTGCTCAAAATAAGATTACCTTGCCTATAGCATACCTCGGTAACTCATAAAGTAACTCGGTAAACCCTTCTATTTACTCTGTTCCTCGACTGTTCTCTGATAACCTTCTCGGTGACCTCTGTGTCTCTGTAATAGTCATAATACTTTGTGATTTCTCATGTATCACATAAGTCTTGCTTCATACACATATGTGCACACACATTTCTCACATTCACACATCTCTTTCTAACCCTTAATTCATGTTGTATAAATAGACTTCTTATGTCAGTTATCTGATTCATTGCTTCGATCTTACAAACATGATTTCTCGAATAAATAACCATGCAAAATATTTCATTGGTTAGATGACCTCAAAATTATACAAAATCTGTATGTGCAATTTCCAATGTGATAACGGTTCTATGTGCCTCGATCTTGTAACACATTTTCATATGTGTGTCTGGGTTCAATGAATCTGGTAACACGTTTCACTCGGTGTATATCAACTCGGTGTATTATCTTTACTGCTCGATAGACATGAAATAACACTCAGTAGACAGCTCGGTGTATACTGGGCTTTATGACTCTTTTCCTTCTGTAACCGACTAGGCTGTTCATACCGACTAAATATTTCGGTAGTGCTAACTGACTCGAGTATATAGAATGACTTTGTATATAAAACTAATGGCAATTTTATAAGTAGTAACAATCTCTCCTTTTGACATTAGTTGAGATGTTTGACAAAACTACTTTCAAAGTCATTACTCAAAAATCTGTATACTTTACAAAATTTGACTAAACATGCAGTATATACATTAGTCATTGAAATAGTATAATCAAATATACTCCCCTTATCAATATGCTATACAAAACTCTGTAATGTGTGCTCGGTGATCAATACTCTGTAATCTTTGTTCTTTCCTCTGTTCACTGCTCTGCTTATTCTGCTCATTCTCTTCTCGGTATACTCCCCCTGTATACTACACTCCGGTTGTTTGATACTTTGAATACTATACACTCTTGATGATATACTCTGATATACTCTGATGATATACTCTGATATACTCCCCAATTTTGACAAACATCAAAATTTAGTTACCATTGGGAGGTGGCAACTGATAAAAAATGGATTTGTACTTTGTCTTGGCTTCGATGAGAGCGACAGAGAGTGCATCCTTTACACTATCCATTAAAGAATTATGTGCATTAATATCAGCCAATAATGAAATTAAGCCATCTAAAGTGCTTCCCTCTTGTGTAGTAGAGAGATAAGTGGCTCGGTTTAGCTATTCTTGAACGGATGAAAGATGAGGAAGGAATAATGTTTGAAGTGTCATTATGTCCATCCTGATCTTGTGTTCTTCATTCCCCAGTTCCAATTGTTGAGCCATGAGCTGTTGTAGCTTAGTATAAAAATTCTGAACTAAATTGGGCTCGGGGGTCAACTTATTTGAGAGATCGGTGATCTCTTTCTCAATTGCTTCTGTTTTATTCTTAATGTCTTTAAGAAATAAAGAAAATGTGCAGAGTTTCTGAAATAATGAAAGACTGTGCTTGAGTTGAGGGGACAACTCAACAATAAATTTGACAAGTTTTACCTTGCCAACAGCAATGGATCTCTGTACTTCCTCTATCATTTTAGTAGTTAGCTCCTTGTCTTTTAGTTTGCTCAAGTATTTGGATGCATCTACTCCAGATGTCTCAATCTGATTTAGGAGTTCATTCAATTGAATATGGATGGCTACATCAGTTGATACTGTAGCTGAAGGTAGCATATCTGATAGTAAGGTCTTGACCTTCTGAAGTACTTTATTCTTCTTTTGTATGGCCAATTGCTTTTCCTGTTTGGCCTTTGCTTTGCACAGTTCACCGAATTCATTGAGTGCTTGCCCTTTCAATGTGGAGATGTCTACATTGGGCAACACTTTTGGTTTTGATAAATCAATTTTGAAACTATGCTTTTTCAACTTCTTTTCTTTACCTTTCACGGGGTGAACCACTAGAATAGCTTGAAAGGCTTGAGAACCCTCGGTAGGTTGCTTGGTAGAGACAACACTTTTGTCGGTTTCTTTAGCCTTGGTAGTGTCCTTCGGTGTCTCGGTGCTTGGTGTCTCAGTTTTAACATTTTCCGTGCTAGAAGGTGCTTGAGAGGTTTGTTCTTGTGAAGTACCTTCTACTGTAGACTTTTGACCTTCGGTGCCTTCACCTATAGCCTGAGGAGCATTGGTTGTAGCAGGTTGTTTGATCAGTGGGTAAGGCTGAACTTGTTCCAAAACAGATTCACTGGAGACAAGTTTTGCATAAGCATTGCCTTCTATCATTTGTTGTTCAGGTGCTTCTACATCCATGATATCTTCATCTATTTGAATGGTGACAGCAGGGTCTTGCTCGGTGACATCAGGCTCTTGGTCGGTGACATCGACTATTTCCATTGTAGATTGTTCACCAGCATTCTTTCTTTGAAAGATGGTCTTCCATTGCTCTTTTGTTTCCTTTTCCACTTCTATATACATGCCATTCATCAATTTCAAGGCCTTTTGTTTTACTATAAATTGAGTTTGGCTGTTTGTCAGATGTTCTTTTATTTCATCAACCGACATATCAGGAAGGAGATGCACCGAACTTCTTTCTCTGATTTGTTTCTTTGAGTCTAGGTCATATTGCCATCTGGTTTCAATGTGTGCATATAATTCCGTAGGAATAGAATTACATACTTCTAATGGGACAGCTCAGAATTTGAGAAGTGTGCAAATGACAGCTTCTTCAATTTGCCTCTTTTCATCAGCAGATCTGGATTCATATTTGACAAATCTGAATCCACCAAATCTACCATATTCCTTTACATTATTACAAAAAAATTCTACACTATGTACATCTACCTTCTTGCTTTTCACAATCTGAAATTTATTTGCATCTTCAGATTTGGTATCACTCGACTCTTTTGGCAAAATGAGTCTCTAAGTAGATTTCTTGTAAGTTCTAGTTATCTTAGGAATGGCAACAATCTTTTGTTTCTTACTCGGTAATGCAGCAGATACCCTTGTGTTAGGTCTCTTTGTTGGAGGGGTCGGTAGGGCCATTGAAGTGTCCTTTTTCTTTCTCTTCAACAATTTTCCCTTAGGCAATTCAGTGCTAAGTGTTATGGCTGCTTCTTGGGCTTCTGTCTCCTCTTTGGTGATGGCTAGAACTCCTTTGACAGTGTGGAGGAAGACTCTTCTCCAAATTTCTCAGTTAATGCCTTAATCATCTTTGTAGCTTTTCTTGTAGCCTTAGGTACTACAATGCTCATTTTTACTTTTTCCTTCAACTCTTCATAGGTTCCATACCTTACCTCAGTAGTATGCCTTGGTAATGATAGATAGGCATCAATTTGCTATTGTGTGATATCAAAATCAATCTCGTAACCCATAGGTGACAATGATTGAGTCCTCGATTCCACAACATTCACATAACAGTAATCAGTGTTGAGCTCAAAACATATTTCATCTTTTGTATTTTTCTACCAGCTGTGGTGGAATCCGGTACCTGTTATGCATTTTCTCTTTGAACTTGCTGAAGTAATCATCCATTATATCATTAAAGTTATCACCTAGCTTCTTGATGAAGTCATTGATTTGATGGGTGATTGGTCAGTGTAGTTCCCAAACAACTTTACTGACTGTTGGAAAAAACTTCTCAAAGTAGAAAAACATACATACAAGTAATGATCCAAATTTTAGAGTATTTGCTGAGTTGTTCTTCTTCAACTTTCTGATTGTGTTCAGATTTTCAAACAATTTCTTCAGCAATATTTCACACAAGTCAATTTTCATGCCTTTCTTAAAAATTTTGTATGCTAAGTCCACTGCTACATAGGGTACATTGTTTTCCCTTGCCGATTGGAAGAAACAGTAACCAATTACTCTAATGGCAAATTTGAGTTCAGGATCAGTGACATTGTTCAACTTCAGACCTCTGTAATCCAATTCAACTCCAGTCAAACTAATCAATTCCTTTTGTGATATCATTTTCTATGCTCGAGCATGATCATAGATAGGATATCCGGTGATCAGATGAATGATTTCTTTAGTGATCTTAAACAGTTGCTCTTGTAGCCACATGAAATCATCATGCACTCGGCTTAGTACAAACTTGACCCACTGGGGTTTGAACACACGAGGATAGGTTAGGGCTTCAGTCAATCCCTTGATTTTGATATGCTCATACTTGCTATCCATTTTACCATATGTGCACAATTCATCATATGCATCTTTGATCTCAACATGACCGAGTTCTTCAATACGACATTTTGTGAAGAATCTCACATCCTCGACTAACAAGACTTGATCCGGGATGAGTGAAAAAGTAGTTTTGTCATCCAGTGCAGATGCAATTTTGGGAGTCAAAGAGTATTGTAGTGAGGGATTTTCTACATTTGTGACAATAATGGGATCTTGGATCTTAGATGCCATTTTGATTTCAGATAAAAATTGACACAGGAACCTTAGGGTTTGAGAACTAAACAAATGGCAGACGCTTCACACTCAGTAGATAATAACAACTTAATGAGTTCAATAAACCAGCTTAGCAATGCGATGAGATTCGATGTAAATACCTTAGATTTTGCTTTGAAGATGGTTTGATCGCCTTGATTCGCTCTGCTCTACTTCTCAAAAACTTAGTGAATGAAAATGACCGTGAAAAACCTTTTAAGTACTCAAAAATACCTTATCGGGCTCCGTGCAAGTTAGGTCGAAGACATTAAATGCACTTGATTCACTTAACTTTCTTTCCCTTTTTTTTGCGCTTTAACCGAGTAACTAGATTTCCTTCATATACCGACTTGACAGGCTTCCTGAATTCACCGACTTAACAGTTTTCCTGTAAAGTGCTCCAAAAGATTTTGATAGAATTTCAAACTTACTACTACATCTTACTATGCATATTTTGAATTTAGTACATACTAAAATAGGAACTGTTTAAGATTTAACCTTGTGAGAATGCAGTCCCTTCATACCTTTACCGATTAATTTGGAGTGGGAGCACCTAACTTGGTAGGTAAGGTGCTTTCTGTATTTGACACAATTTCCTTCTTTCTCCAAATCATCTTTAATTTCTCTTTTATTTCCTCAGTGTCTTCTCTAGGTTGATCTCTGCAATCTCCAGCCAAGTGTCCAACTTTGTGACAATGAAAACATGCCATACCAGGATTTCTCCATGATCTTTGGTTATTCATTTCAAACCTTATAAAGTAGTTGACACTTATATGTCCATATCTTCCACAACATTCACACCATATCCTTGTATTGTAATCCCATGGTACTGCAAAATATTGTCCGTAAGGATCTGTGTGAGTTTGGTAACCTCTAGTATTTGCTCGGTGTGCAGACCACATGTGGTTCTTTTGCTTAAACCAACACTTCTCAGTACTATGTCCATCTCTATTGCAATTTTTACAAAACCCTTTGAATTTTTCCTTCTGATAATTGTTAATAGACTTTGTCCTACATTGATTAGATGTGTGACCATATTTATTGCAATTGTAACAATAACCATTGGTTTTTGTGGTATTCGGTTGCTTACCTTTTCTGATTTGACACATGTTGGCAGTATGACCTTGATTTCCACAGTAGTAGCAAATAGGCTTCTTCCTTTTGATGTTATTCCTTTTTCCAGCTTGTTTTGATGATTCTCCACTCTCGGTAGAGTCTCTTCCTTTGTAACCGAGTCCTCCTTCTTTGTAGGGTCGTCTTGTGTTCAGTTTCTCATCCAACATCTTTGATGCTTCATAACTCTTCTTCAGTGTTTCCTTGGATTTCTTCTCTATTTCAAGTTCATTGCTCAACCTTGATACTTCAAGTTTCAATGCTTGATTCTCATCATTTTTCAGATTTGCTTCATGATGTGTATAACCTAGTTGATCTGTCAGATTTTGTTGAATACCAGTTAGCCTTATGATTTCATCATTCTTATCAGATACTAAGACTTCAAGTTGTTGTTTCTCTCTTTTTAGATCTCTTTCTTTATCCTCGGCTATCCTTAATGCATCTAGATTTTCAGTCATCTGTGTACTGAAATGTTCATGTTCTCTTTTCATTTCTTTTAGTTGATCTGCCAATGCTTTGTTCTTTTCTTTCAACATTCCAATCATTTCTTCAGTTTCTTCAGATATACTGTTCTCAGATGATGTCTCGATTTGTTCCACTAACTCTTGAGAATCATGCAAGTCATTAAATAATCTTCTCCTTACTTTTAGAGATTTTTGCATTTGCCTTTGCATGTCTGCAATCACTTGATTTGCATTATCTAGCTCTTCTTGTAGATACACAATCCTCCGAGATTGTTTATAGCCTTCCATTGATAAGATCTTTGTCTTTAGGTAGTTAAACCCTTTTCCAAGATTCAAGCTCTGATACCAATTGTTAGGCCCAATATGGAAAGCTAATGTACTGAGAGGGGAGGGCTGAATTAGTACTTCAAATCCTTTTCTCAACAATATCTTTACTGTTATGCATAAACCAAAAACTACTGTAACATAACATAAAGCTAAAACAAATGAGTAACAATCATACATGATTCACTCCATAACACATATATTTTGGTTATGCAGAAACTCTTGGTTAGAGAGAAAAACTGCGGTGGGGATGGCACCCACAACTTCACTACTGCAATAATAAAGAGTGCTCGGTTAGAGCTACATTTAGCTATTTTTGATAGCTTACCCTGTTAGGAGTATTAAGATCAGTTAGATCTACCTTACTAAAGGATTTATACAACACTATATAAGTGTAGCATCTGGTTAAAGGATTTACAATTTATAGACTTGGTTAGAGTCTTTTATCCTGTTAAAGGTTTCTCTTACAACTTCAAAATATTATAATAAGACTTTACAAATATCTACAACTTTACATCTGAAATGCTGTAGCAGATTCTATGTGCTCAAAATAAGATTACCTTGCCTATAGCATACCTCGGTAACTCATAAAGTAACTCGGTAAACCCTTTTGTTTACTCTGTTCCTCGACTGTTCTCTGATAACCTTCTTAGTGACCTCTGTGTCTCTATAATAGTCATAATAGTCTGTGATTTCTCATGTATCACATAAGTTTTGCTTCATACACATATGTGCACACACATTTCTCACATTCACACATCTCTTTCTAACCCTAAATTCATGTTGTATAAATAGACTCCTTATGTCAGTGATCTGATTCATTGCTTCGATCTTACAAACATGATTTCTCAAATAAATAACCATGTAAAATATTTCATTGGTTAGATGACCTCAAAATTATACAAAATCTGTATGTGCAATTTCCATTGTGATAACGGTTCTATGTGCCTCGATCTTGTAACACATTTTCATATGTGTGTCCAGGTTCAATGAATCTGGTAACACGTTTCACTCAGTGTATATCAACTCGATGTATTATCTTTACTGCTCGGTAGACATGAAATAACACTCAATAGACAGCTCGGTGTATACTGGGCTTTGTGACTATTTTCCTTCTATAACTGACTAGGCTGTTCATACCGACTAGAGTATATAGAATGACTTTGTATATAAAACTAATGGCAATTTTATAAGTAGTAACAATATATATATATATATATATATATGTACACACACACACACACACATATATATATATACATATACATATATATATATATATGTATGTATATATATATATGTATGTATATATATATATGTATGTATATAAATATAGATATATATGTATATATTTATATGTAAGTATATATATTTATATGTGTTTAATATATTTAGTTGGTTCCAATATTCAGAGACAATAGTAGGCATTTATCAGGCAAGGATCCCAAACCAACAAAAGGGCTAGGATCTATGTGATGTATTCATTTCTTTGCTTAGATCTTTGGTTAGGTTAATGATAGACCTTTGGTGCTACTCTTTACATTGACTAAAAATCTCTATAGATTTGATCTCCTATGTTAGGCTTAAAATAGCATGGAAAGTGATTGTTTTTCTGCTATGAATCTATCATTATTGTTATATGCTCTATCCTTCTAGGATACGGAGGAGGAAAGGAAAGGGAGGACCTTTTTCTATTTATACACCAGATTGAACATCTTGATCTATGCAAACATTGTAAAGGTTCGATGGCGTATAAAATAAAAATATGTCTCTGATATTGGTTCTAACATTACAATCATGATATCTTTTTACTCTAAATATTTGGTTATTTCACCCCTCCTTTAGGTTATTGTAGCCATGATAATCTCTTACATTGGAGTACAATCCTAAAATAAGAGATTAATCAAGGTACAACATCCTTCAAAGGCAGGAGATTTCTTATGCTTAGTAAGGAAGTATAAATAAAATTAATTAGTTACATTTTACTGATTAACATGATTTCCTAGAGCTACTAACAATGGTCTTGGCTGTGAGGTGTGGTAAGGTGCTCTTTTTGCAGAACTCAGATACTCGGTTGCTTCTAAGATGAGCTAGAAGAAGTAACATGGCTTTTACCTGAACAAAGAATTCTAAAGAGGTCTGATCTCCAATGGATAAAGGGTGATTCTAAGACAATTCCATTTGATCTTGGAAACATATATCACCAGGAATGCATGTCTCCTGGAATGTAAGCATTAGTATAGGTAAATTATGAATGGGATTTTCTGATCCATTACTGGATCTGGGCTAGACCAAAGGTTTTCTTCCCTCCATTTTTTCCTACCGGTGCCCATATAGAATGGAGGTGTAAAACTCATTTTTAATAATAAAGTTTCAGCTATGACCTTTTACTGATTAAAAAAAAATTAAAAAATGCCTTATTAATTGAATTAAATAAAAGATTTATTATTATTAATTGAGTAATATTTTTTTTTTTCAATAAAAGTGGGCAAGCCACTAAACTTTTTTATTATTCATAAAATATTTTTACATAGGGTTCAGAAAGGCATACTGGCAGGAAAGAACCCGCAAGAAAACCTTTGGTTATAGCCTTAAAATAGAAAACTAAAAACTACCCTTACATCCTTTGTTACATACCCCATACCCCTACATCCTTTGTTACATACCCCATACCCCTACATCTAAATTTATACAAGGGTCCCATAGGACTATTACAAAAACCCAACTTGTTGCTAGATAAAGGACTTGATAACAACACTCCATCAAAAGATCAGGCAGAACCACCAAGGAGAAAAGAAAACACTAGCAATGTAGTTTCTTCTGCCAATTACAAATTGAATATCTAGATACCAAAGAGAGCCTCCTCAAAAGATATGAAACTACCAAAAAACTCTAGCATAAAGGCAGCCAAAAAAACTCCATATCTGCATAAAAAAAAACCATACCACCAAAAAAATCCAAGATAAAAGTCGTCAGTTATACAAAAACCAAGAACTAGTGCTCTCCTCCGGAGGATCATGGGCTATATCCGGAGGAGGAATAACTCTCAATGGAAATGCCAAACGAGCAAGAGTGGTGAACAAGAAGCCCAAAGTAAGCAGTGAATGCAAGGCCTCAAAAACAACCCAGGCTTCGTCCACATACTGATCAGGGACCAGATACAATAGAAAATCCATAGAAGCCTGTGTATCTTCCATGGTGTCACATATCAGCCCCATTCTTAATTCATACAATAATTGACCAAACCAACCTTTCCATGAGCTCATGGAAAGGAAGAAACCCACCATAATAAAAAGACCCCACATCAAAATGATAATCAGCCAATGCAGAAGAAACCATATCCCAATTACATACTGTCGAAAAAATGAACGTGGAAACCAAGAGGCAGACCAAATCATCGTCAAGTAAAACATCATAACAGATTGTAACAAACTGAGACAAAAGCTCAGCATCAGAAATATGAGGGAAAATTTCTAGCCAATGACACTCCAGAAGTTTACGAAATTCAAAAGACACCGCAAGAGAAAACAAATTAAAGACCTTACCGAGCTTGTCACAATTAGCCACATTGTCATCCTCCGAAACCCCAGCTTCTAGCACCACTCTATATATACCAGAGGATAGGGAAGATGGCATTTGTAGAAACAAGAAGCTTCTAGAAAATTACAAAACCATAACACAAAATGTAGCTATTCCCATAATAAAATGAGATAAACACATGGAAGTATTAATAAAAACTGCCATCAACTAACCATAATGATGAGAGAAGATTTGCAAAAATATCCATTACAAACTTACATGGTTTGGACATCTCACATAGGTTAACAACCCTGAAAACTGATAATCATGAATGAAAATCAAGAAGGAGAGGACACCACCATCAAACAAATGATCATCGCATGATACCAAATCTGCCATGGCCAAAAAAACTCACACAAGGTGAACTAGAATGCAGTACCATACCTCAACAAATAATAATATCCCAAGAACGTACCACACATTAAAAGGTTACACGCATGCCACAAAGGACCGAAAACAAAATTCATTCAAACACACATGTCGCCACCCTTGAATATATCATGGTCAACCACATCCTCACCCTATAAATGGCATTATATATGACAAATACTTAAAATAGAAGTATGATTTCTACATCAGATATGAGGCACATACAAAGTCATCCATAAAGTGAAAAAGAAGATGAACCTAACCAATTAAGGAGGGCGGACCACCAATCAGCCAAAAAGCAAAGAACTTTGAACACCTTCCCAAACTGTCGAAGGAATTTCAGATGAATCAACCAACCAGAAATGAGCCTTACTCTCAATGGCAAGATTTGCCAGGAAATCAGCCACTGTGTTAATTTCCCTATAGCAATGACAGATTAGGAACGAATCAAAAGAATCTAATTTTTGTAAAATTTGATCTAGTAAATACTGCAACTTCTAACAATTATATTGCTTCTTCATAACACTCCGAATAATAACGATTGAATCACCTTCAATTACTATGTTCTTGATCTTTAGAGAAATTGCCATATCCAACCCTAGAGACAAAGCTTGAAACTCAGAAAAATTGTTAGTGTTATATCCAAGATCATGGCATTTAGCAAGAATGAGATGCACCTTATGATCAAAGATAGCCATCCCCACTCTTGCCTTCCCAAGGTTTCCCCAGGAAGCTCCATCAAAATTAAGTTTAAAATGGCCCCAAGGCGGAGGTTTCCATTTACCCAGTGTCCGCTTCGCAAGAGAATTATAAATCTTGGAAATTGAGCCATGAGAAGGTAAAGTAGAGAGGGCTCCCCAAACTCTAGTAACCCTATTAGCCCAATGTGAGAAAGAAGATTGACATCCCAAGTTCTTATATATATAAGACAAAGCAACCTCTAAAATTGAAGCTTCTATTTTTTGCAAAACCTCTGATACTGAGGAACTAACCTTCTTAAAAATCCTGTTATTCCATTCCAGCCAAATATTCCAAATGACAATAGATGGAGAGATAACCCAAAGACATGCGTAAAAAGAAGAAGCAAACATAAGAGGCCAGGAATGAAAGTGAGAGGCCAAGTCCTTACTTATCACAAAAGATAAGCCCAATTTACTAAGCAACCACTTCCAACAATCATAAGAAAAATCACAATGGAGAAATAGATGTGAGGAAGACTCTAGGTTCTTATTACAAAGAACACAAGGAAAAGCCATAGTAATGCCTAACCTATCCAACCGCATGCCTGTTAGAACACTATCCTAGATAGCCAACCAAGCAAAAAAACCAGCCTTGGGTAAACAAGTCGAATGCCAGAACAACTTATAAGGCCAATAAGAGCCAAACGTTGTAGATAAAAGGGAAATATATCCTCCCTTAATAGAGTATTTACCAGAAGAATTCTCAAACCAAATAAATTCATCTTCAGAATCTAAGAAAGAAATAAACCTTTCATTCAAAATCTTAACAAACTCTTCTTTCAAATGCAGATCCACATCAAGGAAATCAATCGAGTTCCATTTGGCTAATTTCAGAGAACCATCCTAAACAATATCAAAATAATCTGCCCGAAACACACCCCAAAGAGAGGTGAAGGGACCCATTAAGGGAGACCAATCCCTATATTGATCAAAGAACAATGACCGTTCCATGATTCATCCCAGAATCTAGTTTTCCTTCCATTATGAACAACCCATGGAAGGCGGGGAATAGTAACTAATCTACATCCACCTAAGAAATTCCAAATGACCAAACTAGAAGGTAAATTTAAGTATTTGAAAATACTCCCTTTGGGACTATTATTGAGGTATTTGGAAAACATAATCTGAGCCCAAAAAGAGTTAGGCTTCTCATACAATCTCCAAACCAACTTGGCCCCTAATGCTAAATTTTGATTTTCCAAATTACGCAAACCAGCACCCCCTGAAACCTGAGGAAGGCAAATTTTATCCCAAGCAACCAAAGGCAGCCTCCTTTTGCCATCTTTATTATTATCCCAAACAAAATATCAGAGGGTATCTTGGAAATTTACAATAACAGGCTTGGGAGACTTTAAAACCACCATTAAATAAATAGGAACATAACTCATAACAACTTTAATAAGTGTCAGTTTTCCAGCTAAAGTCAACCATTTATGATTCCAAGAATGAATTCTTTTTGAAATGGCCAAAGTTACCTTATCCTAAAATCCAAGCTTATCTTTCTTAACAAAAAAGGGAATCCCAAGATACGAGCAAGGTAGATTACCAATCTAAAAACCCCAGAAGGATTGCAACCTTTGCTACACCAACAGTGAAGTATTAAGAAAAAAGATTTTAGATTTATCAATATTGAGTTTCTGACCCGAGAATGAGGCATATTCCTGAATAACACCTGAAATAATCTTAGCCTCTAACAAAGAAGAATGCCCAAACAATGGGGTATCATCAGCAAAGAGGCAATGAGAGATAACTTGAGGAAAATCCCGAATCCTAATACCTTGCCAAAAACCATGTGATCTAGCAGCCCTGATTGCCCAACTAAAGGATTCAGCCAGAAGAATAAACAAAAAAGGAGAAAGGGGATCTCCTTGTCTCAAACCTCTGGAAGAGGAGAAGAAACCATAGGGAGAACCATTGAGGATTACTAAAAATCTAGCAGAAGATATACAAGAGTGAATCCATTTTACCCAAGCATACAAAAAACACATACTCAACAACACTTTACAAGCATGCCATTCTACTCTATCATAGGCCTTCATCATATCAAGCTTAAGTATCATAGCCAAAGACTTCTGGGAGGAGATACAATGCAAAACCTCATGAGCTACAATAGCTCCTTTCGCGGTTTCCCTCCCTGGAACAAAACCCCCTTGCTCCAAGGAAATAAGCTTGGGTAAAATCTTTTCTAACTTTAAAGAGATAGCCTTGGTGAATATCTTATATAGGGTATTACACAAGGAAATAGGCCAGAAATCCACAAAAGACTTAACATCCTCCTTCTTAGGAATGATAAAAATCAAAGTAGTATTTAGTTCTTTCAAAATAGACCTATTCTGCCTAGCCTCTTCAAGAGCCAAAAGAACATCATTACCCATAAAATCCCAACATTTCTGAAAAAATAAAGGTGTATAACCATCAGGACCAGGAGCCTTATCAGGATTCATGGCAAAAACTGCTTGTGTAATATTTTAATATGTTGGTGGAATTCAATTATTAATCATTATAAGCCTTGATAAGATTTGGTGATTTATTTAGTTAATTATTATTACTTATCAATAATAAATAATTGATTTATATATGATGTCATGGAAATGGGGATAAGGCAACAACAAAGTTCAATGTTAATAAGTTAGTTTCAACCATAAAACCAAAACAAAGAACTAAAAACAATTCCAAACATATCAAAAGAGATTTCAAAAAAAGCATGAAAGAAGTTTAACAAAACAAAAGAAAGGAGAAGAGCCTCCCTAAGATGATTCCATGATGCCTTTCGATGCTTCTCCCTTGTTTCTCCCTCTCCAAGTCCAAAATGAGTGTAGCTCTCAGCTTTTAACACTAGCCATGGATGTCATATGGAGATTCAAGATGGTTGGATGTGATAAACAAATGCTATGCAAATGTAGATAGTGATGCTATGAAAAAGCTCTATGTTAATACCAGTATAACAACAATACTCTAATGCTTCCTTCTTTGCTTGAGGAGAAGGGTTCTATTTATAGAAGAAATAGGGAAATGAAGGGTTAAGATTGAGCAATCTTAACAAGGGTTAGGATTGAAAGATATTCAATCCATGTGAGACTTTCAACCCAATCCCATGTTGACAAGTGTCACCATGAGGAGGCTTGAGAGGAGAGATAAAGAACATTAAATTCTTGAGAGAACATGATGGTTACCCTAGGGGGTTGTGTTAGGGTTAGGTTAATGGATATTCCTTTTATCCAAGGGATACATGAATGTGCAAGGGTTAAATGGTTACCTTAGTCAAAGAAATAAATGCTTTGAAGAGACCCATGAGTCAAAAGGATGGTTAAGTTAGAGGAAAGTCTCTAACCAAAGGTAAAAGGTGAGTTAACCATAAATGGTTATGTAAGAGCCTTTAATGGTTTGGAATACTTTAGAGGTTAACCATTTGAAGAAATAAAGCTTTTAATGGTTATTGAAGACTTTGGAGGTTTTTGAGAAGTGACTTCCTTTTATTTAGGAATGTGACAATGATTAGGATAGGATTAGGCTAATTAGAAGAAGTTAGAAGAATCTAGAAGGGATTTAGGCATGCAAGTGGATTTTGTAAGAGAATGCAAGTGGGAGGAATTTTGGGATTTTTAATTAAAATAAAATCATTTATTTCAATTAAATGGTGTAATTTTCTTTTGGATAGATATTTAAATACATATTAATTTATTTAAATGCGAATGTGAATTTTGGATTCTATTTAAATAAATCTTAATTTATTTACATGAGAATATGGAAGATAAAGCATTAAATGCTTGAAGACTTTGAGGGAAACCATAAAAGGCTTGAGAAGACTCTAGAAGGAAGCCATTAAGTTTGAAGACTTTAAGGGAAACCATTAAAGGCTTGAGAAGACTCTAGAAAGAAGCCATTAAGTTTGAAGACTTTAAGGGAAACCATTAAAGGTTTCAAGTGGGTGAAGATAAATAGGATTTTAAATAAATTATTTATTTATTTAAAATAGTTGTGCAACTTGCATTTGTAGGAAAATGCAAGTGGGTGGAGGATAAAGGTGATTTAAATAAATGTTAATTTATTTAAATGTGAGAGATGGGATTTTGGGGGATTTAAATAAATATTAATTTATTTAAATGTGAGAGAAGATTTAATTAAACAAATATGATTTATTTATTTAATTAATGGTCTAAATTTGGTTAAGTGAATTAAATCAAATAAATTGAATAATTTATTTAATTAATAGGAGAAGAGAGTTAAGATGAATTAATTAAATATTAATTTAATTAATTATTGGTTGATGGTTAAATAATCAAATAAATACTAAATATTCATTTAATTAAGTGGACAGATTTATGTGACTACAATATATAAATAAGTATTAAGGTATTTAAGCAATAAAAAAAATACCTTGTTGATTTATTAATAAATTAATATTTTTTTTATTAATAAATTAATTAATATTAAATCTTGGTTATATAAATATTAATAAAAGCTTTATTTTAGTAGTTAAATGAGTTGTATTTTCATGTCGAAATAAATTAAATTTGTTTATTCAATTTATTGAATTTTTTTAATTAAAATTAATAAAGTTTCTAATTGGGATGCTTTTTAATATTTGGTGCGTGCATGAGTTCTTGGGGGAAATTTCCATTCCCCAAGATGATTTTTGTAGAAAAACCCTTTATATTCTGGAAAATTTCCAAAATAAAGGGTTGGTTCTTTGTTGTTTCCTTTTTTGGATTTCGGGGAAACAATTCTCGACAAGAATTTTTGCAAAGGGATGGTCATGAAGCTTTGGGAATTGAATTTTGGCTTTTGGGGTTGTTGTGTGTTGATGGGGCAGGAAATGGGAGGCTTCTCCTGCAGATTCATTGCCAGGAGTGGGAGATAAGGTAAGGGCTTAAAAATCCCTTTTTCTTTGTGAATCTTGAAAGGAATATTGTATTTGGTTTCTGGAAATTTTATTTGTTATGGATTGTGTTGGAAACATTCTTTGAATAATATAAGTTAACCTTTGTTATTTTGGGTTTATGGAAAGGTGTCTTCAATTTGAGAAAAAATATTTTGTGTAAAAGTTGAGTCTGTGAATGGGAGTTTTATTTACAAATTAATTTTACGATTTTGTATTTGAAGCTTTGAATTTATAATTTAGAGTTGGGCTTTGCAAAATTTAAATGGATTCCATATTTGGGTTCATGAATTAATTTTGGTTGTTTGTATTAAATTTTTTCTCTTGTATCTTCCAAAATGGAAATTTATTGGGGTTGTTTAAATTAAATTTTCAGATTATCAATGGAAATATACTCGGGGTTTTTATAAATTTTATGTATGTGTATGGAAACTTAATTTATCTTGTTCAGTATTTGGATGAAAATGGGTTTGGATTAATTTATTTATTTTTAATTATTTTAAAAAAAATTATTTTGGTAGGCGCGGGGAGTCGAGGCTCAACCCATGACCTAGTGTGGGTACCACGGACTATGGAACCCACAAACCATGGAAGTCCACGATTGTGGGAACCACAAACCTTGGTAACCACGACTGTGGTAACCACAAACCATGCAGGGGATTTTCATTTATTTTTTATTGTGTTTGTGTATGTGTGTGTGTATGTGTGTGTGTTGTTGAGACTTAGACAATTGATGTAATTATCTATTGATAGTCTAGGTGTGTGTGAGTCGATGTGCATGTGCAGACAAAGTATTTGGCTTGATTGGGTTGATGGGAGATGTTGTAGGGTATGTTATTCTGATTACCAAGATGGGGAGGGTGAGGGGGGCTTTGATGTTAGATAGAAGAAATGGAGGACCTATGACGCATTCCTATGGAAGAAGAGGAAAATAGAGTATCCATTGTCATTACTATGTATGCATGATATTCATCTATTATGAATGTATGGATGGATGGAATGCAACGGAATGCAATATATACAAATGAGATGGAATGATGATCCATAGTGCTTTATTTTTCATCATTGAGCATGGTAGTATCAATCTTGGATGAGGCAGTAGGAACCAAGGATGGAGCATTGTACCTGCAAGCAAGCAGCATAAATAAATAATAAAGAATATGGACCCTCCATAATGGTTCATGCTCATATGGTTGAGGTATATGATGTAGTCAGCAAGTTGTAGTGATCCATGACTATATTTTGCATAAGATCACATAGCTTAGTGAACTTCCCACGTAGACACCATTAGTACATGCCCCAAAACTTCATTGGAATAATTCGTAGAAGACATACAAACAATGCTTAGGAACCATCCTGACCACTCTAATCACTTGTGGATATCCAAAAGTAGCATAGGAACCTAATATAAATGAATAAATAACTAACAAACCAACCAATTACTTGATAGCTTAAACAAAATTTTCTTGTCAAAGAAAATGTTATCTTGTCTTTATTTTGGTGAGGAAAGATTTATCCCTGTTAAGACAGTTTGCGTTTCGATGTTGATTGTTTGGTCGATGTGATAAGTGGTCATCATTTGATTGTTTCACAATGTTTGTTTGGTATCTGCTTTGAAAAACGTATGTACAAGGTGTTGCCATGTTTTTGTTTGTTTGATGTTTTCTGATGTTTTTGGATTTTGTGAGATAGTTTTGAATGAAGAACTCAATGAATCACAAAATAATGTAGAATCCACTTCCATCAACTAGATTAAGGGCATTTCCCCCAATTTAGATATGACTATGAAAAAGAGGGATGCAAGATGCATGAAGTACTATCCTTGATTGCAAATCAATAACAAGCCATGGTTTTGGACTGATGGATGAGTGAATGTAGTGAATGTGATCGCAACAAGTCTAAAAGACAATGGAGCCATAGCCTTTACGAGTGGTGCCTGTTTGCTAGGTTTTCACCATCGCACTTACCCAAGGTGCCACCAGAGTGGTTGTTCACCGTTTGGATGCATGATTTTTCTTTACTATTTTGATTTTTTTGTATTTTCTTCAGGACATTTATCTAAATGTTTTTTGGTGTTTTCTGGTATGTATGGGAGCTTGATGCTCCATGCAGCTCATGTATAAAAAATTTTAAGGTGCATACTGTTGATCGGATGTGCTAGCGGTTCTCCTTCTGAAGTAGCCAACTGATATGCCTCGAACCCAATACAATAGTGATAACATATGGACCCAGCCAGTTTGATTCAAACTTCCCTTGAAGTTCTCAGTTTGGTTGGTTATGAGGATTCTCTCGAAGAACAAGATCACCTACCTCAAATGTGTGAGGTCTAACTCAATGATTATAGCTTCTTCTCATACATTCCTGATAGGCCTTGAGGTGATTGTATGCAACTTGTCATTTCTCATCAAGTAGCTCTAAGTCTTGGAGACAGAGTACTCTGTATGCTTCATCATCGATGAGATTGTGCAAGGAAACTCTTAGACATGGTATCTCAAACTCGATAGGTAAGATAACTTCTGCACCATAGACTAGTGAGTAGGGAGTTGTGCCTGTAGGGGTTCAAATGCTAGTTTGATATGCCCATAGTGCTGAATTCAATTGAACATGCCAATCACAACTGACATCATTGACTGTCTTCTTGAGGATTCTTAATATGTTCTTGTTTGATGCTTCGGCCTGACCATTACCTTGTGGGTAATAGGGAGTGGAAAAGCGGTGTTGGATGTGAAATGTCTCACAAAGTTCACAGACATCTTGATTTTTGAAAGGAAGCTCATTATCTGTGATGATAGACATGGGTACACCATACTGGCAGATGATGTAATTAAGGATGAATGAGGTGATCTGCTTGTCGGTGACTTGGGTAAGTGGAACAACTTCGATCCACTTTGTTAAGTATTCGGTAGCGGTAATGATGAACTTATGGCCATTGGATGAAGATGGATGGATTTTACCCAAAAGGTCAAGTCCCCATTGACAAAAAGGCCATGGTGTTGTGATTGGTTGCAATTCCTATGCCGGTGCATGTATCAGGTTTCCATGAACTTGGCATTTTTTGCATTTTCTGACAAAGTAATAGGAGTCTTTTTCCAAAGACAGCCAATAGTATCCAGCACGTATGATCTTTTTTGTTAGGGAAGGACCACTTGCGCAAGTTCCACAAATTCCTTCATGTACCTCTTCCATGTCCTTTGTTATCTCATCCTATTCTAGACATCAAAGGAGAGTACCATCAAGACTGCATCGGTATAGGGTTTCAGCAATAATGGTATATTGAGCAGTTTGACGAATGAAGGTTTTATGTTGGTTATTCAATTGGTTAGGAGGAAGTGTGTGATCACGGAGGTAGGTGTAGAGCTCACCATACCATGGGGATTCAGAACCGACAAGGTGACATATCATCTCAGATTCAGGGATATCATAAGCAAGAATCCAAAGTTGTTCTACCAAGAACTCGTAGCATGTTGAATTATGTGGAAGATCTAGAAGAGATGCGATGGTAGCCATAGCATTAGTAGCTCGATTCTAATCTCTGGGTACCTGCTCAAAGGTGATAGTAGTGAATGATGTTTTTAATTTGTCCACCATTTGTTTGTATGACATGATTTTGTCATCCTTGGTCTGATATTCATCTGTTGCTTGTTGAATGACCAGTTGGGAGTCGTCATATACTTGTAGTTCTTGTAACTTCCATCGTATGGCTAGCATGAGTCCTGTGATCAAGGCCTCATATTTAGCTATGTTGTTTATGCATGGAAATGTGAGCCTATAAGACTTCGGGATGCTGTCACCTTGAGGTGTGATAAACAGAATGTTTGCTCCCGAGCCATGCCTAGTGTATGAACCATCAAAGTATGGTTTCCATGGTTGTGCTGTTGTGATCATGAATATCTCTTCATCTGAAAAATTGGAAATGAGAGGATGATCACCTATGAGGGGAGCATAGGCAAACTAATCTGCAATAACTTGGCCTTTGATAACCTTACAGTCCACATAATCAATGTCAAATTCACTTAGAATCATCACCCATTTGGCCAAGCAGTCTATCAATGCTGCTTTACTAAGTAACTATTTGAGTGGATCAATCTTTGCAATTAGTTGTACTTTATGTGTTAATAGATAGTGCCTCAGTTTAGTGGTTGCCAAGATTATTGCTAGGCAAGCTCGCTCAATAGGTGTGTAATTGAGTTCATAGCCAACTAGTGTGCGAGAGATGTAGTAAACAACACACTCTTTCCCTTCTACATTGTGTTGTGCCAATAGTACACCCAATGTTGTATTTGTTGCTGATATATAGAGTAGTAGAGGCTTACTCAGATCTGGTGGGATCAGTAATGGTGTATTCATGAGATAGTCTTTAAGCATCTGGAATGCTTGTTGGCATCTAGTATCCCATTGAAAGTGGATGTTCTTGTGTAATAGGTGTGTAAATGGGTGACACTTATCTACCAGTTGTGCAATGAATCTTCAGATGGATTGTAGCCATCCTTGTAATGTCCTTAGCTTACTGATGTTCTTTGGTGGTGGCATGTCCATGATTGCTTTGACCTTTGCAAGATCAACCTCAATACCTTTACTTGAGACAATGTATCCTAGAAGTTTCCTTGAGGTTACTCGAAAGACACATTTCTTTGGGTTGAGTCGAACATGATATTGTTCCAGTTTATCAAATATTTTTTCTAATATTTCTAGATGATCTTCTCTTGTTAGTGATTTTGCCAATAAGTCATCAACATAATATTCCATTATGGTATGCATCACGTCATGAAAGATGGTGGTCATTGCTCTTTGATAGGTTGCTCATGCATTCTTTAGACCAGAAGGCATGACATTCCAGCAGTATGTGCCCCATGGACATGTAAAGGTCATCTTATGTTGATCCTTTGGTATGATCTTTATCTGATTGTACCCTGAAAATCCATCCATGAGTGAAAGCATGGCATGTCCTACTGTTAGGTCTACTATTATGTCGATGTTTGGTAGGGGGAAGTCATCTTTAGGACATGCCTTGTTCAAGTCTCTGAAGTCAGTACAAATACAGATGCCCCCATTTGGTTTGTCAAC
Source organism: Cryptomeria japonica (assembly GCF_030272615.1). NCBI lineage: Eukaryota > Viridiplantae > Streptophyta > Pinopsida > Cupressales > Cupressaceae > Cryptomeria > Cryptomeria japonica. The sequence goes on from NC_081409.1 coordinate 377,058,287, forward strand.
AGACACAATATTGGATATCCAATCCGCATAATCAATTGGTCTAATAAAACCAACATCTAGGAGTTTCTTAAGTTCTGCTTTGACTAGCACCGCAATCTGGGGATGCATCTTGTGAAGTTTCTGTTTGACAGGTTTGGCTCCTTCTGTGACGGTGAGGTGATGCATGACTAAATCAGGATCAAGCCCAGGCATGCCTGCATCTGACCATGCAAAGTTAATCTAGCACTTCTAGAAGAATTCTACAAACTTAGGTTGTTCCTCTGGAGTTAAAAGAGATGTCAGATGTATGTGGTGAGGAGTTTCAGGAGTCCCCATGTTGTATTATTTGGTTTCCTCGATGAGAATTGTTGATCGTTCCTATTGTGTACTAGAAGGGAGAATTTCAAACCTTTCATCCTTCGGTGCCTCAAAGAGGTTTTCACCATTGGATATGCTCTTTCTTTTTACTTTTGTGGGATCAAACAGTGCTACGGTGTGGTTTTCACTGGAAGATCCATGTTTTATTGTTATATTTTTGTAGCTAAAAGGTTTGGCATTCACCCCGAAGTATGTTAAGCTATTAAGTTCAATGGCGAATCTAGCTTTGTGATCCTCGCTTGGTATGTTATCCCATAGTTCCAAAAAGTTAATGATCGCCTCATCATTTTGGAAATGGTCAAGACATGGGGGATTAGGTTGGTTCCATTCGATGAGTTCAAGATGGATAATGGGCATTACCTCATCGATTAGGTTAAGTTCGTTAGATGTGTCAGTGAGGGTTAAGATGTTGTGGTGAAGGTCATTGATGGTACTCTCCCTGTCAGAATCGGGCATAGGATGTGACGTAGGGTCTGTGGAAGATTTTTTCAGCTCAGAAACCCAAGAGGTCTTTATCTGTGCTTCTCCATAAATAGGGATGTCTTGCAGGGTGGAGGTAGTGATGTGTCTTCCTCATCTAAAGTATTAAGCTAGACGGAATCAAATTCCCACTCATGTGAGTCAGTCTCTAAGTCGCTTTCCAGTATCCGATTACTATACCATACTAGGATATCCTTTGAGTTAAACAATGTAGGTGTGATCGGTTGATGTACCTTTGTAGATGAAATGATTGGTGCTGCAAGAAGGATTATGGGGATCAATGAATCCGATATAGGGAGTATTGGTAGTGTTAAATCTGTTGCTTCTGCTAGAACTGTTGGTGTCATACATATTGTTGTGGGTTTTGATACAGTATTTGTTGCTAATGGTGCTATTGATGTTATTGTTGATGTTGATGGGATCGTTGGTTTGATTGGTGGGATGAAGGGTGTTGTAGATGGTTTTGCTGGGATTTTTAGCCTTAATGGAGTATTTGGTGTGGTGCATGGTGCTGTTGATATAACCAAAGGTGACCTCTTTGTAATAGGCTGATATAGTGGTTTGCTGGGTTTCCCTTTGAATCCGAGTTTAGGAAAGATCTCCTTTTGAAAACCTAGTCCTGTGTTATCTTTGGGATTTAATTTCAGCTGCAGCGGTTCATGTCCTCCTTGCTTGCAAGGTCCCAAAGCACTCTGACCATCATAACCCATTCTTTGCATAATGAGAAGGCCTTTGCCATACTGATCTGTGGGAAGCTTAGCTTGTGGGATGTCTGCGGTGATTGGGTCTTTATAGATCCATTATGCTAAGTCTTCATCTCTGGTTTCTTCTTCTTGACTCTTTCCAAGGATGAAAGGCATCAAAGTGCATGTTGGCTTGACCAGTGGTGTTTGAAGTAATTGTTGAAGTTTACTATGATTTCTAGGAGAAGTAGGCATTTATCCAACACAAAAGAGTTGGCTCAAATTGTACTCCCCGGGACCTTCCTCTGCTATTTTCATCTTGAGCTTCTCTTGCTTGGGTATAGTGGTGTTTGAACTGGAAAGAGAGGTTGGACTTACGTATGATGTAGATGAGATAGCTTCTCTATTGTTGGGAATGGTAATCTCTGGTCGATTATTGATATTGTGACAATATGCAAAGGGATTTGCATCGCCCAAGATTGTAATTTCTACACCGTTATGAGTGAACTTGATACACTGATGGTAGGTGGATGGAATGGCTTGCATGGCGTGTATCCAAGGTCTTCCTAACAACAAATTATATGGTAGAGGAAGGTCCAAAACTTGACATATGATGTACTTCACCACTGGGCCTACTCGGATTGGTAGCACAACTGCTCCTTTGGATGAATGCTCTGCATCATCATAGGCTTTGATTGTTATCTTCTTACGGGGATCCACTGATTCAATTGCATATCCCAATGTTGTGACCAATTGTAGTGTACAGATATTTAGGCCTGCTCCATTGTCAATTAAGACTCGCTTGATCCTATGTTGGTTGATAAATCCTTCAATATGGAGTGAGGCATTATGAGGTTGCTGGAAGAATTTATTGTCACTTTCAAAGAAAGTGAGATAAGGTAATGATCTTAGGTTTCCAACCATAGCTTGGAACTGATCTATATTTAGGTTTGCAGGGACTAATGCCTCTTGGAGAGCTTGATCCAAGATTTTTTTATGAGATGGGGATAGGTGCAATAGCTCTAAGATAGATATCAGTGCGGGAATTTTGTCTAACTGTTCCATAAGGTTATACTACTTTGGGATAGATGGGGTTCCTTGTGGAGCTTCTTTTATGGTAATCTTGTTGCGACGTGTAACAACATTGCAAGTGGAGCTAGGATTTTTGATGCGAATAGTTGCAATTTGTTCACTGGCATCATACAGGTGTTTTACAGTGTAATTATACATGGCTTGCATATAATCAGTGGTATTTGTGTTTCTCCCTGAAGTGCAAGGACCCCTTTGATCTTGTGATGGAAGTGGATTTTTTAACATAAGATGATCATTGTTTGTTGTCTTTGGGTCATGTCCTTCGATTTTGATTTCACCTCGATCAATAAGATCCTGAATAAGATCTTTCAATCTGTGACAATTGCTTGTCTTATGTCCTTTACCTTGATGGAAATCACAATGTTCAGTATCCCTCCACCATGAAGGTTTAACTTGAGGTTCATAATTTGATGTTTTGGGCAAGGTCACCAGATTTTGAGAAACCAACTGACGTAACACTATTTCGATGGGTTCCCCTAAGGAAGTGTATGTTTGTTTTGGTTTAAAATTTTGTTGACGTTGTCTGGGTTCCTCTTGAGATATATTGCATCCTTGATTTGGAGGAGGAACTGTGTTATTCTTGGGTGGGGGGTTTTGTCCTGCAAATTGAACCATAGGTTGTGCACTTTTGATATTTCTTGCATCCACAACCCCATCATTGACGACGTTTTTGTTTTTGTTCCAGAAGTTAGGCTTTTCACTATTGTAGCATCGACAAGGGTCATCCTTTGGCTCATTATATATCTTGATAAGCCCTTTTTTTATTAGAGCCCTCTCACATTTTAATCCTTTGGTGATCATGTCATTGAAAGAGTCTGTGTCTTTTACATCTAGGTGAAATTCCATTTCGTCATTTAAGTTGGAAATAAATATTTCCACTAGTTCTTGTTCAAGTAACTGAAGAGAACGTCTGCTAGACATTTGACGTCATCATTGCAGAAAGACTGAAAATAGCTCACCCAATTTTTGTTTTGTGTTACACAGATCAGCCATGGTGATATCAAGTTCAATGTTGTGTGAGTAATGTGCCAGGAAATTCTGGACTAGCTCTTCGAAGGTCCTAATGCCACCTGGTAATCGGGAAAACCATGATGTGGTTGTTCCTCCCAAGCTTTGGGGAAAAAGTCGCATTAGGTATGTATCCTTGTATGCCTAAATGGAATTCTCTAACATGATCACAAGGATCTCCTTTTCCTCTATACTTTTCAAACTTGGGTGTTTCAAACCCTCATGGAAAAGGTGGCATATGTAGATTCCTATCAAAGGGATAGGGACAAATAGCATTAAGCAAAATCAGGTTAGTTTTCACACCACTATGAAGTTGTTGGGCGAGATTTTTGACTTGTTTCCGCAACATGTCTATTTCATTTGGAGGAGGAGGAGGAGGTGGGGGATTACCTTGATGAAGGTTATATCTGATGTGATCTCAACCTCTTTCATCCTCATTACGACTTTGGCATTCTGATACTTGTCTTAGTTGTGCAACATCAAAGTCAGAGGGTAGTTTAGCCTCCTCTTGAGCAAGTCTTAAAAAGTGAGCATCAGCATTGCTCCTAAGTATTTCATCAAAAAGTCTATTAAAGAGAGGGTTGTGTTGTGCCCTTTCTATTGATGCAGGAGTAGGAGTACTTGGATTGTCATCATTTGGATTTCCTCCAAGAGCTTCTTGGAATTCATTGATATTTTCCTCCTCTTCCTCTTCAATTTCTTGTTTTCTGGACCTCGACCTGGTATGAGCCATTTTGTTTATAAGTTTTTGTTGAAGCTTGATGAAAATGATGATGAGCTGGTGATGGAATGAAAGATTGATGTTTGGTGAAGTGTTTTGCATATGAACCTCTAGCACTAAAGGTAGATGGTACCAAAGTTCTTTCTTGAATTGCTTGTTGTATTTGATTGACAAAGTTTGATGTGATAAGGTTTAGAGAAATCTGAGATGTATTACAGACTCAACTACCTAGTAATGAGAGGATTGCACTCATAGACTAGTTTTAACCTACGTAGAAATGTCTCTTAGGATGAGTTTATCCTAGATGTAGAGACACTCTAAAAAGTGATGTATTGTGTTTGATTCAAGCAATATCGAAATAGAACTTAGGACAAAAACCTCTTGATGTTTTGAGAGTTGGAAGTGGATTTGATGAGATATGGATATGATAATGGATGAAATGTGAACTTCAATAAAAGCTTTATGTCACATATGGGACAAATTCTTCCTCTTCTCTTTCAGGAGTTGGTGGTTCTTCCCGAGCTACATTATATGTGATGCAAATGTTGGGAAAGAAGTTAGGATTGATTTTGCCTCCTTTGTTCTTGTGATAATTCAAAGCTTGATATTGCATAAAAGCTCTGCGGTTTAATGACTCTTGATCAAATTTATTTGATTTCCCTTGAAGATATAGACGCATGCGACGTAGGAAGGTTCTATGAGAGACAAAGATTGGTCTATTAAGATAGGAGAATTTCCTCCTTTTGATAAGAGCCTTTGAGCTCAATGGTCTTTTTTTTCAAGTTGATGTGTTGATGAAGATTCTGCTTTCTCAAGATGTGAAGAATGGTCATATAATTTGACACTTTTGTTGTTTCTCTTGGTTTTCCGATCTTTTTTTTTTTTAAATGTTTGTTTTGGATGAATACTTGTTTTGGATTTTGGTTTTATGGTGTTTCTTTGACAAGAAAACAAAGAAAGCACACAAACACAAGAATGTTGCCTCAAAAGGCACAAGTAAGTATGGGTCTAGATCAACCCAATCTTTTGAACTTTTCATGACCCTTTCCTTCAAATTTTTTTTTTAGGTGTTTCCCAAAGCCTAAAGTTGGCTCAATTTGCACTGGTCTTGACTCAAAAATGACAAAATTTTAAACACTCTTTATCCCTAAGGTCAAATGGCTATTTGCAATAATTTCAGCCCACATCTTGATATTTCTTCAACTTTGGTACTACATACCTTATGAATCTAATTGTGGCAGGTAAGGATGTGATATACTAAGTCTTGCACAAGCATAACAAATAGATGATCCCTATGATGGGGGAGTCACCACTTTTATCGGGCTACAAGTAACCTTTCAAAAAGCTATGTTTCTACTTAAGGAAATATGTATGGTGAGTATCTTGGGAGAAAAACCTTCTATGCTCTTGCACTGAATTTATCACAAATATCCTCAATCAATAGAACGGGTGGGCTACTACATAAAGGTGTTTAGTAATTTTTTATGTCTTTGGACATAAGTTCATTATGCAGTGACTCACTTAAGATCCTTGTAACTTGTGATTGGGCCCATTTGTCCTTTCGGCAAGTTACACTGTAGGAACAGCTATACCCAAGGCTACAGCTTTCGCTCACACTTGATTTCTATAGCGGTTCGAAGGATTTACTGTGCGAGGTTGTTCCTAAGAGTGATGTGTCTCTTGGCAGGCCTCTCTTAAAAAGATAAACTTTTGAGTGTTACTAACACTTTTCTCTTACACCTAGGACCACGAAAGCCAAGGGAGAGGATAGTGTGTGTTAGAAGTAGGACCACTCTACAGATTTTGCACAAGCGTGCCAAACACAAAAGACACTTGTTATTTTTAACCCATCATCGCAATGTGATCTATTTGCTACTTGGAGATGTTGCTCCAACAACCATGGTGTTCTTTTTAGCCAAGATAGCAAAATGAAGTGTTTGTTTTATCCAAGGTTGCAAAAAGATTGTTCTCTTTTAAACTCAAAAAATAACAAGTTGATCATTCTTTTTAGCCCATATTGCAAGATGTGAATGTTTGTTTTAGCCAAGATTGCAAAAATGATAGTTCATTTTAATCCAAGATAGCAATGTGATTGTTCTTTTTAAACTCAAAAAAAAAAAAACAAGTTGATTGTTCTTTTTAGCCCATATTGCAAGATGTGAATGTTTGTTTTAGCCAAGATTGCAAAAATGATAGTTCCTTTTAATCCAAGATAGCAATGTGATTGTTCTTTTTAACTCAAAAAAAATAACAAGTTGATTGTTCTTTTTAGCCCATATTGCAAGATGTGAACGTTCATTTTAGCCAAGATTGCAAAAATGATAGTTCATTTTAATCCAAGATAGCAATGTGAATGACTATCCTAGGATTGATTAATTTTTCCAATTAGAACATGTTAAGGAAATTTTTTTTGCAAATTTGACAGTTTCAACACCTGCAACAATATGTTAGAAAGACGCTCCTTATGTCCTGCACAAGATGTAAACCCAAAATTAAATTAATCATATTAACACAAATCACACTAACAAACAAATTAGATCTAAATTAATAAAACTAATTTAAATCTAATCGAAAACTAAATTAAAAACTAATTTAAAATCTAAATTGGAACTAAATGAAAGACTAATTTAGAAAAATCTTAATTTAAAGACTACTTTAAAAAAAAAAAAAAAATCTAATTTTAAATAAAAACTTTTTTAAGAAACTTAAAAAAAATCTATTCTAAAAGACTAATTAAAAAATAAAATTTAAACAACTAATTTAAAAGTCTATTCTAAAAAAAAACCATTTAATAAAAAAAACATTCTAAACAACTAACTAAAAAGGCTTATTCAAAAAAAAAAAAAAAACCTAATTTAAAAGCAAAATTCTATTCTTTCACATCAGGTTCACTAAATGATGTCATGGAAATGGGGACAAGGCAAAAACAAAGTTCAATGTTAATAAGTTAGTTTCAACCATAAAACCAAAACAAAGAACTAAAAACCATTCCAAACATATAAAAAAGATATCAAAAAAAGCATGAAAGAAGTTTAACAAAACAAAAGAAAGGAGAAGAGCCTCCCTAAGATGCTTCCATGATGCCTTTTGATAAACAAATGCTATGCAAGTGTAGATAGTGATGCTATGAAAAATCTCTATGCTAATACCAGTATAACAACAATACTCTAACGCTTCCATCTTTGCTTGAGGAGAAGGGTTCTATTTATAGAAGAAATAGGGAAATGAAGGGTTAAGATTGAGCAATCTTAACAAGGGTTAGGATTGAAAGATATTCAATCCATGTGAGACTTTCAACCTAATCCCATGTTGACAAGTGTCATGGAGGCTTGAGAGGAGAGATAAAGAACATTAAATGCTTGAGAGGACATGATGATTACCCTAGGGGGTTGAGTTAGGGTTAGGTTAATGGATATTCCTTTTATCCAAGGGATAAATGAATGTGCAAGGGTTAAATGGTTACCTTAGTCAAATAAATAAATGCTTTGAAGAGACCCATGAATCAAAATGATGGTTAAGTTAAAGGAAAGTCTCTAACCAAAGCTAAAAGGTGAGTTAACCATAAATGGTTATGTAAGAGCCTTTAATGGTTTGGAATACTTTAGAGGTTAACCATTTAAAGACATAGAGTCTTTAATGGTTATTGAAGATTTTGGAGGTTTTTGAGAAGTGACTTTCTTTTATTTAGAAATGTGACAATGATTAGGATAGGATTAGGCTAATTAGAAGGAGTTAGAAGAATCTAGAAGGGATTTAGGCATGCAAGTGGATTTTGTAGGAGAATGCAAGTGGGAGGAATTTTGGGATTTTCAATTAAAATAAAATCATTTATTTCAATTAAATGGTGTAATTTGCATTTGGATAGATATTTAAATGAATATTAATTTATTTAAATGTAAATGTGAATTTTGGATTTTATTTAAATAAATCTTAATTTATTTACATGAGAAAAAGGAAGATAAAGCATTAAATGCTTGAAGACTTTAACGGAAACCATAAAAGGCTTGAGAAGACTCTAGAAGGAAGCCATTAAGTTTGAAGACTTTAAGGGAAACCATTAAAAGCTTAAGAAGAGTCTAGAAGGAAGCCATTAAGTTTGAAGACTTTAAGGGAAACCATTAAAGGCTTAAGAAGACTCTAGAAGGAAGCCATTAAGTTTGAAGACTTTAAGGGAAACCATTAAAGGTTTCAAGTGGGTGAGGATAAATAGGATTTTAAATAAATAATTTATTTATTTAAAATAGTTGTGCAACTTGCATTTGTAGGAAAATGCAAGTGGGTGGAGGATAAAGGTGATTTAAATAAATGTTAATTTATCTAAATGTGAGAGATGGGATTTTGGGGGATTTTGGAGGATTTAAATAAATATTAATTTATTTAAATGTGAGAGAAGATTTAATTAAACAAATATGATTTATTTATTTAATTAATGGTCTGAATTTGGTTAAGTGAATGAAATCAAATAAATTGAATAATTTATTTAATTAATAGGAGAAGAGAGTTAAAATGAATTAATTAAATATTAATTTAATTAATTATTGATTGATGGTTAAATAATCAAATAAATACTAAATATTCATTTAATTAAGTGGACAGATTTATGTGACTACAATATATAAATAAGTATTAAGGTATTTAAGTAGTAAAAAAATACCTTGTTGATTTATTAATAAATTAATATTTTTTTTATTAATAAATTAATTAATATTAAAGCTTGGTTTATATAAATATTAATAAAAGCTTTATTTTAGTAGTTAAATGAGTTGTATTTTCATGTTGAAATAAATTCAATTTGTTTATTCAATTTATTGAAAATTTTTAATTAAAATTAATAAAGTTTCTAATTGGGATGCTTTTTAATATTTGGTGCGTGCATGAGTTCTTGGGGGAAATTTCCATTCCCCAAGATGATTTTTGTAGAAAAACCCTTTATATTCTGGAAAATTTCTAAAATAAAGGGTTGGTTCTTTGTTGTTTCCTTTTTTGGATTTTGGGGAAATAGTTCTCAACAAGAATTTTTGCAAAGGGATGGTCATGAAGTTTTGGGAATTGAATTTTGACTTTTGGGGTTGTTGTGTGTTGCTAGGGCAGGAAATGGGAGGCTTCTCCTGCAAATTCATTGCCAGGAGTGCGAGATAAGGTAAGGGCTTAAAAATCCCTTTTTCTTTGTGAATCTTGAAAGGAATATTGTATTTGGTTTCTGGAAATTTTGTCTATTATGGATTGTGTTGGAAATATTCTTTGAATAATATAAGTTAACCTTTGTTATTTTGGGTTTATGGAAAGGTGTCTACAATTTGAGAAAAATTATTTTGTGTAAAAGTTGGTTCTGTGAATGGGAGTTTTATTTACAAATTAATTTTACGATTTTGTATTTGAAGCTTTGAATTTATAATTTAGAGTTGGGCTTTGCAAAATTTAAATGGATTCCATATTTGGATTCATGAATTAATTTTGGTTGTTTGTATTAAATTTTTTCTCTTGTATCTTCCAAAATGGAAATTTATTGGGGTTGTTTAAATTAAACTTTTAGATTATCAATGGGAAATATACTCAGGGTTTTTATAAATTTTATGTATGTGTATGGAAACTTAATTTATCTTGTTCAGTATTTGGATGAAATTGGGTTTGGATTAATTTATTTATTTTTAATTATTTAAAAAAAAAATATTTTGGTAGGTATGGGGAGTCGAGGCTCAACCCACGGCCCACTGTGGGTACCACGGACTATGGAACCCACAAACCGTGGAAGTCCATGATTGTGGGAACCACAAACCTTGGTAACCACAAACCATGCAGGGGATTTTTATTTATTTTTTATTGTGTGTGTGTGTGTGTGTGTTTAAAGATAAATATAAATATGTTGATTTAGTGTTTCCAATGTGTTTGGATTAACATAGTTATGTTTGGCAAAAGAGATTATTTTTGGATTTAAATATGAATATTTAGATTAATGTTATTAGATTTGAATATAGAATTATATTTTTTGATATATAAATATATATTTATAGAGATATCTTGCATTTATATAATCATATTTTTTATTAAAATAATTATACGGTGGTACATATCCAATGTAATGTATTTCGATAAATATGGATATAGTTTATTAATGAGATTTATTTTTGGATAAAAATAAAAGTAATAGTTTAATACAATTGTAAACGTCATAAATTGTATGCACTTGCTAAAGTAGTACAATTTAACACCTAGTTTAGCACCCGCCTTGGCGCAGTTGCATTTTGCATTGCATTTCCCCTTTAGCACTTAATTAATCAAATCAATTAGGTCTAAAGGTTCTATTTCATCATCTTCCACATCACAAAGTCGGGCCCTTTCATTAAAGCGTGCCCCTTTCATTTTATTCCTCCAATACATCACTTAATCAAAAACCCTAATTAGGCCCTATTCTGAGCTTGGGGGCTTGATTTCGGGGGTCAAAACATCTCGAAATTACCTGTAACTTCGGGATTCTCTCTAAAATCATCATATCTGACGGCCCTGAAAATTTGGTGAAAAGTTGTCGGGACCGTGGCGCCCGGAGTGCACACAGTCCTGGACATTTTTCCCGAAATTTTAGGAGCGCGATCCAATCATAAAATAAAGCTTAACCCTAAGAAATTGGCGGGATATTCGATCTCTAGGTCGGCCAAAAGAGGAAATTGCGACCTAGGGTTTCATACATAAGAGCTCTCTTTCTTCATTTGAAGGGATCGGATTTTTGTTTCCAGGAACCTCATATGCAGCGAAAGAGCAGATCTTTGAAGACTTCAACATCTTACAACATCCCTCTATCAAGCATTTATCAATTCCATTCATCCATTTAGGGCTTGGAAGACATTGAAGAACAATAGGAGATTACCGACTGAAGATTGGCTTGTACCTCTCCCTTGAGGGTTGGGTATGATTTCATGTTGTTTTCATGTCTTTGCATAAAGCTTCAATATATCCTTCATTCATGCTTTAGATCACTTTGCATCTTGCTTTAGAGCATTTACATTATCGTTTACAAGCAATTAGGGTTTACTTTCTAGGTTGCTCTAGTTTGCTTTCTTGCATTTTAGGACCTTGCACACACACTAGGTCTGCACACACAATACATTTTACAAAACAACTTGGCTATTCGTGGAGGTGGAAATCACCGAAGCGGGGGTTTGACTAAGGCAAAACCCTATATAGCCGCCCATCCCCCCTTTTTCAGATATAAGTGCAGGTTTCAGGACTCGGACGACGCCGCAGGATACAGATCCGGAGAGAACAGGTCGAGACAACACTCTGTATCAAATTGCAGAGCAGAAGACTGGGACAGGGGCGCTAGGCACCCTGGTCCTGCCAGGACAGGGGCGCTGGGCGCCCTGGTCCCTAGGACAGAGGCGCTGGGCACCCTGGTCCTCCGGACAGACAGCTTTCAGACAGCTTCCTGACAGTGTTTCAGAGTGCAGAACGACAGTTTCCGGTGCAGTTTTCAGGATAGTGGCGCCCGCACCCCCGTCCTGCACATTTTCAGTCTGACTTTGACTCCGAGTACACATCTGCATTCTTATTTCATCCTTGTATTTACAGCTTTCCATTGTTTAAGTTCAATTCTGTAATCTTGTTGTTAGCTCATACTTGCATTTTAGGGTTAGGAATTAAACTTGCATAATCTTACCTTTCAATTACAACAAAGGAATAGAAACCCTAATAGGTAGCCCGTGGCTCTCTCTTTCACAAAAAGAAGTAGCCAATTGTGCGATACCTCTAGGCTCTTTCGTATTCCGTAGTGTGTGACAAGAGGTAGGATTAGGGCATGATAACCTAGTCTCGCTTTTTCCCCCACACATTTTGGTGAACCCGACGTGAATCTATCATTGCTTCTTCTTGCATTCCATCTATTAGATCTAGATCTAGATTTAGTGTGTTTTCATTTCATTTTCATTAAAAAGAAAAAAAAAAAGAAAAAAAAGGAGTGTATTTCTTTGCATTGTGTGTTTAAATTTCATGCACTTTTTATTTCAAAATGTCAGACTTTTATTTGCAAAATGTTCGTGCTTATGATGATTATTATGAGTATAGCCAAGATGAATTAGATGAAGCTTTAGATGAGTTTTTGAACCCTAAAGATGCCAAACCTTCATTTTACCAAAAACTCATAAACATTGTTACTATGCCATTTCGTTGTGATGAGAAGGATAAGTTGAATGAGTCCTCTCAAGGGTACATTCCTATCAACTCTTCCACTAAATCTAGTAACATGGTTGTTTTCAACAATCCCCTCTATGAGGAGATGTCTCCTTTTGAATCAAAGGATAAACCTTTTAATAGATATGATCATGCTTTGTTGGATGATGCTCTTGATGACTTTGTGGCTTTATCGAAATCTTTAAACAAGAACAAGACTTCTAAATTGGTTAACATGATAAACTTGAATGAGCATAAAAAGCCTCTCTTTGAAGTCCGAGGAGCTTATCCTTCTCCCACCTTTCAAGGTCCTAAATCACCTCTCCTTACTGTCCAAGGAGGGTATGATCATGATTCCTTTCGTACTCCGAATAAACCAATCATCACTGTGCAAGGAAGAAAACCTATAAGTAATTATGCCAAGCAAATAACTAGAGAGAGTTATCATGCGGTTGCCCATACTTATCATACCAGAAATAATAGGCAGCCTAGTCCTCCTCCTGTTATCCCAATTTCCCTTCCAAATCCTCAACTGATTCTTCCACAAGCTCCACGTATTTCGCAAGTTCTTAGCAAGGAGTATGATCTCATAGAACAACTTAAAGCTACCCTTGCTAAGATATCCCTTTGGGATTTGATTCAAACTTCTTCCTCTCATCATGGAATGTTACAAGATGCCTTGAAAGATTTGAATGTTCCTCCACCGAATACATCTAGTAATATAGCATCTTTGGTTAACTCTGTGATGAATCCTAAAGCTCAAATTGTGTTTACCCAAGATGAGCTACCTACTAATGAAATCCAACATCAATATGATCCCTTGATGATTGTGGTTATCATGAAAGACACTGCTATAAGGCGAACACTAGTAGATAATGGCTCTGGTCTTAATGTGTGTAGCATTAATCTTTTGCATAAGATGAATGTGGACACATCCCTAATTGAACCGGATTCTCGTCCTATTCGAGGCTTTGATAATGTGGCTAAAACTTCATTAGGTACTATCACCTTACCCATCACAGTGGGGCCTGTTACTTTGCCTACTCCTATCCATGTTATGTCGGGAAATCTAACGTACAACTTGCTACTAGGGAGACCTTGGATTCATAGTATGCAAGCTGTCCCCTCTACATTGCATAGACAAGTTAAATTTATTTATAACAATAAGACATATACCTTGATAGGTGATACCAATTTTCAAGCTTGTTTGCAAACATCTACTTCCAAAGGGGATGCCTCTAAGCCGCCCTCGTCTAGTGGTGACTCTTTAAACAAGATACCTATCGGTGAATCCTCAATCTCTGATGATCAAAATTCTTTGGATGAGTCTGGAGCTCCTGAAGAAGACTCTTCTCGACTTGAAACTACACATAAGAAGGATTTTGATCCTGAGAAGGTTCTCGCAGATGACGATTGGGGATCCCTTGATTTTAATCCTACCTTTGTGGGTGAATATAAGGTTCCTTCTAGAGAGCTTAAAGTTGAAAAGAAGGAAGAAGCTAAAAATCAATCAATCTTACCCGAACCTATGAGTAATAATTTTGTGGCCGCTTCTCAAACGTCTTCTCCTCACACCTCTAATTATGAAGAGTTTGATTCTTTGTCTTATGAAAAACCACCTTCTCTTCCTGAAATGGCTGATCGTTATGGTCATGGTTTTCGCATTTTTGCTAAGCATGGGTATCATGGAAATGGTTGCGGTGCTCATGAACAAGGGATAAAAGTTCCTCTAGAGACTAATTTTCACAGTTATGCCTTTGGACTTGGCTATAATCCCTGCAAGCACACTAAAGCTTCTAAAAGACCATGCATTAGTGTTAATGTTATTTCTACCTCTCTATCAATGCAACACCCTGAGTACATTGATGGGGATCCTGCGTGTGCTTGTGCTTTTGACGTTTTCCCTACCGATGATGCTTTAGCTGAATTTTTAGGAGCATATGACACTCTTCCTCGTTATCATCACAATAGGGGACTTCCTTATTGTTTGAACACTGAAGCCTACTTTGGAAAAGAGATGGATAATGATGAGATTGTGAAAGAATTCCCTCAGCTAAAGGATACTCCTCAACAAAGTAATCTTCTCATAAGTGACACCACTGATGTTAAGATGGACCCTTGCAATAAAGAGAAAGTTATTAAAATTGGAAAATGTTTGGATGGAGAGGAACAAAAACAATATGAAGATTTATTGCATGAATTCCCCGAGATCTTTGCTTGGACATACTCTGACATGCCTGGTATCGATCCTAAGATTGTTACTCATAACATTGTCTTAGTTCCTGATGCTAAGCCCGTGAAACAAAAGATTCAAAAAATGAATCCTAAGGTAGCTTTGCTTGTTAAGGCTGAGATTGAAAAGTTATTGGAGGCTGGATTTATCTGCCCTATTGACTATTCCCCATGGATTTCAAATATTGTCGCTATGGCTAAACCAGATAACGAAATAAGAATGTGTATCGACTTTCGAGATCTAAATAAGGCTTCTTTAAAAGATGATTTTCCTCTTCCAAACATTGACATGATAGTTGATTCTACGGCAGGACATGCCTTGTTATCCTTCATGGATGGTTTTTCAGGATACAATCAAATTTTTATTAACCCTCAAGATCAATTCAAAACCACTTTCACTACTCCTTGGGGTACGTTTTGTTGGATAATGATGCCTTTTGGACTTAAAAATGCCGGTACAACTTATCAACGAGCGATGACCCTTATCTTTCATGATTATATGCATAAGATTTTAGAGGATTATGTTGATGACATTTTAGCCAAATCCTTTCTTCGCATGGATCATATTAAAATCCTTCATCAAATCTTTGAAAGGATTCATAAATATCACATGCGCTTGAATCCCCGAAAATGTGTTTTTGGTGTGGATAGTGGAAAACTATTAGGATTCATAGTTTCGCATCGTGGGATTGAGGTGGACACTAAGAAAATAGATGCTATCGTCAACATGCCACCTCCTAGAAATGTGTCTCAACTTAAAAGTTTACAAGGAAAGATTCAAGCTATTCGTAGGTTTGTATCTCAACTTGCGGATCGTACTTTTCCTTTCACTCAACTTCTCAAAAAGAATATCACTTTTCAATGGAATGAGGATTGTCAGTAAGCATTTGAAGATTTAAAAATGTATTTAACTAATCCTCCTATCCTTCGACTGGCTGAACCTTCTAAACCTTTCCTTATTTATACGGCTGCATCCTCTCATGCTCTTGCAGCATTATTGGCACAACATGATAAAGATGGTAAAGAATGTCCGGTTTATTACATAAGTCGTACCTTACTCGATTATGAGACCCGATATTCTGCGATAGAAAGACAATGCTTGGCCTTGGTGTTTGCGACTCAGAAATTGAGACATTATCTCTTAAACTCAGAAGTCCACGTCATGGTAAAGTTTGATCCGTTGAAGCATCTTTTCTCTAAAACTGATTTATCTGGACGCCTAGCTAAGTGGGTTATGATGTTAACTGAATTTGACCTTAAATTTGTTTCACAAAGAGCAATTAAAGGGCAAGCGTTGACCGATCACCTAGCTGAGGCCCCTTCACCTTTCTCCTTCCCTAACCCTGAGTCTTTTCCTGACGACTTCATTCTTTCTATAGAGAGAGATGAAACTTGGGAGTTATACTTTGATGGCTCTAAGTGTCGTACGGGATCGGGGGCAGGTGTTGTTCTGATTTCTCCTACAAAGAAACCCATTCCCTTATCCTATCATCTAAATTTCCTGTGTACCAATAACATTGCTGAGTATGAGGCTCTTATAGCGGGAATAAAAGCAGCCTTAGCTCTGAACATAAAACACATACATATCTATGGAGATTCGCAATTGATTATAAGACAAGTAACAGGAATATATCAAGTAAAACAAGACAAATTATCACAATATAAAGATCTTGCCATCTTTTTATTACAAAAATTTGATTCTTATATCATGGAACCTGTTCCTCGAAAAGATAATCGACATGCGGATGTAATGGCATGTGTGGCTTCTCTTGTATCTTTAGAGGACCCTGTGGTTGATCTTAAATTTGTTATTCACAACCTTATTTCTCCAGGTATTGTAGACGATCCTAGTCTGGTAACATATTGTGACTTTATAGACTCAGATGAATGGTACTCGCATATCGTAAGATATTTGACCGATGGTACCTTTCCTGATTCTGCTAATAGAAACACTAGGGCTAGAATCCACAAGTTGTCTACTAGATATATCATTCTTTCTAATGTCCTTTACCGAAGGGGTTATGATGGTCTTCTCCTTCGCTATCTTAACAAATCGGAAATCCCCGTTGCTCTTGAAGAGGCACATTCAGGTGCCTGTGGGGGGCATTTTGGAGGAAAATCCTTGGTTCATAGATTGCTTCGTATGGGATACTATTGGCAAACTATGCAGAAGGATTCCTTTTCATTTGTTAAGAAATGTCATCAATGTCAACAACATAATAATTTGATTCATGCTCCTGCCCAAGAACTCCATTCTCAAGTAGCTTCTTGGCCTTTTTCCGCATGGGGTTTGGATCTTATTGGTAAAATCTCTCCTCCTTCATCTCAAGGACACACCTTCATTATAACCGCAACAGATTACTTTACGAAGTGGGTAGAAGCTATTCCCCTTCGCTCTACCACTGCTGAAGTGATTTGTCAATTTCTTCTAGAAAACGTCATTTCTCGATTCGGGATACCTTCTACTATAATCTCAGATAATGGGACATCATTTAAGAACAAGGACGTGAAGAAATTCCTTGAGAAGTATCATATCAAACATCGATTTTCTACACCATACTATCCTCAGTCAAATGGTCAAGCCAAATCATCCAATAAGATAATTGAACAAATTCTTTGCAAAACTGTGAATAAGCATGGTAAGGATTGGACTAATCAGCTAATCTATGCTCTTTGGGCCTACCGAACGAGTGTACGAATTGCTACAGGAACTACTCCTTATAATCTTGTTTATGGTGCTGACGCTATTATGCCTTTAGAGTTAGAGATTCCATCACTTAGGGTTTCTCTCAAAGGTATAGTAGATGATGACTCTTATAGAGAACAATGACTTCAACAGCTTGAGATGCTTGATGAATAGCATATAAACGCTCTTGAGCATATTCAAGCGTATCACAAAACTCTACAACGAAGCTATAATGATAAGGTTATTCAACGTTCCTTCTCAGTAGGTGACTTAGTCCTCTATGAGAATCAGCGCAATGTGAATGCCTTACCTGCAGAAAAGGGAAAATTCAGTCCTAATTGGCTTGGACCATACATCGTTATTGAGGATTATGGATCAGGTTCTTACAAAATAGCGGATGTAGACGGTACGCCTCTTAAAGAACCTATAAATGCTATGCACTTGCGTAGATATTATGCTTAATTCTTCATTCCTTATTTATCTTCTTTTTGGTTCTTCAACATTGGGTAATATGTTAGTATCTCCTAATTAGAGCAAAATAGAATTAAATGTTATGATGTTTAATCTATATTGCTTCGTTCTTGACAAGCGTGTTTCCCTACTTCATGGTTTGTCCTGAATTCATTTATGTAAGTTGTAAAAGATTTACATTTCCATTATGCTAGCATATTATACAGTGTCTTTATGTGTTAAGTAGAATCGTATCATGTTGTGTTTAAGTTCAAAATTAAATCACGTTAGTTATATGATTCTTAGACTTAATGCATATTTCTTCCCTATCATCAATGTAGTACTTGATTAAATATTTAATTAAGTCACACATGTATCAATTTAATCATGGTGCATTGAGAAATCAATCATATGGAAATTAAATTCTGAACATACATGTACATTTACCAAATGTATTAGATTTAATCAAAGCAAAATATACATTGTTTTAAGCATTAAAGATAACACATTTGAGACAAAAGAGAAGCATGTATATATACATATATATATGTGGATCGTATACAAATATAGGTCACTATACATCCAAAATGTGACCTCTCCTACATCATAAAATCATCTCCTATCCCTAGGACTAGTGGCTGGAGAGTGTCGACTGGACGCTCCCTCCTGATCTGGCCGTGAAGGTGGACCCATGGGTGTGTAGCGCGATACAGACCGTGAGTGACTCCGAGAGGAACTCCTACGATCCCTATCCATAAGGATCGCACGATAGGTGGTAGCCTCGGCCTGAGCTGCTGCTAGATCTCGTCGCCCCCGCTGAAGGTCCTCTGATAGGACTCTCTCTCTCTCCCTCCATATGTCTACCTGAACTCAGAATGGGGAAAACAAGTCCTCATGCCGACCCGCATTCCCCTGAGGCCTATAGGCAATCTGCGAGGAACTGGGGATCTGTGCTATCGTGGAAATATCTGTCACTGCCTGCTGAATCAGGGAACGCCACTCCTGCACATTAGTTGTAGCAGTAGAATAGATTTTTGTATTAGTACCATTCTATATCATCAAAACATTAATAATCAATTTAAACCTACTATACCTAGGTCTCCCTCACGCCAGTAGGGATCATGATACGGTAGCATCTGTGATTGGGATCTACTAGGCTCCCCTCGCTTGACTAATCTGTGCACGATGGGTGTAGGCTAGACGGTACTAGGAACAGGTCTCCGTATCGCCTCATGTTCCCCCTGTTGGGGAATAAGAGGAGGATCCAGAGCTATGGTATCATCCCCTGAATGGTGAGGAGCTGCATCTGACTCCTCCTCATCATCTCTATCCTCATCTGCATCCTCATCCTCATCTGCATCCTCGTTCTCCTCATCATCAGTTCTCTCCTCCTCGTCCTCATCTCTATCTGTGTCCTCCTCCTCCTCGGCGCTGGGCTGATCGCCTGTAGGTGGATCAGGATCTCCTGCCTCCTCATGACCCTCTCCCTCCTCTGGCTCCTCTAACTTGGATCCCTGGTCCTCATCTCGGTCTCCATGTCTCCATGGGCCTAGATGGCCTGTCGGGTGATCCGGTGGAAAGATAGGACCTGGATATGATCTCATAAACCATGAGACATACCTGCGCTGTGCTCCAGGCTCTGCAGAATAATCAGTGACTACATCCTGATCAGATCCCTCTATATCTGTAGTCTCAATGTCATCTATCGTCGGTCTCGCTAGTGCTCTAGGTCTGGGAAGGACCCGTGAGTGTCGAGTATAGATGGGTACATCGGCTAGAACACACTGCTCTAGCCCGAACTACCTCCGTACTTGATCAAAGTAGAAAGGGACTATGATGTGTGAATATCGTCCCTGCAGTAGGCGGTTCCTCTGTAAGCATGCCAACTGTCTCTCCATCCCATCCCATCTGTGCATCCGCAGGTAAGGTCTCCACACTGTCACCTCGACTGTCAGTCTATCAAAAATCACTCTCCAATATAAAAAATCTCCAAATCTCCACTTGCTAGTAAGTGGATAAGAAAACACCCTAGGTCGCTCACTAGCCGTACTCAGCGGAAAGCCAACAGGCCTGGTGCATGTGAAGTGCTCTAAAATCCATACCTGCAGAAGTGTGCATGTCATCAAATTGCAACCCTGTCCAAATACATACTCCTCGAGGTCGTGGTAGAGATGTGCAAGCATACTCCGACCCCAAGCATACACTCTCTTGTGTCTCTCCATCGCTCTGATGCACCATGTGAGACCCCCATGCATGTGCATGCCTCGCCCATTAGGGCAAACGGCTAGTGCTATGATGGAGATCATAAGGCGTCTCAGAAGGGGTACCTCCCCTGTAGGATGTAAGAGCCAGCTGACCATGATGCAACCTCTCATCTCACTCGACATGACTCTCCCTATGCAATATACCTGCTCCCTCTGATGATCCTCCGCTGACCGATCGGTCGCGTATGTAACAGTCGCTCCTCTGATAGGAAGACGAAGTATACGGTACACATCCTCGAGTGTAACCATCAACTCCCCTACTGGAAGATGAAATGTGCATGTGTCAGGATCCCATCGCTTCATCAATGCCATCAGCATTGCAGGATGGAACTGAATGGCTAGCATGAGGATCACATACCATAATCCTACTATCGACAATGTGTCTCTCTCTGCCTGAGTAAGCCGCGGAATCTGATCTCGCAAACTGCGAAGAATATGTCTCGATGTATGCTCTCTCATGTACGGAAGGCCCTGCAACACAAAAACATAACTACAATCAGCACTCGATCATCAAAATCACTCATGCAAATTGTCGAACATCATATGCCAAGCCCTGTCAGGGACCATGGCGCCCTGTCAGGGACCATGGCGCCCTGGTTGGGACCATGGCGCCCTGTCAGGGACCATGGTGCCCTAAGGGGACCATGGTGCCCTAAGGGGACCATGGTGCCCTGGGGGGACCAGGGCGCC
Source organism: Cryptomeria japonica (assembly GCF_030272615.1). Classification (NCBI taxonomy): domain Eukaryota; kingdom Viridiplantae; phylum Streptophyta; class Pinopsida; order Cupressales; family Cupressaceae; genus Cryptomeria; species Cryptomeria japonica. Next base: position 377,079,110 of record NC_081409.1, read on the forward strand.
CCACAGGGACCATGGCACCCTAGGGGGACCATGGCACCCTGGGTGGGGCCCGGTCAGCCTTCAGGGCCCGCAAACGATCATAGAAAAGTCAAAATGCAGAAAATCAAAAGTCAAAGTTTAGTCAACTCACCTCGTCCAGTGGCTTGTCGTCAATCACGGCCTGGCGCAGGATCTCAACCCTCGTGGGATGCTCCGGTCGTCGTGAAGGCATGATGATGGCTATGTGGGCTCCGCTGCAATGAACAGTACTCAGAATCAACAAAGTGACAAATGCAAATGTCTCTTTCAAGGTATATACGTTCATTCCTTTACCTTTACTTTCAAAACCCTAATTTTCCTCTTTCACTCATTTCATCATAACTTGAGTTTGGGAGATGCGATTTTCAAACCGTTTGTTGCATAGGAATCATATTTTCATTCCCCTACTCTCGGGATGTTCCAAAAAGTGCTCTGATGAAGCCTTTTCAGTGAACATCCCTCATCAATACTCTCTTACACAATTTGTCGTAAGTAAACATGCTACCCTGTTTCACCTCCCTAATAAGCAAGTCGAAATAGGGGGGGGCATACAGCTACTCACAAATTTCATCACTTTCCTTAGTAAGCATTAGGCAATTTTTGTGATCTAACGTGTGTTTTGTAGGGTGCGGTTCCTAACTGTGTACTACAGATACCACTGGGGGCTTCGTCCGACAACTTATGGATATATCCTTTTTCAAATAATGTTTACTTTCTGTACTTTAGCTTGCATATGCACATAGTACTCATATGACCGCTAAAGTGGGGGCTAAATGTAACGTCATAAATTGTACGCACTTGCTAAAGTAGTACAATTTAACACCTAGTTTAGCACCCGCCTTGGCGCAGTTGCATTTTGCATTGCATTTCCCCTTTAGCACTTAATTAATCAAATTAATTAGGTCTAAAGGTTCTATTTCATCATCTTCCACATCACAAAGTCGGGCCCTTTAATTAAAGCGTGCCCCTTTCATTTTATTCCTCCAATACATCACTTAATCAAAAACCCTAATTAGGCCCTATTCTGAGCTTGGGGGCTTGATTTCGGGGGTCAAAACATCTCGAAATCACCTGTAACTTTGGGATTCTCTCTAAAATCATCATATCTGACGGCCCTGAAAATTTGGTGAAAAGTTGTCGGGACCGTGGCGCCCGGAGTGCACACAGTCCTGGACATTTTTCTCGAAATTTTAGGAGCGCGATCCAATCATAAAATAAAGCTTAACCCCAAGAAATTGGCGGGATATTCAATCTCTAGGTCGGCCAAAAGAGGAAATTGCGACCTAGGGTTTCATACATAAGAGCTCTCTTTCTTCATTTGAAGGGATCGGATTTTTGTTTCCAGGAACCTCATATGCAGCGAAAGAGCAGATCTTTGAAGACTTCAACATCTTACAACATCCCTCTATCAAGCATTTATCAATTCCATTCATCCATTTAGGGCTTGGAAGACATTGAAGAACAATAGGAGATTACCGACTGAAGATTGGCTTGTACCTCTCCCTTGAGGGTTGGGTATGATTTCATGTTGTTTTCATGTCTTTGCATAAAGCTTCAATATATCCTTCATTTATGCTTTAGATCACTTTGCATCTTGATTTAGAGCATTTACATTATCGTTTACAAGCAATTAGGGTTTACTTTCTAGGTTGCTCTAGTTTGCTTTCTTGCATTTTAGGACCTTGCACACACACTAGGTCTGCACACACAATACATTTTACAAAACAACTTGGCTATTCGTGGAGGTGGAAATCACCGAAGCGGGGGTTTGACTAAGGCAAAACCCTATATATCCACCCATCCCCCCTTTTTCAGATATAAGTGCAGGTTTCAGGACTTGGACGACACCGTAGGATACAGATCCGGAGAGAACAGGTCGAGACAACACTCTGTATCAAATTGCAGAGCAGAAGACTGGGACAGGGGCGCTGGGCGCCCTGGTCCTACCAGGACAGGGGAGTTGGGCGCCCTAGTCCCTGGGATAGAGGCGCTGGGCGCCCTGGTCCTTCGGACAGACAGCTTTCAGACAGCTTCCCGATAGTGTTTCAGAGTGCAGAACGACAGTTTCCGGTGCAGTTTTCAGGACAGTGGCGCCCGCGCCCCCGTCCCGCACATTTTCAGTCTGATTTTGACTCCGGGTACACATCTGCATTCTTATTTCATCCTTGTATTTATAGCTTTCCATTGTTTAAGTTCAATTCTGTAATCTTGTTGTTAGCTCATACTTGCATTTTAGGGTTAGGAATTGAACTTGCATAATCTTACCTTTCAATTACAACAAAGGAATAGAAACCCTAATAGGTAGCCCATGGCTCTCTCTTTCACAAAAAGAAGTAGCCAATTGTGCGATACCTCTAAGCTCTTTCGTATTCCGTAGTGTGTGACAAGAGGTAGGATTAGGGCATGATAACCTAGTCTCGCTTTTTCCCCCACACAACAATCTGCAAATGAATTGCGTATAAATTTTCTTTTAATTTCTTAAGTATTGATTGGTTTAATTGCAACTGGGTGGGTGGTTGTTTCAATTATTTGGTTTATTAATCTGCTTGAGGATACTTTTGGAATAATATTATAGGGAAAATATGTAGGTTTTTGTTGTCAATGCTTTATAAAATAAGTTTTTGACTTAAATGATTTTAGATTTGTATTTGGTATTTGGAGTCCTGATTTTGGTGTGTTATGAGTTTTATGGTTATTCTCATCTTATTCCTTCAATTGGTCTTGTGATGTGAGCTGGCTGTTTGGTTAGTTGTAAATCTCTCGTTATTCTTTCCTTGTAGAGGTTGTAAGTGGCCAAGAGTATAGCTAATGTGATTTAGAATTCTTTGTGAAGATTATTGGCCTATGTAGTTGTGTAGAGTCCTTGTGATTTATGGTTCTTTAGTAGCAAGTAAAGTGTGTTTGGTAACTAGGTGGAGCTTGAACTTGAATATCATTTGGGTTGAGGCAATTAGTGGAGTATATAAACCTTTTATCTAGTCATGTTACCATTATTTTAGCATTTAGTAATTCTCGCTCTTAAGTGGCAAGAGTGGATAGAAACCAAGAGGTAGAGTGCCAATTCTTGATGTTAGAGGTTTTCCTTTAAAGGTTATAGTTATCCCAACCATAATCTTGTAAGAAGATAATATGTTGAAATTAAGTTCCATCTATGTATAATTAGGGGTGAGTGCTTTAGTGATGTGTTTCCTTGGTGATAATCTAGTTTTTAATGTCAGATGTAAATTATTCTAGCACTTTAAATATTCTTAATTATTCAAGATATCATATGGGTAATATTAGAGTTGGAGTCGGTGTTTTGGAATCCTTGGTGTAGTTTTGCAGGGAAAAAAAATTTTGGATAACATTTATGTCAAGTTATCTAGGACTTCGTCTCTATTTCACCTAAGTGGGTGGTAGCCAACGAGAGAACTATCTAGGGTAGGAGGCCCTAGAAAGGGTTGCGTAACCACTTTTGTTTTGATTTTTTTTAAAGTCGAACTAAGAAGTCTCTATGCATTCACGTAGTTAAGGCCATCTGCGATGAGCCCCCAAGACTATAGGTCTAGCCCTTAGGACCGGCTCTTCTGAGTTGTCTTCTCTTGCCACTCTTTCCATGTTAATATTACCCTTGCGAGTTCAATGGAGAAGTTGGTCCGATTAAAATCATTGTAAGATTCTTTCTGATGAACATATATCTAACATTTGATAGATCTAATGTGTGCATTTGGCGATGTAGGCTTGTGTGTAGGAATGTGCAGCAAGTCGAGACATGTGCTATATCGAGTAGAGAAATCTCAGGTATGAGGTGACAGGTTTGTCAGTTGTGTGTTGCTTAACTCATAATTCATTATGTTACAATGTGTATAATCATAAACTTTTAGTAATGTGGTAATATGTTGTTCTTTGAAAAAAAAATTGTTGCTACTTATAGTGATGTTCACTTGAGTAAAAGTGGGCATTACAAGTTATTTAATTTAAATTAAGTTGTTTTATTTGATTTTTTTTATTTTTATACAAGTCTTAAATTTTAATCAGCTTAAATTTTACAATGTTTAAGTTATTTTATTTTATTTAAGTTAATTAATTTAATATAAGTTATTGTATTTTTTTTAATTCTTAAACAATTCTTAAATTTTATTATGTTATTGTTTTCATTTTAATTTTTAGTTATTTAATTTAATTTAATTGACCGCATTAAGTTTAAGTTATTTAATTTAATTTTAATTATTTATTTTAGTGAGTTAATTAATTTAATTTAAGTTATTGTATTTAATTTTTTAATTCTTAAACAGTTCTTAAATTTTATTATGTTATAGTTTTCATTTAAATTTTTTAGTTATTTAATTAATTGCACAACACTCATATGCACGTCAAATTAAATGATTTTAGTTTTTATTAACACATATTTCTACATCCATTATGTGAGTGTAATACACCTCTCGGCATAATCACATCTATTAAATTGTATAGTTTTTTTTTTTTGGTAAAAGTGGAAAATCAGTCTAAAAAGTTTAATTCAAATTTTGTTGAGATATGGTTCTTGGGTTTTTTATCTAACCTATGGATTTATGGTAATTAATTTCAATTTATCTGCTTCTATTATCTCTTGAGGTACGCATGTTATCCTTTACCCTGATTAGATTTTATTTGCACCACATGTGTAGATAGGAGGATGATAGGATACATTATGCTATTGTTTACATATGGTGTGTTCTTTAAATTTGTTTCTGGGCTAGATGATGGGGTGTATATCCCATGAGGTATGGTTAGCAGGTAATTTGTTGTTTTTTGCCGAATATGCATGTTATTCTAAAGATTGAAATACTATCGAGGTAAGGGATATTCCTCAAGGCTATGCGTAAGGCAATGGGATTCCTTGCATAGGCTCGCCATCTGATATAATAACCTCATTTTACTTTATGTATCAGTCATTGATAATTGATAGGGTGGTGGCATGTGTGTTTTGAGAAGTTTTTGTTTTTAGTCCTTCATAGGTGGCATGCTCATAACCTTTAATGTGCAGTACGTTCCTAGGCTTTATTACTTGTTAAAGTATTTGTACTTCATTGATGGCCGCCTTGTGTGTGATTTCGACCCGCGACAGAATTGGCTTTATGTGATAATCATTATTGAGGGTGGTGTCCTCTCTTCCTGGATATTTATTTATGGATGTCAGCTTGAGGGTTGTTAATCCATGTGAAATGTTTTAATCAAGTAAGGTTGCAATGGATATTTTTCATTATCATTATGGGAAGTTAAGGGCGGTTTTTCTCATTTATATTAGCTTATTTATATTATCTTGTCAAGCAGCTTTTTATGTTTATTATTTTGTGACTTTTTAGGAGCTCTTCCTCCTACAAATGTCTTCTTCTCTTAGGACATATAGAGTGTTTTTAGAAGCCCGAATAGTGGAAGAGGAAAATGAGGATAATTTTGTCAAGCTTGGTAAGGTCTTTAATTTGTTTACTCCTGCGGTGAACTTTGAATTCTGTAGGCTTATGGGGTGTCGATGGCTGGAAGTTTTCCCTCAAGTTTCTTATGCTGAGCTTTTGTCTCGCTTTGTTACTATTTGTTATGATGTTTTACTTGATGAGGATTTGGTCCACCTCTTGGTTTCCACGTTTATTTTTCTGTCAGTATGTAATTGGGCCTTGGTTTCTCTTGCATTGGTTGATTATCATTTTGATATGGGGCCTTTTTACTATGATGGCTTTCTTCCTCGTCATGAGCTTATGGTTAATGGCTGGTCTGGCCAATTATTGCATGAATTACGAATGGGTTTGATATGTGATTCTATGGACGACACTCAGGCCTCCATGGATTTTTTGTTGTATCTGGCTCCTGATTAGTATGTGGATAAAGCTTAGGTTGTCTTTGAGGCATTGCATTCACTAATCTCTTTGGGTTTTTTGTGCTCTACTCCTACTTGTTTGGCTTTTCCTCTAAGGGTTATTCTGCCTCTGGTCTCAGCTCATGAACCTCCGGAGGAGAGCACTAGCTCTTGGTTTTTGGATATTTGACTATTTTTTGGAGTTGGTGGAATGGTTTGTTGTTGCATATGCAGATTAGGTTTTTTGGCTTCTATTATGCTCGGATGGTTACCTACAGCTTTGGTAGGAACTCATACCTCTTCAGTATCTCTCTGGTGCTCCTTCATGGCATTTTTGTTCAGTCCTTCATTTGGTGGCAGTCTGGTTTTATGAAATTGTCCTATGGGACTCTTGTAAAATTATTAGAAGTAGGGGGTTGGGGGTATCGAATGGTCAACAACAAATGATGTAAGGGTAGTGCCTTGTTTTATCTTTTTCAAGGCTACAATCAGAGGTTTTCTTGCGGGTTCTTTCCTGCCGGTATGCCTTTTTTGAACCCGATGTAAATATTTTATTAATAATATTAAATTGTATAGTTGTTAGATAAGTGAAAACTTATTCAAGGTATAATTAGGTCTTATTTATTATGATATTGGGTATTCAATAAGATTAGCTATTTTTAATTAGAATTTTAAGGTCAATTTTTTAGGTATTTAGAATATAAAAATTGATAGTGCATATTTATTTTTGAAAATCTTTCTATTTTATATTTTACACTAAAATAACTCTCAAGTAAATAAAAATAATAGTTCTTAAACAATTTTAAGTTAAAATGAGGGACGTAATGCATCAAGTTCCTATCAATAGTATAGTTAGTTTAAAGTAGAAAACAAAAAAAAGATTTGGTTAGTTTAAAGATAGAGGGGGCAAGAGTGGGAGGAAGAAGGTGACAAAGACAAATAGTAACCACAATATATGGATGGATAGGTATGGGTTTGATGAATTTTAAGAATCAAAAGCCTAAATTCTACTAAAGATGAACAATTGGTATAAGAGTGAGGTAGGAATTGACATAAATAATAAATTTAGCTAATAATCAAACATATAAATGAAAGTTAAGGATCAAATTAGGATGGGTGGAAGTAAGGTTACTCTATGAGCTACAAACCCTAGAAAAGGATAATATATGAAATGAAAGAGGAAATAAAACCCTAACAAAATTTTGGAGAGAAAGTAAAGAAGAAAAATATATATATATAACTCTAATTAGAATAAATAAACCTTAGGGCCAAAGTCTATGTGGTGACATATGACATATTAGATTCACCAATTTATGTAAAAAAAATAGATTTCTTTACAGTGAATAATCCAAACTAATTAAATAAATACAATCTATAATCACAATTAATCTATATTTATTACTTAGGCTGATAATTGCAATAAATATTTAAAAATTAAATGAGAGTTTAACAAGGGTACTTATCTCTAAAATCAATGGAGAATGGATGTTTTGATGTTGCATAAAAAATGATCACCTTTGTGCATAGAATATGCTAGACCTCTATGCAATAAGTGTCTTAGAAGTAAAATAGATCTAGAAAATGATGAAGATGTTAGAGCTCATGAGCACCACAATGTTCATTTTACCCCCAACAATTAGAAATTTTGGACTTTAATTGGATGAGTAGTGCAACTTTATTGGTACCAATGGTGAACCACTACTACAACATTTTTGCATTAGTAATGGCCATTTTTGAGGTTGTTGTATAACATATCCCACAACGTCCATTGTTACTACCAGAAACCAAAACAATAGCTTTAATCAATTAAGTCGCATACAAAAACAACAAAAAAATATCGAAGACAACAAACAAAAACGTCAAAATTCAATGTACCATTTGTGGATGCACGAAATTAGCTATAATGACTACTGTTGACTCTAAATTTTACTTTGGAAACAAACAACCTTATGGGAAATTCAGTGATGGGGGACTGATTGCACAGGTTTCACTAAATGACCTCCGGGATTGAGAAGTTGGCTCTTCCTTGGTGTTTTGAGAAAAGGGGAAGAAAGAAACACCTTAAAAATAGTAAAGACTAGACTACTGAGGCGATATGCTAGATCATTAAAAGACATGAGCTTACAAAATCCAAAAACATATGACTTTCATAAGCCTATTCAACAATATACAAGTCCAGATCAAGAACATAACCAAAGATACAATTAAATTTCTTTGCAACATAAGGAAATACTCATCATGCATTTACCAGATAACAAGTGCGAAAACATAGTTTAATCGGCAAAATCTTAGATGATATATTTCCAAAGTTATTGGAATTCTAACAGAACAGCACAGAAAAGCCCATCAAAGCATCCTAAAAGAGGTGTCATAAAGGTCGCAGACACAATTTGAATAACCTTCTTCAAACAAACAATAATAGTTTTTAAAGGCTAAAAATATCTACTTAGTAAACTTAATTGTTGTTTTTTTACCAGTTCTAAACCCCTAGCAACAAGGAAAAAACTAGCATAAATAGAGCACTCGGCTCCTAAAAATAGCTCCCAAAATGTGCCAAAAAGGCATAACCTCCCTGAATAGAAAAACAAGTTGTGTCACTTTGAAGATCACACCCAACAAAACAGCCCCTAGAATTCCACTTCTTACCTGCAACAGATCTTCATACTACCATGAACCGAAAAGATTCTACTAACCGCGGCTATTAGAAACTATAGAAATGCGGGCAACCGCTTGCTTACTGTGCCAAAAGGTGGGCCTTGAAAAGGAAACCAGTCAGCACGCCTTTCCATTTGTCACAATCATGCTGCCCTAAAGACTGGATGCCAAATACGGACCAAGGGAGTAACGTTGTGCCGATACTTGTCCTACGCGCCCTGCGCTGCTAGAAAACTAAAGAGGCAAACCAAAGAGAGCCCAATGACAAACCTTAGAGCGGGGCTTTTAATTTGAACATTTCTTGGTGACTAACAGGGGAAATTCTGCCTGCGGCATTGAAGAACCCAAAATTACTGGCTCGCAAACCAAATTTCATGCCAAAATGGGATGGAGTAGATTGAAAGCCTATTGCAAAGGCAACCATTCATCCTCAGAGAGCACAGCTTGCATCTCTAAATTCTGGAAATACTAATCTAGGCAAATTACTTCATCAAAAGGTAGGGATACAGGCTCGTCTTGGACCTATTTTAGGAGAGCATAGAGCTGGGCCAGAGGGTGTAAAAGACACTCTACCTCGGTCACCGAAATGGGATTTCTCAGGCGTTGCAGGAAAGCTTTGTCTTGTTGTAAATACTTGACTTGGCATAATATTTGTTCAATCCCTAGCACAATATCATCTTCAGGAAAAGGAGAGGGCAGACCCAATGAAACAAGCCTCTCTAAACATCGCTTGATGTCTAGAACTGAAAATTGCAAAGGTGTCAGGGGGTCGCTGAAACCTGCATGACTATCTTTTACTGGTTTATGAAAACATTCATCTTTTTAATCAATTGTCAGTGGTCAGCAATCCCTTTCTCCCTTAGTCCCTCATCATGGGTGGAATAAAACAACTGAATAAGACTTTGGGCTACTGGGAACTTAGGACCAATGACGAGCATGGAACTACTAATGAGGGCATCGGCCTTAGTGTAGAGGGACTACGTGTCACTAAGAAATCTTAACACAAGCTACAGGGATGGACAGTACTATTTTACCTTTTCCCAATGAGAAACATATAGCTCTGTCAACATGGTAGAAAAATTTGGAGAAATCTGCTACGGAGGTGGGATGTTCATCAATCGTGAAATTTCATTATCTTTCGCAACCATTTCCTACTAGAGCTGACTGCATTTGCTTTGTTCAATGGCCACTTGATTCTCCAAAGTAAGGATCTTTGCCTCCCAGTCTTAACAACTTGCTGCAGCTGCAATGCACGATCTTGCTCATGCCGCAAAAGAGTCTCCAACTCTGAAATGCGCTCACCAGATTGTACAAGGCTAGTCTCTCTCACGTTCAGCTCTGCTTCAAAATTTGTCTTTTCCTCAGCCCGTGATACTTGGGTTTCACTCAGTTGACAGGTATAATCCTCTTTGAGAAGGATTTCTTCACACAGCTGTATCTAGACCTGGGCAACATCCCTAGAGGCAGCCTTTAATTATTGTATTTCTGCATCCCTCTCTTGTAATTCCTTCAAATCCACATTCCTTGTCGCTTCTTGGCCTTTTAGCTAAGAGCTCACATTGTTAAAGGTTGACTACAACTTCCCTTTCTCTGAATTAGCCTAAGCTAGCAGACTTTGCAGATGATTGATTTCTAAGCCCCATGCTTTATCTTCTTTGCTTTACTGGGTAAGGGAATCTCGGAGACTAACATTCTCTGCTTGGAGTTTTTCCAGACGATGGCTTTTCTTAATAAATTTTTTGGATACTGCTTTTGATGTCTCCTCCATCATTCCAACCTTGTCAGATGTCATGGCGCTTTGAAGACTAATGTTGATGGCTTGTAGCACATAATCATCTGGTCTCATCCGAGATTCCAGTTTGTCGACTTTAAGAACAAGATTTGCAAAGTAGAGGCAATCATTTTTCTCACTGAAGTGTGTTTGTAAATGAGGGCGGGCTAGATGAGCGCCTTCCTTTTCCTTCCACTTGCTCATCTTACTCAGGCTAACAGTTTTATCATAAATGACCTACTGCTGGAAATCATCTGGATGATCGATGGTTTGACCTGCAAAAGTTGCACCATGAGGGACTGCAAAAGGGAAATGCGAAATGGGTCCAGCGAAAGCAGTCTGGATGAGGTGGGCCAGAGCCGATGGGGAAAATAATGAGACAAAAGGGGAACCCTTAATGGGAAAGGACTTGGAAACGCAGTGCCCATAACTTGGGGAGATGACTCTTCAAAACCTAACCTACGCGACACAGGGGCTGCTTTGGATGCTAGCGATGGAAATGCTGTAGATATGAAAGTTGTGGTCGGGAAAGGGGCAGAAGCCTGTGGGAGCACATCTTGGAGATCAACTGGTGTACCCGCCAAGGCTAAAGTGAGAGCGGTAGGGACTGAGGTCTGCATTGCGGCCATGGGGACAGCCGAAAGAATATCCTGAGCCAGAGATGAAGGAAAAAAAGGACGTACCTGAACAGCAAAAGGCAGCGGCTACTGAAGATTTGAAGATGTTGCTGAAAATTGAGAAGGTAGATTTCTTCCTGATGCGCTAGCATATGACTTCTTCTTTGGAGGGCTCTCGAAGGAATCCTCAAACCACCTCTTACTAGCCTGTGAACGAGGCCTGTGAGCTGCACTATCTAAAGGAAGGAGAGTTTGTGGTTCTGGCTCTTGCCCTTCAATATTTATAACCTCAACCTCCTGTCAGGCGGCCACCTCGGGAGATGAGTCCCCGCGTGAACAAATGTCACTTGTCTCATCATCAGATTTATTTACCCTACACCATTCCTACTCAAAATGCTCATCCAAGGATGCATTCCCGATGCTGGCTCTAAGTTGGTTTACCTCCAGTCAATAAACCCAAAAATCTTCCCTTTTCTTTCTGGACCAAGCTAAAGTCTTCATGTTTTCCAATGCTCGAGGAATATGCTTTGCGGGGTTGAACCTTTACATGGGAGAATAGAACTTTAGCCATGGGGGGCGTTCTAAAATAGGAAAATCACCAAGGCCCACATATAGGTTCGGGTCATCAACCTGGGAGTTCATGCACTTTTCCCATAAGTTCTGAGGAGGCTCATGCCTTACGAAATTATTTCTTTTGCTTAATAAACCATTGGGATCATAACTCCAAGAGTCATCAATTACTACAAAACCAAGCTGCACCAATTTTGACGCCAGGGTTTCCTCTACAATTTTTCTTCTTACTCGAGTGATTGGGCCAATGGCCTTGTTATCTTCGGTGATAGAGGTATCATGCTTTCCGGCACTGATGGCTTGCTCGATTCTCACCAACTACCTTACCATTTCAAGGGCCAGGGTTCAGTCAGTTACATAAGTCCAAAAAGGTTCTTTAGAGAACCCATGCACATGGATGAAAGAAAAATCAAGGCCCACGAACTAGTCGCAAGGAGGATGCTCATTTTGCATCCAGTTCATCTGAATCTGAGAGAAATGGGCTAATGGCTCATTGGGAATTACTCCAAATTCTTTGAGTATGGGAGCCAGGATCATATCTAAAAACTGATAGGAACCAAAGGAGGCCAGCAGCAGGGGTGTACAGCAGGACACCGACATTACATTCCTCGACTCGTCGTAGGTGGCCAAGTGCATGAACTGTGCGAAGAAAGCTTCATTTTGGTGCAAAATCAAGTGTACCAATACCGAAGAGAATCTGAAGCACCACAACTGCTGGAACTTAGATAATTTCTTAATGATGGCTCTAGCAATAGTTACAGAGAAGTTAAAGTGAAAAGGTTCTCTTTGCTTCCTACATTTGAAGAGAAATCCCATCATGGAAGCTGTGATATCCCGGTCGTTGTCATGACCACATAGCCATGCCAAGGTAGAAGAGATATCTTTGAGGTCATCTTGCTTCAAGTCACTATAGGACAAAGGGAACTTTGGAAGCCCAGCCGACAAAATTTGATTGAGGGTATTTTGATAGAAAGTCAAAGCATCTCTCCTAGTGTTCCAGAACTCCTCCATAGATTTTTCTGAGAAAACTTATGTTATTTCAAAAATTGGGAAGCACATCATCTCCCTAATGGCTTCTAGAGATATGACCATTCTCAAGAGGGAGCTGCTAACAGAGCATGAGGTGGGATCAAAAACCTCCACACAAGCTACTACGAGCTCAGGGCAATACGGGACTGCGGGAACCAAAGATTGAGGAGCGCCACTATTCCAGAAATGCACCGCCATAGATTGAGGATCATTTTTGTGATGTAGCATCCTTGAGCAAGCAGCCTCTCTGAGGTTCTTGGGCTGCTTACGGATCTCAAGCTCAAAAATATTTTCCAAAGAATCCAGAATAACAGACGCATTCTGGGTTGTCATTTTAGCCTTGGCCTTCATCTTTGGATACTCCTTCTTTGGAGGGATAACATGCGCAGAATAAGATAGTTCTTCGAAAATATTAACCCAGAAACCTCTGGGAACATCACTTGCGGACATGGCCTTAGAATCTATTATAGGCAGAAAACTTTCTTTCTTTTTCCTGGAAAAGCTAAAGATGAGAGATAAAACTTTGCTAGCCTTTCTTTTCCCTCATTCTTTAAAAATAAAATAGAGCGATAGGAGAGAAAATCATCAAGCCTTAAAAGCATAATGTGCCTGGATTTTCGCGAAAGCCAAGTGCTTAATGGCAAGGACCTACTTACACGCGCGCCAGCTCAAATTGTTGTTGTAATAAATCCCCACGGATAAAGGGTGTCGTCATTCCCGCTTCCCTAGAAAAGCTTTGGTTAATTCGATATTTCTCAGGGGAAGTTCCTCGGGCAAATCTTTTCTTTGATCGAGAGGATCGATCAAAAATAATCATCATGTCGGCTGAAACAGTCTGGTGGAACTTAATATTTAAAGCACGACGTACCTAAATGTATGCATGGCTCTTTGCTCATATCCACTTCTCTCCTTGAGGTAACTGACAAGACCCTGGTATCCTGAAGACAATCCCATTCGCATGACGCGAATTAATGGAGACATGACAGAAACATTGGAATTTGGGAAGGCATGAGCTCTGAGCATTGGTCATCCATCTGTCAAAATTCTACTATAAGTATGTCTTTTTAGACATTCTTTTACCATATTGAAAGCTTTAATGGTGGACCTTCTGAAGAAATGGATACTCCTGTTAGGTGCGTCAACAAGAAAACATAGGTCGCTTTCTTGGGAAACATTTCTGACCGGAGGTTGCAGGGGATGACATGGAGGCAAAACCCTTTAATAATAGCCACCATTAAATGGATACTCAGAGAGGATTTTGTTGGTAACCCAGACCGATATCAAGTGAATATGGACATCTGCTCATGATTCATAGCCTCTCTGCTGGATTGCGGTTAGTCTGGGGTGCTAGCAATGCAGCTAACTCAGGCTCTTTTTCTCGAGGATTACTTGGATGGACTAGAGAATGTAGTTGCATACTATGTACCCTTCTGAGGGCTCCCTATGGCGTCTGACTTGGAGTGGTTCATCACACTCAATGAGGAGGTGGCTTGGCATCCACTCATCGATGGGCTGAAAACCATGACACTGTCTTCTCATCGGTTCCGCGTCGAACCTACCACAGAATCTCTTAAGCGCATCTATTTGATAGTCCTTGTTCCGGAAGGCACGAACTGGTATACTGGGTTCAGAGACTATATCTTCTCAAGAATTTTAATGCCAGATTAGTAGCCAAACATGGTTGTCATTTTCATGCCCGGGGAGCTCGAGAGCTCTTCTGACTCGGAGTGGCTGGGGGAAGAAGAAAACTCTAACACCAATGAGGGAGGGATTGGGGAGAGCCACTTAAGAGATGATGAATTGTCAACCTGGACTTGAACCAAAAGATTGTAGAAAAAGGAGAGGCTAAGAGCCTACTCATTTTGTAATGAAAATATAAGAAGCTCTTTAGATAATCGATTTTTGCTTTTCTCCTTAATTTGTCTCCTCTTTTCTCTCCATCAACATGCTTGATTCTGACTAGAAATTAAATAAGATAAATAGGCACTATATACATTATGAACATGATATACATTATATACCTTAAAAAGGGAAGGGAACCCTTAATGAAAAGGTTTGAGGTGGAAACTGTTAACTGGGATGGGGAGGGGGTCCCCATCCATGTCTTCTAAGTCAAAAGCATTGAAATCTTTGTGACTTATAATGTAGAAAGGTCCCTCCCATAGGCAGTTGAACTTGGCATGTTGACCAGGTTTCACCATCCTCTTGTTATATTTCAATATGAGGTCTCCGAGGGCGAAAATTAGATTAGAACTCTTTTTACTGTCAAACCATCTTTTGATGACTTCATGTCTGTCTTGGAGAGCTATGAAAGATGCCTCCCTCACTTCTTCTAGCTCCATAATCTTTGCCAACCTTACAGCCATGGGGTTGTTTTCGGCAAATTCCATTTATTTTAGCAATTGCAACGTCGAGATCTCTAGTGACATGGGGAAAAGTGCATCTTTCTCGTATACCAGCTTGTACGGGGAGTTTTTTAGAATCTATTTGGGCATTATGCGGTCCACCCATAGCATGCTTCTTAGGTGGTGGTGCCACTCCCTCTTGTATTTAGAACATATCCTTTTGATAAGTCTGATCAGGTTCTTATTAGTAGATTCAACAAGTCCATTCCCTTGAGGGTAGTAGTTAGAAGAAGTTGTGAGATAAATACCTTTGCTGAGGGCGAATTGGGTAATTTGCGAGCCTATGAATGCACATGCATTATCTGAGATAACAATTTTTGGGGGCTCGTACCGACACGTCAGATCCTCTAGGAAATCCAGCACCTCGCTTTCAGATGAATTTCGTAAAGGAACGACTTTGGACCATCTAGTAAAATAATCAATAGCAGTCAGGATCCACTTATGTCTAGCTGAACTTGGGGGTTGATCATACTGATAAATCAAGGTCCCATTGAGCGAAAGGCTCTTCCACTGACACAGGCCTGAGTGGCATTGCAGCCTTCTTACTCCTTCCTGTGTAATATTGGCACTCTTTACATCCCCTTACTAAATTGTGTGTATCTTTGAACATGGACGGCCAAAAGTATCCAGCTTGGGTAATCTTGATAGCGATTGTGGGTGTGGAGAAGTGGCCTCCTGAGGAGCCGTAGTGAAACTCATGTAGGATTTTATCAGCTTGGTTCTGGTCCACATAGTGGAGCAGAACCACATCAAAATTCCTTTTCAAAAGAGTTCCATCTATTAAGCGGAAACCGCTATTTTGGAGTCTGTAGAACCTCTTCTTAGCCGGAGGAATATTTTCGGGAAACATTATAGTCTTCATAAAATGTTTCCTTTTATCAATCCAACTATCACTGGAAACATCGGGCACAAGCATAACCATTTCCTCTATGACCACTTCATCACCACGGGATTCACAGTCCTACACTATATATTCACACAGGCCTCTCCCGCGAACAAGCTTTGTTGGTTTGATATCGACATCATATTCTAGAATCTTAGTGATCCAATTTTCCCTCTTTTCAGTGATGTCGCCCTCCATGATGTATTCCCTTACTGCGGGATGAGTTACGTACACCGTGATTTTATTACAGGCAATGAAATGCCTGAATTTCTTTAGTCCTTTTACGGTAGCTAAGGCTTGCTTTTCAACAAAGTTGTATCAGACCTCATAATCCTTAAGAATTTTTGAATGGAAAGCTATGGGACACTCTCCTCCTCTTTGGGCATCTTTTTGGGTTTGAACCATGGCGATGCTATGCTGACCAAAATAAACGTACATTGTGAAATCCTTAGACATGTCTGGGTTAGACAATACGGGAGCGGAACAGATGGCATTTTTTATTTCATCAAAAGCTTTTTTGGCTTTAGCAGTCCATTTGACATGTATATCTTTTTTCAACATGAGAGTGATGGGTCTTATTATTTCGGCAAAGTCAGAGATAAAACGACTAACAAAATTGACCTTTCCTAGAAAGGATTGGACTCCCTTTTTATTGAATGCAAGGGGAAGGTCTTTAATAGCCTTGACCTAGTCTGGATCAATGGAGACACCCTCTTTTGAAACTATATGCCCAAGTAATTTACCTTGAGGAACCCCAAAGATACATTTCTTTGGGTTTAAGGAGATCCCAAATTTGAGACATTTTTGGAGGACTAACTCTAGATGATCAAAATGATCCTCCCGGTGTTTGGAAAACATAGTCAGGTCATCTAAGTTTATTAAGATGATCTTATTAATTATCTCTTTGAAAGTTGAATCCATGGCCCTTTGAAAAGTTTCTCTGACGTTTGATAAGCCAAAAGGCATCTTCTGGTATGCAAACGTTCCCCACTTACTAGTGAACGTCATCTTGTACTTGTCCTCTACTTTCACACTTACCTGGTTATATCCCGAGAAATCATCGAGCATTGAGAACATTTCTGATCCAGCCACTATGCTCAGCAATTGTTCCATTGAGGGCAGGGGATAGTGGTCTTTGAGCGACTCTCGATTCAGATATCGAAAGTCCACATAGAGTCGGATGTCTCCATTTTTATTTCTAATAGGGACCAAATTGGAAACCCATGTACTGTGCTTTATGGGGTAAATAATATTTGATTCGATCAGCTTTTTCAACTCTTGGGCCATGAAGGATTCAATTTTTGGGTTGACTGGTCTTTGCTTCTGTCGGACCAGCTTAGCCTCATTCGCGAGCTCGATGGTATGCTGGATGATGTTAGGATTGTAACCCCTTAAATCCTCATAGGACTAGGCCATGACACCTTCATATTCATCACAGTATTGGGCCAACTTCTTCCTGTCTTTCGAGGAAACACCTTTTCCTACCTTGAGAATTCTTCCGCTGCTGACTAACATCTCGATGTAATCTTCTTTATTTGTTGTGAGCTTTCTCTTATCCTTTTTAGCATCCTCATGGTCAAACAGGTTCTCTAAGGTGATCAAACCATTAGGGAGCTTATTGGACTTTAACTGAATGACTTGATTCCTGTAAGCTTCTTTTATCTTAGGTTGTATCTGGTTGGCAAATTCTCTCGAGCTTTGGATGAACAAAGCAATATGTTCATCACTTTCAAACACTTCCCAATATGCATCATTGTCGGGAATAGCCGGGCGGACCATCACACTGACTTCTTGGGAGCCAGTTAGGAAGTCCATAGTAGGATCAAAATGTGCTCCTATGATGGCCATGTGATCTGCTATGGTATTTAGTTTCCAAGGAATAATTATGATATTGAAAGCATCAAAACTTTCTATTAGATCCCACACTCTGGCGCAGTAAGACCTCATGCAGACATGCTTAGCACTAGATATCCCTCAAACTTGGTGAACCACTAGCTCAGAATCACCAAGGACTTTCAATTTTTTAATGCCCATCTTTTATGCCATGTTCAAACCTTGAATCAGTCCTTCGTACTTTGCTTCATTATTTGAGGATGTAAACTGCAACCGAAAAGCCTTTCGGATTTGATCGCCCAAAGGGAGAGTGAGACAAAATCCAGCTCCAAAGCCCATTTTGCATTTAGTGTCATCAAAGTGTAGGGTCCATAGTGCCAAAGACAACTGATCTTCAGAGAACGGGTCTTTGGTGAGCTTTGGGATGATCTGATTTTCTTCAAAGATGCAATAGGTACCCAAATCGGTAGAATGGTAGTTAGAGAAGGGGTCTGAATCTATGAACTCATTTAGGAAAGCTTCTTGCTCAAGCGGAATCTCTCCTGTTACTTCTTCGTCTTCTAAAAGCTCTACCACCTTTTGCTCATCATTGGATATAGAGGTGTGGGTAGGCTCGAAATTAATCAAGGCTTGGTCAACTATGTGCTCAACGTGAAGGGGTTCTAAAAGAATTTTCATCTTGGCACCATGTCGAGTACAAAGAATAAGATGGGACCAATCTAGAGACATATAGCCTCCTATTTTAGTGATAAAATCTTGAGAAATATAAAGTCCAAAGATCGGGGGAATGTCGATGACTACCACTTTATGGGACACTGTTACACTTGGACATGCAAATAATGTTAAGGGGAGGCTTTTGATGAGACCTACCATCTAAACCCTATTCCCATCGAGCTGCATGACTCCTTTATTCAATGGATCATACCTGATGTTTAATACCTCAGCAATTTGCTTAGGCATGACAGTAGTACTAGCCCCATAATCTATCATGGAGTTATGCAAAAGTTTATCTCCAACTATAAGGGTAAGGTAAAAAGGGTTTGGCTTAGGTTTACCTTCTCCTTGGGCAGTAGGGGGTGAATTTTCATTTATCAATATGGCTAGGGTGTGTGCTTTACCAGCTGTTGGTTGGGGGCTCATTCCGTCAGTCTGAAGGGATTGTGGAGCTACCGTTCTTGCATCCTTTTGGTCACGACATAATGCCTCTCTTAGTTTGTTCTTTTTCTCTTGGATACTCGAGATATCCCACAGGGAGACATGAGTTGGGGCTTTCTTCAACTGTTCAACTACATCTAGTACCTGAGGCATGAGAACCTTTGGCTCTTTCAACTTATAAGGGATGAACTCTATCCTTGGATGAGCAGAATTGATGACCAGTGGTTCCGGGGGCCTGTCCACAGGCACTGATCTCATATTGTTGGCGTCTTCCCCAGTCAAATGCCTTTTAGAGCGAAGGTTCTAATCTGAATGCACAAGAGGGGCTTCATCCTTTGGGGTGATTGCACCATTGGTCAGTACTGCGTCCTCATCCTCCATCCAGGAGAAAAGCGCATGGTCAGGGACGATCTCTGCTTCTTGTTGTAATGACATCCCTTGCATTTGATTGACAAAAGTTGCATTGTCCATACTTGGAGATGTATATGCAGATTCATCCGGGGTCATGCCTGAGTTTCTTTGTTCTGCAATCTTCTATTGCAAATTCCCCCTTGGGCAATTCCTCGAAGTATGAGCATTGTTGCATGGGAAACACCACGAGTTGGTGTCGTTCGCCAAGCTATTTTGACCTACTGTCAGTTCTCTACCAGCAATTGGGTAGACAACCTGCAACAGATTAGGGACTGGGAATATTTGGCCATTCGCTGGAAGAGGTTTTTCAGCATGATGATTCATATGTTGGTACGGAGGTCGGTTCCCTTGGAAATTTTGCTAAAAAGGGAGCTTGGCGGGTGAGACTTGGGCTCTTTTTAGGTTGACAATTTCATTGGAGAAGGATCTCAAGAGATTTTTCATATCACTTACTTCCGTAGCCAAAGAAGCGGTTTGGGGAGTAGGGAACAAATACATAGACTACAGAGTGGATGTACTGGGAGCGGCCTCTTCCATGACTTGGGTAGATATTTCTAGGAATACTGGCATTATAGGGTGAGGGGCTAGCTTTCCAGTGTCAATAAGGTTATTTTTAGCTTGGACTGCTATATCAAATGCTTGCAGAAGAGTGTTACCTCCTAAAGTTTGAACCATTACTGATATGTCAGAATTGAAAGCTTTTAGATAGAGTACAAAAGCCATATCCGTCGGAGGACGAGCAGACAACGGTATTTTCTGCCAGGCTCATTGAAACCTTAGATTAAAATTGATTAGTGCTTTGGTTGGAGCTCTCTTTATTGTAATGAGTTGGTGCATTAAGGATGATCTGTCAGCTTTATCTGAGAATCTCTAAAAGAAATGATCTCCCAGCTGATCCCAATCTCCTATAGTGCTACGGCCCAAGGATCTGAACCAGTCCAAAGCTTTTCCTTTGAAAGATTCTATGAGTAACCTTAGAGCTACGTTCTTCTCGGTGATACCATGGACAGTGCAGACAGTAGCTACATCTTGCCGATGCTCCCCAGGGGTTTTATGACATTCTCCTATAAACTTAGGAACGACCTTAAGTGTGGCTATCGGGATGGCTCCCCAAACCATAGGTGGAACTAGGGGAATGAGGGGGCTACCATTAACCCAAGTCACAAAATTTTTGGGAGGAATTTGTGCCATCACAGCATGTATGATTGTGGGAAAACCTTGAGAAGGTGAAACTGTGGCTGAATGGACGGTCACCAATAGAGGAAAAAGAAGGTGAGGGTTTAAAGTTGTCTGACTCCTGGTGATAGGCCTATGACTCATAAACTAGCTCAAAAATATATTTTGAAGTAATTGGTCCCACCAAGCATGCCATAAAAAGAACTATTGACTCTGAATTTTACTTTGGAAATAAACAGCCTTATGGGAAATTTAGTGATGTGGGACCGATTGAACAGGTTTCACTGAATGACCTCCGAGATTGACAAGTCGGCTCTTCCTTGGTGTTTTGAGAAAAGGGGAAGAAAGAAACACCTTAAAAATAGTAAAGACTAGACTACTGAGGCAATACGCCAGATCATTAAAAGACATGACCTTGCAAAATCCAAAAACATATGACTTTCATAAGCCTATTCAACAATCTACAAGTCCGGATCAAGAACATAACCAAAGATACAATTAAATTTCTTTACAACATAAGGAAATACTCATCATGTATTTACCAGATAACAAGTGCGAAAACATAGTTTAATCGGAAAAATCTTAGATAGATATATTCCCAAAGTTACTGGAATTCTAACAGAACAGCACATAAAAGCCCATCAAAGCATCCTGAAAGAGGTGTCATAAAGGCTGCAGGCACAATTTGAATAACCTTCTTCAGACAAACAATAATAGTTTTTAAAGGCTAAAAATATCTACTTAGCAAACTTAATTTTTTTTTTTACCAGTTCTGAACCCCTAGCAACAAGGAAAAAACCAGCATAAATAGAGCACTCGGCTCCTGAAAATAGCTCCCAAAACACGCCAAAAAGGCATAACCTCCCTGAATAAAAAAACAAGTCGTGTCGCCCCTAAGATCACACCCAGCAAAATAGACCCCTGGAATTCCACTTCTCGCCTGCAACGGATCTTCATACTGCCATGAACCGAAAAGATTCTACTAACCATGGCTATTAGAAACTACACAAATATGGGCAACCGCTTGCTTATTGTGCCAAAAGGTGGGCCTCGAAAAGGAAACCAGTTAGCATGCCTTGCCATTTGTCACTACCGTGTTGCCCCAAAGAGTAGACGCCAAATACGGACCAAGGGAGTAACATCGTGATGACACTTGTCCTACGCGCCCTGCGCTGCTGGAAAACTAAAGAGGCAAACCAAAGAGAACCCAGCAGCAAACCTTAGAGCGAGGGGTTTTAATGTGAACAACTACTAGTACACTTGCCCTATATATTTTTATAAATAAAAATTATAAAATATTTTTTCAATAAAATAATTAAGAAGGATATTTTTAAAAATGTTTCACATAAATATATTTAAAATATTATCTTTAAAATATGAAATAATTAATAAATATATGATTTAGAAACTTCAATAGAAAAACTCTATCAAACAATCTTTTTTCCTCATAGGAGAGCATCACACACCCTATGAAGTATCCATCAAAGTATTCTCTTCAATCGTATTTTATCCCACATACAATTGAAAAAAAAAAGAATATTCTTTGAACCTCTAATGGGTATTCTCTTCAATCGTATTTTATCCCACATACCATAGACTGTAATGGTTGTACGTGTACAAGAGTGTAAGATTGGAAGATCGAAAATTAACATGCATTACGTACTACTGGGATTCCCATACTATTATCTTTTGTACATGAATTTCGTACTATTTGGATTCCCATACTATTATCTTTTGGTTAAGTATTAATATAATAAAAAAGAAATTAAATTTTATGCTACTATAACCAATGAAAAAATAATTAAATGATATTTGTATAATTGTAAAAAATTAAAAAATAAATAAAAACAATACAAGTTTCATTTATTTTTTTAATTATGTTATATGATTGGTCAAAGTAATAGAAAAAATAAATTGAATGGATGTAATAGTAAATAGCTCCAAAGTAAAACAAAATAACTTTTAAGTAAATAAATTAATTTAAGAGTCAATTGTTTTTTTCGATAAATGTATTTAAAATATTGTACAACTTAAATAAAATGTACTAAAAATTATACATTTTAGAAAGTTTATTTAGAGGTATGCAATCCTATAAAATCACATGTTGTGATAATTCTATTTTATGGTCCAACCCTTGGTTTGAATGCTTCTCATAAATTCATCGACAATAGGGGGATGACATAAAAAATCTTCAAACAAAGACACTTTAATTTGAAAGTATTGCCTTTGTTCGAAGGTCCCAATAACAAAGAATTTTGAACATGAAACATTGTAAAATGAAAAATATCCTTCATTCAAGATGGCCACTTTTATTCTAAGGTCAAGATGACATCACCTTTAATGGAAGGTCCTCAATTTAATGGTATATGTTCATTTGACCATATTTTGCAATTATTGAAATCTTGGACTCTTTTATTTTTTGTGTATCCCATAAGTAGGACATACTACTATGGGATCGTCGTATCATACATGAGTTTCTTTTTTTGTTTAGACATTTTTTTATGTCTTGATTATAGTAAAACAATAGATTGAAGCTTAGTTATATATTGTTGGGGCTTTCTAGTGCATTAGGAATTACTTATTTTGAAGATCAATTCTATCTTAATATTTGTCTTAACTTGTCTTGTATACAAATGTTAGGGAACACCCCCTCGGTCTACCAAATCCTAAAGAAAATAATAAGTTGCCCTTTCTCATGAATTAGCCTATTATTATTGATGCTCATGCCAAACTGACAAGTTAGATGAAAACCTATGGTAGTATAACACACACAAACAACAAGAAACAAGTGTTAAAGTTAGTGTTATTCAACCAAAGATTAACTTAAGCAGGCATATCAAAAGAGACACCAAGAACATGAAAGAATATTTAACTAGGAAAGTAAATATAACGAGGCATCTCCAAATGCCTCCTAACATGCTCTTAGCTCCTTCTCCTTTGTTCCTCTCCTCTCCAAGTTCCAAATTAGTGTAGCTCGTAGCAGCTTTTTGCACTATGGATGCTAATGGAGGTTCGAGATTGTAGATGATTACTCTAAATGCTATGCAAATGTGAATAAACTAATATTAGATGCTATAATGCTAAAATGATTTATTTTAGGCCAAAATGACAAGATTTAGTGATTTATGCTTAATGCTCTCTAAAATTCTCTATAGATTAAATGCATACAAGTTTTCAGGATCTGGATTATGAAAAAATGGGCTCTATTTATAGGAAAAATGGAGCAATGGAGGGTTGAGATTGAGTAATATCAACAAGGGTCAGGATTGAATGATATTCAATCCATGTGAGGGCTTTCAACCCAATCCCAGGATGACAAGTGTCAATATGAGATAGGTTGAGAGGAGAGGGAATAAGCATTAAATGCTTGACATGACCTAAAGGTTAACTTGGGGGTCAAGGTCAAGGCTGGGTTGAGTGAATAAATTATTTATTCAAAGATTAAAGCTTTTATCCAATGGATAAACTCTTGTGCAAAGGCAAAAGGGATAACCATGGTCAAAGCAATAAATGCTTGAGGAGACACATGAGTGCAAGTTGAAATAACCATAAATGGTTATGTAAGAGCCATAAATGGTCATGTAAGAGCCATTAGTGGTTTTGGAAGACTTTGGAGGTTAAATTGTTGAACACACCAAGCATTTAATGCTTTTCAAAGACTTTGAAGTTTTTGAGAAGTGACTTCAAGTTGCTTAGGAATGTGACAATAATTAGGGAATGGATTAGGCTAATTAGGAAGGGGGTTAGAAAAATCTAGAAGGGGGTTTAGGAATGCAAGTGGATTTGGTGGGTGAGGGAAAATAGGATTTTTATTTAAAATAAATTAATGTATTTCAATAAATGAGTGCAAGTTGCATTTGTAGGAAAATGCAAGTGGGGGGGATTTATGATTTAAATAAATGTTTAATTTAATTTATTTAAAAGAGGAAAGGGGATTAAATGAAATAAATATGATTTATTCATTTAATTGATTGTGAATTTGATTTAATGAATTAATTAAAATAAATTGAATAATTTATTTAATTAATAGGAGAATGTTTGAAGGTGAATTAATTAAATATTAATTTAATTAACTGATGGCGAGTGGATTTTTAATCAAATAAATATCAAATATTCATTTAATTAAACTGGACAGATTTATGTGACTACATTTGCCCCTCTTTGAGACGATGCAGTTTATCGCGTCGTTTCAAAAAAAGAAAAATAGGTGTGAAGAAATGCCCCATAAAATATAGATTTAATGGGTGGTATGCCCCCTCGAGAGATGGGCCGAAAATTTCAAAAAATCGGGCGATCTCTCGAAAAAGAAGGAAAATTGGCAAGGTGATAAAAGAGAAGAAGTTAGCAATGCTAGTGAAAAATAGAAAAAATCGGGGATAAAATGGAGAAATGGGAGGCTTGGGAAGTTCACGAGGACCACGGCGGTGAGCGGGGGAAAGTTAGGGGTATGACAAAGGGTTTATATGGGGAGAAAGGGGTGAAAACAGGCTCATTTGAATCCGTGACCATAGTGAAACTAAAGCTCTGATAGTGACATTTTGAAGGAGCAAGCAGTAGTTAGGATGCTAGTACCCATTGCAGAGCACTGATTTGAGTGAGTCTGTCGATTCCAGCGGCCAGAGGACTACGGACCAACAGTAGGAAAATTTGAAATTTTGAATTTTATGCATTTTTGACATATTTTTCGCTGAGTCCAAGTTGAGTCAGGACAATAGCGCTAAAACTATGTTTTGGCATTGTTGTCCAATGAATTAGCACTTTTGTGTCACAATGGTGCTATTGTGCTATTGTTTGAGTGCTTGTGAAAATATGAGCGCCATTGTATGCATGTTTGAGCGCTATTGTGTGTTTAGCACTTTTAAGGGGTGAATTGAGCACTTTTGATGTGAGGCAGCGCTATTGCATAGGTCTTGTAGCGCTTTTGTAGTTTGAGTGCTTTTGTATGGTTGATTAAGCACTTTTGTTAAAGGACTAGTGCTATTGTTGAGAAACTAGCACTTTTGTTTGAAAGATAACACTTTTTTAATATAATAGATGCCCCAGTTTGTGTGAACAAAAATCTCCCGATGTCAATGATAGATGGATAGGGATGTGAAGTGAGAGTTGTTTTGAACCATAGTAGCCCTGATAAGACTTAGGTCATTAGGATAAATATCTATTGAAGTCTAGGTGTGTCATGATTGTTTACCTGTTGAGACCCGAAGATACTTGATCAAAGTATCTGTTGATAGTCTAGGTTTAAACTTTTAGAAAGTTTGAAACAAAACAACTGATGATGATTGATTGATGCACGTGTGTAGAAGGATCTACGCGTCTTACAATTGCGTGAGAGACATCCGGCTACACAGGGGCTACGTGATTGACTGACAAAGGTCAAGATTGATTGCATTGTAGTGACTGGGCTTTATGATGTGATGCATATGCCCATGACTCAGATGAATCACGGTTTGATTACAGCTTTGGCAGAGCGCTGGCACAGTGAGACATGCACATTTCACTTAGCACAAGGGGAGATGATTGTGACACTGGAGGATGTGTAGCGCATCCTACATATTCCCATTCGGGGTGAGCTGGTCACATATGATAGATCATGGGGGACTTTAGCGGTGCAGAGATTCTTCGATGAGGACATGTATATTGATGATGGTTCGATAGCCTGGGAGGATATCGCAGCTTTGTATGAGCCATTACCAGCAATTTTGTCTGAGATCATGGGAGGGCTACTATGTTTGGATAGACGATCACATGGTCTAGTTGTTGGTTGGGGACAAGTGATAGAGCAGATGATGACAGAGGGGACCCAATTTGTCTAGGGACCATGCATGTTAGCGCACATGTATCAGGAGCTGCATGAGGTAGTGTACCGCGGGAGAGGCTCCTTGGCAGTGGGAGTGACGTTGTTGCATATATGGGCATGGGAGAACTTACTAGTTACGCGACTAGTGAGTCTTAGATTCCGGGTAGTTGACCAGCCCTATATGTTTATGTACAGCGATATGATGAGTCAACCCCACCTGGGGAAGTTAGAGTGGTGGCAGCGGGTGCTGGATGACATGGATGAAGTTATTTGGAAACCGTATATAGAGTGTGAGCCCTGGGAGGATGATGTGAAGGCGTTGCCATATGTATTCATGACCCGATTCCTCATTGGGAGGACATGCTACGATGTAGAGAGACAAGTGTCAGGCAGAGTGATGAGATAGTTTGGATGTCAACAAGGATTGTCGAGGGGATTAGGGGAGTATGCTAGAGTGGTCCGACAGAGATATGCATGGGGGCCAGTACTTCCTTATGATTAGGCATTGGCAGAGTTCCAGATGCTTCAGGCGAGACCATGGGACATACGACTGAGGGTGGTAGATGCAAGAATGTCAGAGGAGTATACACAGTATATGGCTGCTCATCTGATTCCTCGGATATCAGATCCAACAGAGCCGATTCTCGATTTTGAGGAGAAGAGGGGACGGAGACGAAGGAGGGGAGGAGGTCGAGGACCGATGATAGGTGGA
Source organism: Cryptomeria japonica (assembly GCF_030272615.1). NCBI lineage: Eukaryota > Viridiplantae > Streptophyta > Pinopsida > Cupressales > Cupressaceae > Cryptomeria > Cryptomeria japonica. The sequence goes on from NC_081409.1 coordinate 377,105,954, forward strand.
CGAGGGAGGGGGGATGGTGGAGGAGGAGGAGGAGGAGGAGAAGGAGGGGGGATGGTGGAGGTGGAGGAGGAGGAGGAGGAGATGGTGGAGGTGGTGGAGGTGGTGGAGGAGGTGGCTTAGGTGGTCGGGTCCAGCAAAGAGGGAGAGGCGGATTGCCACTATAGATATCATAGGGACCGTTGATGCCAGAAGGAGTCAGATTAGGTGGCCGAGGTATGGAGAGGGAGATACTGATGGATAGAGGGGAGGGAGCCATAGGAGAGGGAGCTACAGGTGAGGCACCTATGGATATAAGGAAGGGAGCGATAGGGGGTGGTGATCTGTGGGATCATATGCTATTACATTGTAGACTCAACTGATAGTAGCCGAGACACAGGTAGAGGATCTGGAGGTGGAGGTGGCAGCGAGAGATGTGCAGCTATTTGCACGAGAGTCAAAGCTGACTGTAGTGTTGCGGGAGAGGGATAGTGCAGTGGAGAGATTAGTGGAGCTACAGGAGAGAGTCCAGGTTGGAGTAGGAGCACAGGGTCCTACTGGGGAGGTGATGAGGGAGATCTGATGAGCACAGGCTAAGATAGGGTATTGGTGGGGATTATATGAGCAAGTGGTGCTAGCTAGTTAGCGAGCACTGAGCTATTCATAGATGTGGCAGGCCAGATCAAAGCGGTCTTAGAGGATACAGAGCAGTGGGGGTGTGATGGGTCCTCTACAAAGAGATAGGTCAAGCGATGCAGGAGCTAGTAGGGGTTTTGATGGGGCCTCCATGGAGAGATAGATTAGATGATGTAGGGACTAGTGGGGGAGCAGGTGGTGATGGTGGTGCAGCATTTGGTCAAAGTGGCATCAAAGAGAGTATTTTGCATGTATTTTGATATTGTCATTGTGGATTGTGTCTTGGATGACTCTTGGTAGCCAATTTTTTGGACTTCATTGTACTCTGATACATTAGATGATATATATGAGGAGATCCCATGTTTGGTTATGATATGCATGTTGATATGTATGGATGTTATGCAGGATGATGAGTTTTGGAGTTTATGCTTAGATGGATATGTGTATATGTATGCATTTATGAGATGATTCCTATATGTTGTTTATATGCATGCTTTATGATGATTTATGATGTTGGATACTAACATATGAATGCAGGTTTATATATGTGTGCATGATTTGTTCGATGTATTGCTTTATGTATGTAATGCCATGATGATGATGTATGCATAATAAAATGATGATTGTGATAGTATCTTGTACTTTACATTAATACAAGGATGAGATAATGATATGCAATGCTTTGAATGAATGATTCTTTTTATGGATATGCATCTATATGGTTGAAAAATGAATGTAACATGGATAAACAAATGTAAAGTACAAATGTTTAAATGATGACTTCTAAATGAATGCATATGTTTATAATGTAAGAACCAATGTTGGAAACAAATGGTTTTTATGATTCCAAATACCCAAATATGATTAAGCAAAATGATAATGTGATGATAATGCAACTTATGGTTAATAACTGCACCTTAATGCAATTAAAAAGGGATAGCGAATGTAATTTAAATGAATCCTAAAAATGAGTATAATAAGACACTAATAATGGATGAATGAATGCACTTTTTAACTAATGAATAGATAAATGAATATATGCAATGATAAATGATAAAGGATAATAAAGGATGATAAAATGATAATTGATAATTGATACTAAATGAATGCATAGTAAATGGATAATACAATCAAGGACAATTGGATTATATGAATGAATCTAAACATCATGATTATGCAATGATGAAATGATATAAGAAGACTAATGTTAATAAATGATAATGAACTATATGTTTTTTAAACCACTAAAATGATATGGAATGTACTTGATGCAAATGCAACTAAATGTAATGATGATGATATGATCATGTTAGATGGATGCAAGGTTGTTTATACGTTGCATGATGCACTGATGACGTATCAAAGTACTCGGTCGCAATTGTATCCAAGACCAGCTTAATTTTCACATAACTGCTTACATTAACTTTATTCACATTTGCATACAAAAATCACATATATGATTGAGTAAATGGATGGGTGATATGCAACGGAATGCAACATATAAACAGATGAGATGAAATGACGATCCATAGTGCTTTATTTTTCATCATCGAGCTTTAAAATGTTGTAAGAAAATACAAGCAACTTGACATAATGATTCAAGATGACCAGAGTATTTTTTACATCGATTTGATATAGCAAATTAATACAAACAACTTGATATAATGGGTCAAGTTGACCAGAGTATTGCTTGCAGAACAAACAAGGATCATCTCCATTCATGCATGACTTGTATCATCCTCCTTGATCTTGGGCTAATCATATCCTGAGACAAGTTCATACCTTAATAAGAGACAAAAACCTTTATCCAAATTAGATGAGGTAGGAGGAACCAAAGAAGGAGCATTGCATCGGTAACTAAATAACATACATAAAGAATAAAGAATATGGATCCTTGGTAATAGTTCATGCTCATATGGTCGAGGTATACGTTGTAGTTAGCAAGCCGTAGTGATCTATGACTGCATTTTGCATAAGATCATGTGGCTTAGTGAACTTCCCACATAGACACCATTAGTACATGCCCCAGAACTTCATCAGAATAATTCACAGAAGATACACAAACAATGTTGTAAGATCCTGATATAAATAACCCACAAATCAACCAAGTATTTGATAGCTTAAACAAAATTTTCTTGTCAAAGAAAATGTCATCTTGTCTTTGTTTTGGTAAGGAAGGATGCATCCTTGTTGAAGACAGTTTGAGTGTTGATGTTGATTGTTTGGTTGATTTGATAAGTGATCATCGTGCAAGTATTTTTTCAATACTTGTTTGATATCTGCTCGGATGATTATGTACAATGTGGCGCCATGTTTTTGATTGATTTTTGATGTTTTATGATGTTTTTGAATTTTGTGAGTGTTTTTCAATGTTTTTGGATTTTTGACGATTGCTTTCCACTGTTTTGGTATTTTGTGAGATGATTTTCCAATGTTTTGATATTTTGTGAGACGATTTTCCAATGTTTTGATATTTTGTGATTGTTTTGCAAATGTTTTTAGATTTTATGAGACAGTTTTGAGTGAAGAACTCAATGAATCATAAGTAATGTAGAATCCACTTCCATCAAATAGATTAAGGGCATTGCCCCCAGTTTAGACATGACTATGAAAAAGCGGGATGCGAGACGCATGAAGTACTATCCTTGATTGCAAATCAATAACAAGCCATGGTTTTGGATGGATGGATGAGTGGATGAAATGAATGTGATTGCAACAAGTCTGAAAGACAATGGATCCATAACCTTTACAAGTGGCGCCTATCTGCCAGGTTTTCACTATTGCACTTACCCAAGGTGCCACCGGAGTGGTTGTTCACTGTTTGGATGTATGATTTCTTTTTTTTCTTTTTTCATTTTTTTTTTGATGTTTTTGATACTTTCTTCAGGACATTTATCAGAATGTTTTTTATGTTTTTGCCAGTATGTAGGGGAGCCTGATACTCTATGCAGCTCATGTATAAAACCGTTTGAGGTGCATGTTGTTGATCGGATCTGCTAGTGATTCTCCTTCTGAAGTAGCCAACTGATATGCCTCGGACCCAAAGACAACAGTGATAACATATGGACCCAGCCAGTTTGATTCAAACGTTCCTTGATGTTCACGGTTGGGTTGGTTATGAGGATTTTTTCAAAGAACAAGATCACCTACCTCAAATGTATGAGGTCTAACTCAATGATTATAGCTTTTGCTCATGCATTGTTGATGGGCCTTGAGGTGGTTGTATGCAGCTTGTCGTTTCTCATCAAGTAGCTCTAAGTCTTGGAGACGGGATACTTTGTATGATTCATCATCTATGAGATTATGTAAGGAAACTCATAGCGGTGGTATCTCAATCTCAATAGGTAAGATAGCCTCTGCACCATAGACCAATGAGTAGGGAGTTGCGCCTATAGGGGTTCGAATGCTAGTTTGATATGCCCATAGTGCTGGATTCAATTGAACATGCCAATCACGACCGGCATCATTGATTGTCTTCTTGAGGATTCTCAATATGTTTTTATTCAATGCTTCAGCCTGACCATTGCCTTGTGGGTAATAGGGGGTGGAAAAGCAATGTTGGATGTGAAACTTCTCACAGAGGTCACGGACATCCTGATTTTTGAAGGGAAGACTGTAATCTGTGATGATGGACATGGGTACACCATACTAGAAGATGATGTAATTGAGGATAAATGAGGCGATCTGCTTGTCAGTGACTTGGGTAAGTGGAACAGCTTTGATCCACTTTGTGAAGTATTTAGTGGCGGTAATAATGAATTTATGGTTGTTGGATGAAGATGGATGAATTTTACCCACAAGGTCAAGGCCCCATTGACAAAAAGGCCATGGTGTTGTGATTGGTTGCAGTTCCTATGATAGTGCATGTATCAGGTCTCCATGAACTTGGCATTTCTTGCACTTTCTGACAAAGTAGTAGGAGTCATTTTCCATAAATGGCCAATAGTATCCAGTGCGCAAGAGTTTCTTGGCGAGTGATGGACCGCTTGCATGTGTTCCACAAATTCCTTCATGTACCTCTTCCAAGGCCTTTGTTATCTCATCATATTCCAGACATTGAAGGAGAGTACCATCAAGACTGCATCGATATAGGGTTTCAACAATAATGGTATGTCGAGCGGTTTGGCGAATGAAGTTTTTACGTTGGTTATTTGATTGGTTAGGAGGAAGGGTGTGATCGTGGAGGTAGGTGTAGAACTCACCGTACCATGGGGATTTAGAATGGATAAGGCAACATATCATCTCGGATTCAGGGATATCATAAGCAGGAATCCAAAGCTATTCTACCAAGAACTCGTAGCGTGTTGAATTCTGCGGAAGATCTAGAAGAGATGCGATTGTAGCCATAGCATCAGCAGCTCGATTCTGATATCTAGGTATCTGCTCAAAGGTTATAGTAGTAAATGATGTCGTTAGAATGTCCACCATTTTCTTGTATGGAATGAGTTTATTATCCTTGGTCTAATATTCATCTGTTGCTTGTCGAATGACCAGTTGGGAGTCACCATATACTTGTAGTTCTTGTAACTTCCATTGTATGGCTAGCCCGAGTCCTGTGATCAAGGCCTCATATTCTGCTATGTTGTTTGTGCATGGAAATGTGAGCCTGTAAGACTTCAGGATGTTGTCACCTTGAGGTGTGATAAACAGAATGCCTGCCCCCGAGCCATGTCTAGTGTATGAACCATCAAAGTATAGCTTCCATGGTTGTGCTATTGTGATCATGAATATCTCTTCATTTGAAAAATTGGAAATGAGAGGATGATCGCCTATGAGTGGTGCATTGGCCAACTAATCTACAATGACTTGTCCTTTGATAGATTTATGGTCCACATACTCAATGTCAAATTCACTTAGAATCATCACCCATTTGGCCAAATGGCCTATCAATGCTGCTTTACTAAGTAAGTATTTGAGTGGATCAATCATCACAATGAGTTGTACCTTGTGTGTTAACAGATAGTGCCTCAGTTTAGTGGCTGCCAAGATTACTGCTAGGCAAGCTCACTCAACAAGTGTGTAGTTGAGTTCATAGCCAACCAGTGTGCGAGAGATGTAGTAAATAGCACACTCTTTCCCTTCTGCATTATGTTGTGCCAGTAGTACCCCCAATGTTGTACTTGTTGCCGATATATAGAGTAATAACAATCTACTTAGATCTAGTGGGATCAGCAATGGTGTATTCATGAGATAATCTTTAAGTATCTAAAATGCTTGTTGGCATCTAGCATCCCATTGAAAGCGGATGTTATTGTGTAGCAGATGTGTAAAGGGGTGACACTTATCTGCCACTTGTGCAATGAATCTTCGGATGGATTGTAGTCATCCTTGTAATGTCCTTAGCTGACTAATGTTCTTTGGAGGTGGCATGTCCATGATTGCTTTGACCTTTGCTGGATCAACCTCAATGCCTTTGCTTGAGACAATGTATCCTAGAAGCTTCCTTGAGGTTACTCCAAAGACACACTTCTTTGGGTTGAGCCGAACATGGTATTGTTCCAGTCTATCAAAGATCTTATCTAATATGTCTAGATGACCTTCTCTTGTGAGTGATTTTGCTAGTAAGTCATCAACATAATCTTCCATTATAGTATGCATCATGTCATGGAAGATGGTGGTCATTGCTTGTTGATAGGTTGCTCCTGCATTCTTGAGTCTGAAAGGCATTACATTCCAGCAGTATGTGCCCCTTGGACATGTGAAGGCTATCTTATGTTGATCCTCTGGTGTGATTTTTATCTTATTGTATCCTGAAACGCCATCCATGAGTGAAAGCATGGCATGTCCTGTTGTTAGGTCCACTATGATGTCGATGTTTGGTAGGGGGAAGTCATCCTTAGGACATTCTTTGTTCAGATCTCTGAAATCAATACAAATACGGATGCCCCCATTTGGCTTGCCGATAGGCACAATATTGGATATCCAATCTGCATAATCAATTGGTCTAATGAAACCAACATCCAGGAGTTTCTTAAGTTCTGCTTTGACTAGTACTACAATCTAAGAATCCATCTTACGAAGCTTTTGCTTGATAGGTTTGGCTCCTTCTGCTATGGTGAGGTGATGCATGACTAAATCGAGATCAAGCCCAGGCATGTCTACATATGACCATGCAAAGTTGATCTGACACTTTTGAAAGAACTCTACAAATTTAGGTTGTTCCTCTGGAGTTAGAAGAGATGCTAGATGTATGTGGTGAGGAGTTTCAGGGGTCCCCACATTGTATTCTTTTGTTTCCTTGATGAGAATTGTTGATCATTCCCGTTGTGTACTAGCAGGGAGAATGTCAAACATTTCATCTGTCGACGCCTCAGAGAAGTTTTCACCATTGGATATGCTCTTTCTTTTTACTTTTGTTGGATCAAACAATGCCACAGTGTGGTTTTCACTAGAAGATCCATGTTTTATTCTTATATTTTTGCAACTGAAAGGTTTGGCATCCACCCCAGAATATGTTGCGCTATTAAGTTCTATGGTGAATCTAGCTTTGTGATCCCCACTTGGTATGTTATCCTATAGTTCCAAGAAGTCAATGATCGCCTCATCATTTTGGAAATGGTCAAGACATGGGGGATTAGGTTGGTTCCATTCGATGAGTTCAGGATGGATAATGGGCATTATCTCATCAATTAGGTTAAGTTCATTAGATGTGTCAGTGAGGGTCAAGACGTTGTGGTGAAGGTCATTGATGGTATTTTCCCTGTCAGAATCAAGTGTAGGATGCGACGTAGGGTCTGTGGAATTTCCAGCTCAGGAACCCAAGAAGTCTTTATCTATGCTTCTCCGTAAATAGGGATGTCTTTGTGGGGTGGAGGTAGTGATGTGTCTTCCTCATCTGAAGTATTAAGTTGGATGGAATCAAATTCCCATTCATGTGAGTCGTTCTCTGAGTCACTTTCTAGTATTCGATTACTATACCATACTGGGATTTCCTTTGAGTTAAATACTGCAGGTATGATCGGTGTTGTAGGAAGGATTATGGGGATTAATGAATCCAATACGGGGAGGATTGGTAGTGTTGATTCTACTACTTCTGCTAGAACTGTTGGTGTTGTAGATACTGTTGGGTATTCGGAGATAGTTGTGGCCGCTAATGGGACTATTGATCTTATCACTACTACTGATGGTGTTATTGGTTCGCTTGATGGGACAACTAGCATTGTGAATGGTTTTGTTGGGATCTTTAGCTTCAATGGGAGAGTTGTGATGTTATGGGGTGCTACTTTTATAATCATAGGTGACCTCTTTGTAGTAGGCTGATATAGCAGTTTGTTAGGTTTTCCTTTGAATCTAAGCTTAGGAAAGATCTCTTTTTGAAAGCCTAAGCCTGCATTGTCTTTGGGTTGTAATTCTGGTAGTAGCGGCTCATGTCACCCTTGTTTACAATACCCCAAAGCACTTTGACCATCATATCCCATTCTTTGCATAATGAGAAGACCTTTTCTATATTGATCTGTGGGGAGCTGAGCTTGCGGAATGTCGGTGGTGATAGGATCTTTATAGATCCATTCTTCTACGTCTTCATCTTTGGTTTCCTCTTCTTGACTCTTTCCAAGGATGAAAGGTGTTAATGCACATGCTGGTTTAACCAGTGTCATTTGAAGTACTTGTTGAGGTTTTCCATGTGCTTTAGGAGAAGTAGGCATTTGTCCAACACAAAAGAGTTGGCTTAGATTGTATTCTCCCAGACCTTCCTCTGCAATTTTCATTTTGAGCTTCTCTTGCTTGGGTATAATAGTGTTTGAACTGGAGAGGGAAGCTGGACTTACGTATGACATGGAGGAGATGGCTTCTCTATTGTTGGGAATGGTAATCTCTGGTTGATGACTTATGTTATGATAGTATGCAAAGGGGTTTGCATCGCCCAAGATTGTGATTTCTACACCATTATGCGGGAACTTGATACACTGATGGTAGGTGGATGGAACAACTTGCATGGTCTGTATCCAAGGTCTTCCTAACAATAGATTGTATGGCAGAGGAAGGTCTAGAACCTAACAGATAATGTGTTTCACCATAGGGCCTACTCGGATTGGTAGCACCACAGCTCCTTTGGATGAATGCTCTGCATCATCATAAGCTTTGATTGTGATCTTCTTGCAAGGATCCACAGATTCAATGGCATATCCCAAAGCTATGACCAATTGTAGTGTACAAATATTCAGGCCTACTCCATTATTGATCAAGACTCACTTGATCCTATGCTGGTTGATAAATCCTTCAATGTGTAGTGAGGCGTTATGAGGTTGTTGGAAGGAAGAGTTGTCACTTTCAGAAAAAGTGAGACAAGGAGATGATCTTAGACTTCCAACCATGGCTTGGAACTAATCTGTATTCAAGTTAGCAGGGACTGGCGCCTCTTGGAGAGTTTGATCCAAGATTGTTTTATGAGACAGAGATAGGTGCAATAGCTCTAAAATGGATATAAGCGTAGGCGTTTTGTCTAATTGTTCCACAAGATTGTACTGCTTTGGTATGGAGGTGGTGCCTTGTGGAGCTGCTTTTATGGTAATCTTGCCACGACGTGTAACAACATTGCAATCGAAACTGGGTGGATTTTTTATGGTAATAGTTGCAATTTGTTCACCGACATCGTACAGGTGATTTATAGTGTAATTATACGTGTCTTGTGTATAATCATGGTATCAGTGTTTCTCCTAGAAGTGGAAGGACCCCTTTGATCTTGTGATGGAAGTGGATTTTTAAACATGAGATGATCATTGTTTGTTGTCTTTGGGTCATGTCCTTTGATTTCAATATCACCTCGGTCAATAAGATCTTGAATAAGATCTTTTAATCTATGACAATTGCTTGTCTTGTGTCCTTTTCCTTGATGAAAATCACAGTGTTCAATATCTCTCCACCATGCAGGTTGGACTTGAGGTTCATAGTTTGATGTTTTGGGTAGGGTTACCAGGTTTTGAGAAACCAACTATCGTAACACTGATTCGATGGGTTCCCCTAAGGGAGTGTGCGTTCGCTTTGGTTTTTGTTGATGTGGTTTGGGTTCATCTTGAGATGTGATGCGGCCTTGATTTGGAGGAGCGACTGTGCTAGTCTGAGGTGGGGGATTCTGTCCTACAAATCGAACTATAGGTTGTGCACTTTTGATAGTTCTTGCATCCACAACCCCATCGTTGATGATATTTTTGTTTTTGTTCCAAAAGCTTGGTTTGTCACTATTGAAGCGTGGATGAGGGCCATCCTTTGGTTCATTGTAGATTTTGATAAGTCCTTTCTTGATGAGGGCCCGCTCACATTTCAAGCCTTTGGTGATCATGTCATTGAAAGAATCCGTGTCTTTTACGTCAAGGTGAAATTTCATTTCTTTGTTTAAGTTGGAAATAAATATTTCCACTAGTTCTTGTTCAGGTAACTGAACAGAATGTTTGCTAGACATTTGACACCATCATTGCAGGAAGACTGAGAATAGTTCACCTGGTTTTTGTTTAGTGTTACACAGATCAGCCATGGTGATATCACGTTCAATATTGTGTGAGTAATGTGCCAAAAATTTCTGGACTAACTCTTCAAATGTCCTAATGCCACCTGGTAATCAGGAAAACCATGATGTGGTTGTTCCTCCCAAGCTTTGGGGAAAAAGGTGCATGAGGTACGTATCTTCGTATGCCACTTCGCGGCAAGCTGAATGGAATTCTCTGACATGATTGCGAGGATCTCCTTTTCCTCTATACTTTTCGAACTTGGGTGTTTTGAACCCTCATGGAAAAGGTGGCATATAAATATTCCTATCAAAGGGATAGGGACAAATGTCATTGAGTGAAAATTGATTAGTTTTCACACCACTACGAAGTTGTTGGGTGAGATTTTCAACTTGTTGCCATAACATCTCTATGTCATTTGGAGGAGGAGGTGGTGGTGGGTTACCTTGAGGAATGTTATACCTGATGTGATCTCTACCTCTTTCTTCCTCATTGCGACTTTGTCATTCTGATGCTTGTCTTAGTTGTGCAAGATTGAAGTCAGAGGGGAGTTTGGCTCCTTCTTGAGCAAGCTTTAAAAAGTGAGCATCCGCATTGCTCCTAAGTATTTCGTCAAAAAGTTTGTTAAAGAGAGGGTTGTGTTGAGCCCTTTCTATTGTTGCAGGAGTAGGAGTACTTGGGTTTTCATCATTCGCATTCCCTCCAAGTGCTTCTTGAAATTCATTGATATTTTCCTCCTCTTCTTCTTCAATTTCTATTTCTCATTGCCTTGACCGTGATCGGGTATGAGCCATTTTGTTTATAAGTTTTTGTTGAAGTTGGGTGAAAATGATGATGAGTTGTTGATGAAATGAAAGATTTATGGTCGGTGTGGTGTGTTGCATATGGATCTCTAGCACTTCAAGGTGGATGTTACCAAAGTTTTCTTCTTGAATTGCTTTTTTGATAAGGTTTGATGTGATAAGGTTTAGAGAAATCTGAGATGTGTTACAGACTTAACTACCTAGTAATGAGAGGATTCACTCATAGACTAGTTTTAACCTACGTAGATATGTTTCTTAGGACAAGTTTATCCTAGATGTAGAAACAATCTAAAAGTGATTCGTTGTGTTTGATTCAAGCAATATCTAAAAAGAGAACTTATGACAAGAACCTCTTAATGTTTTGAGAGTTGAAAATGAATGAGATGATGTGTGAATGAGATAATGGATAAAATGTTTAACTTCAATAAAATCTTTGTGTCACATATGAGACAAATTCTTCCTCTTCTCTTTCGGGCGTTGGTGGCATTTCTCGAGCTACATTGTATGTGATACAAATGTCTGGGAAGAAGTTGGGATTGATCTTGCCTCGTTTGTTTTTGTGATAACTTAAAGCTCTATATTGCATAAAAGCTCGGTGGTTTAATGACTCTTGATCAAATTCGTTTGATTTTCCTTGAAGGTATAGATGCATGTGATGTAAAAAGGCTCTATGAGAGACAAAGATTTTTCTATTTAGATAGAAGAATTTCCTCCTTTTGATCAAAGCCTTTGAGCTCAATGGTCTTCTTTTCAAGTTGATGTGTTGATGAAGATTCTTCTTTCTCAAGATGTGAAGAATGGTCATATAGTTTGATACTTTTCTCTTTGTTTTTGATCTTTTGGTTGTTTTGAAAATGTTTGGTTGGATGAATACATGTTCTGAAATTTGGATTTTATGATGTGTCTTTGACAAGAAAACAAAACAAGCACACAAACACAAGAATGTTGCCTCAAAGGCACAAATGAGTCAACCCAATCCTTGGACTTTTTATGACCCTTTCCTTTAAGTGTATTTTAAGTGTTTTTCTTTCCAAAGCCTGAAGTCAGCTCAATTTGCACTTGGTCTTGACTAAAATGAAAACACTTCAAACATTTTTTATCCCTAAGGTCAAATGGCCAGTTGCGATAAATTCAGCCCACATCTTGATATTTCTTCGACTTTGGTATTACATACCTTATGAATCCCATCGTGGCAGGTAAGGATGTGATATACTAAGTCTTGCACGAGCATAACAAATAGATGATCCCTATGATGGGGGAGTCACCACTTTCATCAAGCCACAAGTGACTTTTCAAAAAGCTATGTTTCTACTCAAGGAAATATGTATGGTGAGTATCTTGGGAGCAAAACCATCTATGCTCTTGCACTGAATTATATCACAAATATCCTCAATCAATATAACGGGTGGGCTACTACTTAAAGGTGTTTAGTAATTTTTGATGTCTTTGGACATAAGTTCATTCTGCAGTGACTCACTTAAGAGCCTTGTAACTTGTGGTGGGGCCCATTTGTCCTTTCGGCAAGTTACACTGTAGGAACAACTATACCCAAGGCTATAGCTTTCTCTCTCACCTGATTTCTATAGCGGCTCGAAGGATTTACCAAGTGAGGTCATTCCCAAGAGTAACGATCCCTTGGCAGGCTTCTCTTAAAAAGATAAAAATTTGAGTGTTACTAACACTTTTCTCTTGCACCTAGGACCATGAAAGCCAAGGGAGAGGATAGTGTGTGTTAGAAGTAGATTACTCGACCAACTCTTTTGCACAAGTGTACCAAACACAAAATTCACGTGTTCCTTTTAACTTGTCATTGCAATGATTTTTTATCTATTTGGAGATGTTGCTCCCACAATCATGGTGTTCTTTTTAACTTCAAATGCAAAATGTTTGAGTAAACTAGAACTTTGAAATCCTAGTCAACATAATTTGAAACATGTTTGTATGAAGTAAAAATCATTTGCAAAATAAGACAAATTGATTGTGAATTTTTATTTGCACCAAAAGGGAAGTGTTGATTGTGAATTTTTAGTTTGATGCAAGAAATAAATTTGCCTTGTTGATTTTAAGCACCAAAAGAAAATTAAGCCTAACTTGCAAGAAAACAAAGTTTGTTTTTGTGAATTTTTAAAGCACCAAAAAGGAAGTGATCCTAACTTACAAGGAAATGAAAGTTTGTTTTTGTTCAATTTTAGAGCACCAAAAAAAATTTGTCCTAACTTGCAAGAAATGAAAAATTGTTTTTGTTCAATTTTAAAGCACCAAAAACAAATTTTTACTTTTTAAAGAAGTTAGTTTAGACCTGCACAAGGAACAAATAGTTAGTAAAATCCAAATCTAGGGGGGGCTTCCACAAGCCTAAAAAAAATCACTTTTTCAGTTACAAGATCTTTTTTACAACGTTCTGTTACAATAGCGCTAGTCTGTGTGAAAACAGAAGCACTATTTAACAAAAACGAGTTAATACAAAGACAAAAGCGCTAAAAGAAAAATTTTGACAACACATGAAAAAGTGCTAGAACAAGCACAAAAACGCTAAATAAAGGTCAATAGCGCCAAACTTGGAACAATAGCACTCTTGTAAAAATAATAGCGCTAGAATGTCAAGTTGCAATAGCGCTACAACGTGATCAAAAGCACTAAAGTGCGACCTGTGTGTTCAAGCTCAACATTCAAACATGTTAGTTGGTTTTAAAAAAATTGTTTTGGGTGCTTCAATTCACGTCGGGTTCACCAAATGATGCTCATGCAAAACTGACAAGTTAGATGAAAACCTATGGTAGTATAACACACACAAACAACAAGAAACAAGTGGTAAAGTTAGTGTTATTCAACCAAAGATTAACTTAAGCAGGCATATCAAAAGAGACACCAAGAACATGAAAGAATATTTAACTAGGAAAGTAAATATAATGAGGCATCTCCAAATGCCTCCTAACATGCTCTTAGCTCCTCCTTTGTTCCTCTCCTCTCCAAGTTCCAAATTAGTGTAGCTCTCAGCAACTTTTTGCACTATGGATGCTTATGGAGGTTCGAGATTGTAGATGATTACTCTAAATGCTATGCAAATGTGAACAAACTAATATTAGATGCTATAATGCTAAAATGATTTATTTTAGGCCAAAATGACAAGATATTAGTGATTTATGCTAAATGTTCTCTAAAATTCTCTATAGATTAAATGCATACAAGTTTTCAGGATCTGGATTATGAAGAAATGGGCTCTATTTATAGGAAAAATGGAGCAATGGAGGGTTGAGATTGAGTAATCTCAATAAGGGTCGGGATTGAATGATATTCAATCCATGTGAGGGCTTTCAACCCAATCCCAGGATGACAATTGTCAATATGAGATAGGTTGAGAGGAGAGGGAATAAGCATTAAATGCTTGACATGACCTGAAGGTTAACTTGGGGGTCAAGGTCAAGGTTGGGTTGAGTGAATAAATTCTTTATTCAAAGATTAAAGCTTTTATCCAATGGATAAACTCTTGTGCAAAGGCAAAAGGGATAACCATAGTCAAAGCAATAAATGCTTGAGGAGACACATGAGTGCAAGTTGAAATAACCATAAATGGTTATGTAAGAGCCATAAATGGTCATGTAAGAGCCATTAGTGGTTTTGGAAGACTTTGGAGGTTAAATTGTTGAACACACCAAGGATTTAATGTTTTTCAAAGACTTTGAAGTTTTTGAGAAGTGACTTCAAGTTGCTTAGGAATGTGACAATAATTAGGGAGTGGATTAGGCTAATTAGGAAGGGGGTTAGAAGAATCTAGAAGGGGGTTTAGGAATGCAAGTGGATTTGGTGGGTGAGGGAAAATAGGATTTTTATTTAAAATAAATTAATTTATTTCAATAAATGGGTGCAAGTTGCATTTGTAGGAAAATGCAAGTGGGGGGGGATTTATGATTCAAATAAATGTTTAATTTAATTTATTTAAAAGATGAAAGGGGATTAAATGAAATAAATATGATTTATTCATTTAATTGATTGTGAATTTGATTTAATGAATTAATTAAAATAAATTGAATAATTTATTTAATTAATAGGAGAATGTTTGAAGATGAATTAAAAAAATTAATTTAATTAACTGATGGCTAGTGGATTTTTAATCAAATAAATAGCAAATATTCATTTAATTAAATTGGACAGATTTATGTGACTACAATTATCACTATTTAGTTGTAAGTATAACCCGTTATCTTGTGTGTGACATTCACTAGCATCAAGTTTTGGTGTCATCTTTAGATTTTGTGGAGATACAAAGTTATAAGTGCAAACAAAATGGTAACCTTAATAGGGAATATTTGAAGGATTGTCATCATTTAAGAATAATGATCATATCGATATGAGCATCTTGTTGGACTATTAGCTATTAGTCAATAGGATTTCCCCTGTGGGGGCACCCCATGTCAAAAAATTGTCTCAAACTATGAAACTATTATTGTTTTCTAGTTGGCGTATTTCCTCTCACCATTTTTCTTCTTTCCCATCGTTTTTTTCTGACTATTTATGTTTTTCGTTTTCATTGTACAATGCACTAATTTACAAATACTATATTCTTGCTTATTGAAAGTCGCTTTGTTGGATTTTACTTGTTGTGATGCGCTGGTGAATGGTGGTGTAGATGCCTAAAATTAATTAACTTAATATTTAATTAATTTAGCCTTTTTCGTATAATTAATTATATTAATTATTTTAGTCCTCTTTCTTCTTAAAATTAATTAAATTATATTTGATTAATTTTATCACTATAGTCCTTATAATTAATTTATCAAAATTAATTATTCCTTATTCTTCTAAAATCATTTCAACCTTCATTATTTCTTCGAAACCCTAATTTGTTAATTAATTCTAATAATTTAGCTAACCCCCATGATTCCTACTGTAAAGTGGAAAATTTGGGCTTATCAAATTCACCACATGGAAGGGGGAAATCACTAAGCCGATTTTCACTTGGAGGACTTTACATTTGGGATGAATCCACTAGATCCAATCATAAATGATACAAGGATTGAATACTAAGTAAATTGATTGTGTTTGGAATGTGTTTGACCCTCTTTTGTAAGTTGAATAGGTAAAGTGTTGATATT
The DNA here is from genome assembly GCF_030272615.1 of Cryptomeria japonica. Lineage (NCBI taxonomy): Eukaryota > Viridiplantae > Streptophyta > Pinopsida > Cupressales > Cupressaceae > Cryptomeria > Cryptomeria japonica. The sequence continues at coordinate 377,121,905 of NC_081409.1, forward strand.
GAAGACAAAATAAGCAAAAATAGTGAGCTATAGATTCGGGATTTCATCATGCACCTAGATCTGAGAAGTATGAAATGATTTGGAGTTGCTCTATGAAATCCACCAAAAGTAGCAGGGACCGTGTGTCCGAATCAGGACACCCACCCTCTTGGTCCTCCAAACTTTCCATGCATCGAAAAGGGTTTTTTCATCTCTGAAAATAAAGGTTAATTTTAGAGGTACAACTGTGCATCTATTTCCTGCACACAGAAAGAAGGAGAAAGGGGTTGGGAATAGGGGTTTTCCTAAGTCAAACCCTGGTTTGGAATCAACCTTGAATGAAATACTACAAATGCTTGAAATAAATGATGGAAAGGTATACCTTCAAATATGTAATAGATGATGATGATACTTTGCTTCTTAGATGTAATCACATATGTTGTATGAAATGGCGTGAACATGACAACACCCTAACACACACACATGCTTGCAAATAAATGATATAATAATGCTCCACAATTGATGAATGAAGAATATGTTAATCTTGAGGAATGCTTGATGAAGAATGCTTGAATGTAGTCTCCTTGGCTTATCCTATTTTCGCGTTATGATTGTATGTGAATTTCTTCTTATGCTTGTATGTCTATGTCCAAATGAGAGGGGAAGACCTTATATACTTTCCCATCATCAAAATTTTTAATTTTCTGACATAAGCCAGCATGAGAAAATAACTTCCTACTCAAATTTGGGATAGGGCCTAAGGCCAAAATAGGTCTTGATTAGGGAGGATTGGGGCATCACACCCTAGTCCTGCCCTAATTTAGGCTAGGGACAATGGGCTATGCAAGGTGCAAAGTGAAAAGATGAAGATTGGTTGCATGGGGGAGGCATAAACAGGTCTCGATTAAGCATGGGGAGGAGGCCGCTAAGGTGAGGGCCCCAAATGCAGTCAAAATTGTAGGGGGTGCAATTTTCGGATGCTACATTTAGCCCCCACTTTAGCGGGCGTATGAGCTTATGCAAATACTCACAATAAAGTAGAAGAAAGAGAGACGGATAAGATGAGGAATGTGGAGAAAAATCATAAGGAGTATAAGATGTCACTAATTTCTAAGAACTAAGTCCATGATCTTAGGATCTTAACTCACTCAAACATATGCAAGGGCACACAAAATAAGATAAAAATAAAAAGACAAATAAAGACAAAAAGACAAACAAAGGAAAAGACACAAAGGCACACAAGACCCAAAAGCTAAAAACCAAAAACAAGACCTCAAGTCAACTAGCCAAAGAGACTTTGATATCAAAACGTCTCAACAACTAATATCATTCTTGAAAAAAAAATACCATTTCACGAACACAAATTATCACATAAAAGAGAAAAGTAAGCATCATCCATGAACTATCAATAGAAAAAGTACAAGTTCATGAGAGGAATAAGAGAGAGAGCATGAATTCACACTAGATGTGATCCATGAGAAGAATGATGAGAGAGGGCATGGACTAATTGCCCCTAGATATTTTTATCTAGGTGATCCATGGTGAGAAAGGAAATGGACTACTCGCCCCTAGATGTTTGTATCTAGGTGATCCATGTGGGGATGAGAGTAAGAATAATCTAGATTTTTTTAGCTAGTTCCACCCATCCTTGTGTGTGTGTGCAAGTGATGTTTCATTTCAAGTGTATAACACCTCGTGTAAGAGTCTTTTCTCTATTTTTGAGTGTGCTTCAACCTATTTAATACATGTAATGTAAATGCCAATGCCAAGGGGTGATTGTGTACAAATTCCAAGTGGCAGAGATACATGTCTGGTTTCGAGGCCATCCCATTTAATAGTTTTTTCTATGGTTTTGGTGATGCGTAACCCCTATCTAAGACATATATCGAATGTTGTGTTTGGTTACAAGTGTGAAGCATCTTGCTCTAAGATTTTTTACTCTAGTTCCCAAAATGAACACCTCGTTTAAGACATGCAAAAATGATATGCAAGAGCATAGTACAATATAGTACAAAGGGAGCAATGTGGGTGCCCCCCCTTAAGATGTCAACATAGCATTATGTTGATGTCTTAAGGAAGGTAGAGACAAGGATATCTTACCTTCAACACCAAGGATATATCAATGTCATAAATCAAATATATAGAGGGAGTACTCTTCAAGCAATGATAAGATAGTTGAAAAAGAGATATCTTGCAACAAGTGTAAAGGGGATCCTTGGAGGAGAAGAGATATTTTCTCAAAATACATCTACCTTCAAGAGTAGATATCTTGAACAAACATAACATCTTCTACCAAAAGACAAGAAGGAGAACAAGAATTCCTACCTTCTTCCTATTTTTAGGTGAAAGGGATTCTTGATGAAGGATGATACACTTTTGACTCAAAGTGAGGGGTAAGTTTATGGTAGATTTACATTTCCAAGTGAATAAGAGGTTGTAGCCAAGGACTTACACCTCTTGTATAAGAGAGAATCCTTGAGAAAATAATAACTTCACACAAGGAATGACACCAAATCATGAAACAAACACCACTCATCAAAGGAAAGGTATATCCTTAGAGAGAGAGAGAGAGAGAGAGAGATAAGGAAATCATTTCCCCCCAAGTATAAGGACAATGAGAAGAATTACACAATATTATAAGGAGAGATTAGGCACAAGGAAATGCACAATATACTCACTTGAATGAATATCCAATGCAAGAAAAGATATTAGTTTATATAAAATTCATCTCAAAAGAAGTGGTAATCTTCAAAGAGAGAGAAAGAAAGAAAGATCACATATTTCCCTAAGGAGGGATTATTCATAAGAGACATACCATTGCAAGAAAGTATATCAACACATGAAAAATGAAACCCCTAAAGGGAATAGTGATACATTAGATAAAGAGAGAGAGAGTGAAAAAACCATCCTTGCCATCCAAGCAAGGGGACAAGGAGAATAACTCCACATCTTCTAAAGAGAGGTTATTCATAAGAGACGGACCATTTCAAACAAAGAATAGGTCCTAACCAAGGAACAAACATGTGTTTGCATGAAGGATAACTCTATGCAAGAAAATACATCAAGTGATGAATAACACAACACAAAAGAAGAGGTAATTTTCAAAGAGAAAGGAAGAGGAAGAAGAAGATTCACAGAAGTTCTCTAGGGAAAAATTATTCATAATAGATGCACTGTTTCAAGCAAGGAATAGGTCCTGTCCAAGGAACAAATATATGCTCACATGAAAAATAATTCCATGCAAGAAAGGACATCAAATTATGAATAATATGTTGAAGAAACACCACCCATAATGACAAAGAGCCCCCAATTCAGTTCACTACTTGTTTCATAGGGTGAGGAGAAACATGAGGTGAGAGGAGTGCTAAGGCACTACCTTTTCACCTATAAAGAGAACAAGATCTGTTAAAAGACATATACGAGCACGATCGTATTATTCTTGAACAAATTCCTTAAATGCTTTACACTTTCCAAGAGAATGAGAATAAATATTATGAAAAAAGACAATGCGCATCACCTTTCTTGTGCTTATAATTGTAATTATGTCTAATGAAAGGAAAATCAATATTCTTATCATGCTTCAATCTCCAAAAGATTCTAGTTGCTAATCTTTCTTGATCATTAATAGATGTAGGTTTATTCTTTTGGGATTGAAGATAAGTGTTGTTATTAGAAGAAGGATTGTCATTCATGATTTTAACTTTACCACTATTGATAAGTTATTTTATTGAATTTTGAAAATTAGGACAATCATCGACATGGTGATCATAAGTTTGATGAAAGAACAAAAATGATGTTTTGAAGAAGAAGCACTTTTAGCTGCATGAATAGCTTGTTGTCTTGCAAGATGACTTTTGAAGTCTTGAATCCTACAGAGTTCATCCATAGGAGATTTATTATCATTTCCTAGGCCATCTGTGGTGATTTGTGCAAGAGGGTTTATAGGGACTCGAATTCCTTGTTCAAAATTTTCAAGTCCTTGTCCTCTAAAACCTTGTTTTGATATTATGTTAAAGCCACTCCTATAAGAATCTTTTAATTGAGAAGGTGGGGGAACATTATAATAAATTTATTTGAATTTTGTACTGTAAGGATGTTTAGAAGGAATGAAAGGATTAGTAGATGAAGAAAGAATATCTTGTGGAGGAGGATTGGCTTTTCTTTCATCATGCATATCTTCTTTGGTAGATGGGGAAGGGAGATCCTTATCATCCAAGGCCTCATATTTACTTAATGTTATATGGGGACAAAGATCATGAATGAAATGCATGACATCATCTTCTCTACAAATGTATTGATGTTTATGATGGGCTCTAGGAGAATAAGGAGTATCTAGAGAGATGAAAAACCCAATGTTTTGATCTTGCCCCCCTTGCGCAAGGCTATGTGTATGAGAAGAAGATGGGGCCATGTTTCTCTTCAATGCTTTCTCTCCATTAGAGAGATCATTGATAGGAGTATTAGCTCTTAGTTCATTCACATTAGATACCCTAGGAGATGTACAGGTATTAAGTTTCTCATTGTCATCTCTAGGATTAGGATCTATAAAATCTTTTAAGTGATCTATGTATGAAATGCCTTTTCCCAAAAACATCACCATAACACAAAATACATGAAAAATGAAAGCTTTGAGATCTAGTTTATGAAAAGGAATCAACTTGGAAATATGAAGAATGCAGTATGTCCAAGTGTCATGAATGAAAAGAAGTAACATAGAGTGAAAGAAGTCATTATCCAACACATGATTATAATAAATGTACATAAATAGCAATGTAATCATATGTGAAATAGAAAATAGATCAAATCCATTAATTCCTATGATGAATATTGAAATTTAAATCCAAGCAAATTATTTGAAATAAATTAGGATTTTTAAAACCACTTAATTTATGTAAATTGATGAAATTTGAAAATGAGAATTTGAAAGTTGAGATTTGGAAATTGGAATTTGAATAATTCAAAATTTTAGAAAAATGATTATTCAAATTTTGAAAAATTATGCAACCTCCTAGGAAATTTAAATTTATAATTAGGGCCTTGAAAATAACCTCTTAATTTAAATTTAAAATTACCCACTAGAAGATTTGAATTTATCCAATAAAAATTTGATTTTAAAATTAGGGCTCTGTTAAATAACCTCTTAATTCTGAAATTTAAATTTGAAATGTTGAAATTTGAGAATTGAAAGAATTAATTTAATTTAAAAAATTAGGGCTCTTTTAATTAACCTCTTAATTTTTTAAAATTTAAATTTGAAATTTTCCACAAAAGAATTAAATTTAAAATTAGGGTCTTGTAGAAAGAACCACTAAATTTAAAATTTAAAATAAAAAAGATCTAAGATTGAAATTTGGAATTTGAAAAATTGGAAAATGCACAAGATTAAATTAAATTTAGAAATTAGAGTTTTTTTTAATAACCACTTAATTTTAAAATTTAAATTTGATCCAAGGTTGCAATTGTGAATTTAAATTTTAAATTAGCAACCAAATTTGAAGAAGGAAATTCAAAATTTAAACAACTCACAAGCTCAATTTTAAGAAATTTTAAAATTAAGGTTTTTGAAATTAACCACTTAATTTTAAAAATTAATTGTGAAATTTTCATCTTGAAGATGAATTTTTAAATTATGAAATTGAAAAAGTGCTCAGATCTAAAATAATTGATCCAAATTAAACAATTCACAAGCTCAAATTTGAAATTAAAAATTAGGGTTTTAATTAAAAAAATTTAAAATTTGCAAGGAAATCAATCTTGTAAATGAAAACTTGAATTTTAAATTGCATAAACTATCATATCTAAGAACATAAATCAGAAATAAGGGTGTAAGGAGTTAGGTTCACCAAAATGTAAAGTGGAAAATTTGGACTTAGCAAATTCACCACATGGAAGGGGCAAATCACTAAGCCGATTTTCACTTGGAGGACTTTACATTCAAAAGAGGGGATGAATCCACTATATCCAATCCTAAATGATAGAAGGACTGAATACTAATTAGATTGATTATGTTTGGAATGTGTTTGACCCTCTTTTGTAAGTTGAATAAGTAAAGTGTTGATACTGAAGACAAAATAAGCGAAAATAGTGAGCTACAGATTCGGGATTTCATTGTGCACATGGATCTAAGAAGTATGAAATGATTCAGAAATGATTTACGAAATCTACCAAAAGCAGCAGGGACCATGTGCTTGGACCAGGACACCCGCCCTCTTGGTCCTCCAAACTTTCCACGCATCGAAAAGTGTTTTTCCATCTTTGCAAATAGAGCTTAATTCTAGAGGTACAACTGCGCACCTATTTCCTGTACACAAAAAGAAGGAGAAAGGGGTTGGTCTAATTCAAACCCCAGTTTGGAATCAACCTTGAATGAAATACTACAAATTCTTGAAATAAATGATGGAAGGTATACCTTTAGATCTGCAATAGATGATGATGATGCTTTGCTTCGTAGATGTAATCACATATGTTGTATGAAATGCCATGAACATGACAACACCCTAATGCACACACATTCTTGCAAATGAATGATGTTATAATGCTCCACAATTGATTAATGAAGAATATGTAGCCTTGAGGAATGCTTGATGAAGAATTCTTGAATGTAGTCTGATTTCCTTCTCCTATTTTTGCCTTATGATTGTATGTGAATATATTCTTATGCTTGCATTTCCATGTCAAAATGAGAGGAGAAGACCTCCTTATATACTTGCCTGTCGTCAAACATTTCATTCTTTTGACATAGGCTGATATGAGGAATTAACTTCCCGCTCAAATTTGGGATAGGGCCTAGGGGCCAAAATAGGTCTTGATTAGGGAGGACCAGGGTGTGGCGCCCTGGTCCTACCCTAATTTAGGCCAGGGACAAGGGGTTATGCAAGGTGCAAAGTGAAAATATGAAGCTTGGTTGCATGGGGAAAGCATAAATAGGTCTCAATCAAGCATGGGGAGGAGGCCACTAAGGTGAGGGCCCTAAATGCGGTCAAAATTGTAAGGGATGAAATTTTAGGATGCTGCACATACAAATCACCCTTCCTAATCTCATCATCTAGCCTAATTAATCTACTCTAATCACACTTATTATTTCCTCCAATTTTATTTTCCTCCACTCATTCTCTTTCCGCATGTCCCATCCTCCTAGCATTCCCACTTGCACTCCTAATCCTATACAAATATACTATGCAAATATCATGATGATAGGAAATATGGTTTAATTATATGCATGTAACAAAGATAAATACACATGAGTGTACTTGACAACGTGTGATAATAACTGCAGCTACAGAAATTTATTATATAAGAAGTTGATCTGCTATGCACGAAAAGTGAGGTGAAAATGAATGACAGGAGTTGAAAAGAATGAGTGAAGGTGGAAATGGAATATTTATTATTGTGTAGAAATGTACTTCCACTGTATATGGAAGTATTTATTATGAGCATGCAACAAAGATTTAGGAAGAAGAGGTAACGGCAAAGCTGCCACCTATTGCTGCAAGAATCTAGTGATTTTATAGTGTAGATAACTGTTGTAGGAATTCGTCCTTGGAAAGAGGCTTGTGATAGAGGTGCAGGCGATGACCATTTACCAATGATTTGAACTTGATAGGATCAATTGTGGACAATCATACTACACTGTTAGAGAATGTTTCAATCACCTCATAAGGCCCTAACCAACATGTCTATAGTTTTCCCAAGTTGTCCTTATACCTTGAATCATAGAGAAGGGCCCAATCACCTGGCTTGAATGTTTTTTCTTTTATATAGCGATCATGCCACTTCATGCATTGATTCTGAATTTTTTCTATGTGTTGCAGGGTTGACTTTCTGATTTTGTCCAGGGCATTAAGCTGCAGGAGCCTTTGTTGTTGTGTCGCAGAGAGAGTCATATCTAAGGTTTTATACTCAAATTCCACATGCATCATAGCTTTTGTCTCATACACCATTTCAAAGGGTGTAAACCCTGTTGTGGTTTTCCAAGTGGTTCGATAAGCCCATACTACTTCAAATAACCTGCTAGACCAATCCTTACGATGAAGAGATATTGTCTTGGTCAATATAGATTCAAGTTCCCTATTGGTGATTTCAGCTTGTCTATTTGCTTGTGGATGATAGGGAGTAGATTTCCTATGCCTTAGATTATATTCATTGACCAAGGTGGTGATCAAAGTGAAAGTGAATTGTGCTCCTTGATCTATTACAATCTCTTTGGGAACTCCATATTGAGTAAAGATCTCTTCATATAAGAATTTTTCTACCTTATTATCCCTGGCATGTTTGAATGCTTTGACTTCAACCCATTTTGTGCAATAATCAGTACATACTAGAATGTATGACTTACCATTTGATGATGGATCAATTGGCCCAACAAAGTCTAACCCCCATTTGTCAAATGGTGTGACAATCACTTGTGGATGCAAAGGCATTTCATCAGACCGATTTGGTCTTCCCATTCCTTGACATCTATCACATTTCCTGGTATACTTGGTTGCATCCTTGTGCAAAGTTGGCCAATAATATCTTGTAGTCAGTATCTTGAGAGTTGTTCTCTTGGAAGCAAAGTGACCTCCATAAGGCTCATCATGACAGGCATGAAGGATATCATAAGTTTCATCTTATCTAACACATCACCTCATAACTTGATCTGACCCTGTATAGAATAAGCAATCTGCTATCCATGAAAAGTTGAAACTCTTCTCTACCAGTAACCTTTTTTCTTTTGGTGAGAAATGTGGAGGGACCTTGTTAGCTGCTAAGTAGTTAGCTATGTCAGCATACCATGGTATTTTCACATTGATTAAAAATAATTTCTCATCTGGAAAGGAATCATCAATGGTTGTAGGATTATCCTATGTTTGAATTCTGGACAGAAAGTCTGCCACTACATTTGCCTTACCCAGCTTGTCAATGATAGTGATATCAAATTCCTGCATTAACAACAACCACTGTGCTAACCTATCTAAAATGGAACTTTTATTCATAAGGTATTTGATGGTTGCATGATCAGTATACACAAAGATTTGATAACCGGTGATATAGTGCCTAAACTTATTGAGGTCATAGATAACAACTAACATTTCCTTTTCAGTGATAGTATAATTTAGCTCAGGTCCTTGTAAATTTTTGCTGATATAGTAAATTTCATTCTCCAAAACTCCTTGCTTCTGCCCCAAAACTACTCCGATTGCAAAATCTGATGCATCTATGTGAATGTGAAAAGGAAGAGACCAATCAAGTCCTTTAAGCATAGGAGCCTGGGTTAAGGCTTCCTTAAGTTTAGAAAATGCCTCTTCACATATTGGTGTCCATTCAAATGGATCATTTTGTGTTAAGAGAGTATATAGAGGTCCTGCCATCTTACTAAAGTACTTTATAAATCTCCTATAGTACCCTGCATGGCCTAAAAAACTTCTTACATCCTTTTGTTTTGCAGGGGCAGGAAGATTGAGTATTACCTCAATTTTGGTTGGATCAACTTGAATGCCTGATTGAGAAATATGACACCCCAACACTATGCCTTATTGCATCATCATGAAGCATTTTTCACTATTTAGGGACAAATTTTGATCCTCACACCACTGCAACACTTCGGAAATATTTTGCAATGCTTCGTCAAAAGTGGCCCCATAAGCAATGAAATCATCCATGTAAATTTCCATACAATCATGGGAAATATCTGAGAATATACTGAGGACAACCCTTTGAAAGGTTGCAAGAGAATTGCATAGACCAAAAGGAAGGACTGAATAGGCATATGTTCCCCAAGGGCAAGTGAAGATGGTCTTTTCCTGGTCCTCAGGAGCTATTCTTGTTTGATTATAACCACTAAACCCATCCAAAAATGAAAAGTATTGCTTGCCTGCTAAAGAATCTAACACTTGAATAATGAATGGAAGTGGAAAATGATATTTTTTAGTAGCAGTGTTAAGCTCCCTATAGTCCACGCAAACTCTCCATTTTCCTCCTTTCTTAGGGACGATAACTAGGGGAGATACCCATTGACTGTCTGAAATAGGGTAAATGAATCCTGCATTTAGTAACTTTTGTAATTTCTCCTTGACTATTTCCCCTAATGCAGGATTAATCCTTCATTGAGGTTGTCTAACTAGTTTACAGTCTTCTCTGATATAAATTCTATGGGTACACAATGTAGGATTTAATCCCTTCATGTCATGATAATCCCATGCAAAGGTTTGTTTTTAGTTTTTGAGAAGTTCTATTAATGAAAACCTTTGGTCTGCTGTGAATTGACTATTGACATTTAGATTCCTTCCTGAAGCAACTTCTACTTGGGTGATTGACTCAACATTAGATGCATCAGATAAACAAGGGGTTTGGATTTCCTATGGCAATAAAGTATGAAATATATCTGTAGCTGCAGGAGAATCCAAAGAACTTGTGGATGGGACAAGAGTATGCAAAGGATTTGTTGGTATACCACATGAATATTGAACTTCTCCATAATGATTTTCTATGATGTTAGAGAGTACACTGTCATCTTCTTGGAGTTCTATGAACGATTCCCTAGTCAACATCATAAGTTGTTGAACAAAATTGAATTCCTCTGCTTCTTCTCCTATATCTGGACATACTACTTTCTCTTGATCAAGTTGTGGTTGTGCTAGAGAATAAAGTGTAAGAGTTTTAGTAGTGATGCCATTTGAAATGGTCATGTTGCCTGATCTACAACCTATGTATGCATCAATTGTAGCAAGCCAAGGTCTTCCCAAAATGATTGGATATACCCCCAAGGTTGCCTTAGGAGAGAGTATCATAAAATCAGCCAGATATTCCCAAGAATATAGTGTGACATTAATATCCTCAACCATCCCATTAGACTGGACAGTAGAACTATCAGCAAGCTGTAGGACTGTTGGGGTAGATCTAAGACTAGTAATACTGAGTTGCTACATGAAATCCTTGGTCATCACATTTATGACAACTCCCAAATCTATCAAGTCATTTTTAATTTGTGTACCATTAATAACTACCTTCACAACAGGACTACCAGGTCATAATATTTAGGAACAACAACTTTTCCTAACATAGTATCAGCCAATTGTCCTACTACATGTACTATTTTTGGGTCCTTTTTCTTGCATCCAGTTTTTTAAAGCATGCATCTTTAATAGCTTTTGTATATATGGGAATATCCTTAATATCTTGAAACAGTGGAATCTTTACACATATATGTTTTAATTGATCAATAAGATCAAAAGCTATATCATCATGTTGTCTAGACACTTCCACTTGTAATCTTTAAGGAAATTGAGGCGTTCTAACAGGTGTGCTTGAAGTTTCAAATTGAGGTAACTACTCAGAATTTCTGGGTTGATCAAGTGTAGTCTCCTCAGATGGTAATTCTGTTATAAATGGAGGAGATGGGGTAGGCAAATTTTTTTTGGACCGTAAGTGAATATCACTTATATTTAGAGAATATGCAAGATACTGATTAGGATTGGCTGAATAAACTTGATGTTGTTGCTGAGGTTTATTATCTAGATTTGGCAGAGGTTGTGTTGGCAGTTGAGTTGGCTTAGGTGGAGTAGCATTAGGAGCTGGTGGCATTAAAGCCAGTTGTTGGGACTGTTGTTGTGGCTGCAGGAAACCTAATGGTTGGTTTGCCCATTGTTGACCTCCCCTCCATTGCATTGATTGTTGCCAGTTGCCTTGAGGTGGTGACCAATTCCCTTGTGGTTGCTGCCACTAAAAGGAAGAGCTATGATAATTAAGCCAAGGGTTTTCAGAGCTATTCCAAGACTAAGGAGTATAGTTTCCAAAATTTTGGGAATATGGGGGTTGCCACTGATTATTTTGTGCATTAAAGTTCATATAAGGACTAGAAAAAGACAATGGATCTTGTGGCATACCTTTTCTTGGAGGCCAAGGACTTCATTGTGCAACATAAAAGAGTTGTTCATCATCTCCGTACTGGCTTGAAATCTGGAGGAGCCTGCTAGCTATAAATTTTAGCGAGAAATTTACACTTTCAGTCCCTCTTCTTTTGCCGACAGTGAGGACAAAACTCAATGAGAATGGTCTTTGCTTCCTCATGCTTCTTCCTTGCTTGAAGTGTATCAAACTGAGTAGCCATATTGTTAATAATATCCTCTTTAAAGTCCTTTAGCAGACGAGTTATCTCCATCCTTGAAACTGTTGTAGATGCCTTTGCTATTGAAGAGCCAGGCCTATAGTGTCTTCCTTTCTTGGCTGAAGCTCGAATATTTTTGACAGATTTTCCTGATGTCATCCCATTGAACTTGAGTAATGTCTCCTCCTCCCATGAGGTCCAATGAGTAAACCCAATCGTCATCAATTCCTATTAGAAAAATCAATTTCAAGGATTCTTCACTCAAGGTGTTGTGCTTGGATTTCCTGACACTGAACATAAACCTTTCCAGCTAATCTTCCAGACCCTCATCTTCCTTTTGTGTCATCTGGAAGATATCATCACCATGTCAATCCATTCCCCTGCAATAATCTTTGTACTTCTCCAAGAAGTTTTCCTTCATTTCATCCCAGGTAGTGATTACATCTCTACCTAAACTCATAAACCACCTAAGAGCGGCTTCTTTTAGAGTAGCAGGGAATAACTTGAGTTTATGGGCATCAGTGGTATAGTCATAACTTCTACATAGGATGTCAAATTCAAACAGAAAGGTATCTAGATCTTCTGTGACCAAGCCATAAAATTTTGGAAGAGAGGAGGCTAGTATATTCTTCAAGTTTGCATTATCATGTTGGTCAGGAATAGGAAACTCAAATGTTGGGTTTGCAGGCGGAGGTGGAGGATTTGTTGCCATTGGTCCTTGATAAAGAACCAAAGGTAAGATGTTTTTCTCAGGGGGTTCGTTTAAGAAGTCAAGGTCTCCCTCTGACAAATAAAAAACACCTCTATTTTTGACTCGCACAAAAGTTTCTGCAAAAGGATTTACTTTTGGTGCTTGATCTGATCTTATGTCATGAGTGGAATGCGAGGGAAGAAATATTCCTAATGCATCTCTTCTTCTTCTATGCATACAAATTTAATGAAGGAATTTTAAGAGCTAACTAAGAAATCTTTAAAACTAATGGTTACAACAGGTTCTTAGTTTGGCACCATCCCCCACAATAGCGCCAAAAATGTTGGTTCTTACAACTGGAATGGCAACTAGGTGATAAAAACTCAATTCAGGGATTGGACATCCTTACTAAACAACTAGCTTTCCTGTAGCAAAGGCTCATTTACTTTATCAACCAGGGACATAAACTTGAAATGGGCCAACACGGTATGTGCACTAAGTTCATATTGCAACCATTCTATCCTACTGCAGGAAATGAAATTTTCTGAAATAAATGTGCAAAAACATAATGAACTAATACTTAATCAGAACTCACAACTGAAAGTAATTTAAGAAACGGCTACCAAATGATAATGTTCTAGCAAGCGGATAGGAACTACTCTGCCCGTTGTGGCTGCAAGAACAAACACAAAAATTGTTTACTGTGGCTGCAGGAGCAGTTGAATGCCAAAACAACAACTATTGCAAGATGGAAATTAATAGAAAAAGCACAAGAGGACTACTCACCAAGTGGGCCCCCTTGAGTGAGTATATCCAAAATTCTTAGATTGCAACTAATAAGCTCAAAACAACATTGATTTCTTTATTCCAAATTGACTACAAAATACATAAGTCTGAAAGCTGGGTATTACAAATTCTATGGTCGTTATGTCCTCAAGAGGAGATAGAGACCTTTTATTTATATGAAAACTTATAACAGATTCCTAACTGATCAACTTATATTCCAACGAAATAGGCGAACATGTTTATTATACTAAAAGAAGAAGTCAACGCAGAAGAAGAACATCTATTCTACAGCTAAGAAGATATAGAACGATCTCCTTGCTAGATTTAATCTCCACTAAGAACAATCATAAATGTCCACAAACCACTCTACTGAGGAAGCAATCAAGTGGTTACGGTCTCCTTCAATGCTTCTTTTCTTTGACCGGGTCTGCATCGTGGTGGAATGTTTGATGTTCCTTTAAATCGCTAGCTTAGTCTTTCCTTCTTCTTGGCTGACCCCGCATCATGGTGTTAACGTGCACAAAAAGAATGTGTATCTACTAATGTTAACATGACATAAATTAAACCACATTTAAGATTGATTTAGATATTTTTCATAGATGAACCATTTAGAAATTATTATATGACAACCTTAAGTATCAGACAAATTAGTTCCAGAAACACTTAAAAAGGCATCAACTAGGAAAGTCTCCTAATCTAAATATTGTCTAAACACAAGACCTAGGCATGAATACTATGACAAAAATCTATCAAAACAGAGCCATTATTTGGGCTCATCACCTAGCACCCTAGTCCAGTCCTTCTAGACTAGGACTAGGTCAAGAAGCAAACACAAAGAGTAGAGAACTTAGATTTGTCATTGGTTTTAGTAGAATTAGGCAAAAAAAAATTAAAAAAATCAAGGTGAGACCCGAATGAGCATGAAATTTTATGAGGATACAATTTACAATACTACAATAGGTTTTTGTTTCAATTGTGTTTGGATCTTAGTTCTTCATGAAGGGTAGTGGGAGGTCTCCCCTCCCACTTTTTGGCCTTTGCAGAAGAATAGGTCCTCTTATTTCTAAGGAGAGGCTTGATGATGCCTTTTTTATAGCTACAACTACCTTTAGACATCTACAAGATAATAGGAGCCCACTGAAATTTGGTCATCTAAACAATTATAAGATCTTTCAAAACCTAGAATTCGCATTATATGTCTTAGAGATTCGAAGCCATTCTAAAAAAGCTTGAAGCTATATACAAGAAACATAAATTGAGGCATAAGAAAGTAAAACACATACATAAACATGTCACTTGTACTTAAATTTTTATTTCATGTAGAGAGTATGAGGAAGAGGAAGGCTGCCCGCTATATAAGGAGGTAAAGAGAGATGAGAAGAAGAAGAAAAAGAGATAGTTTTGCTTCTTGAAAACAAGTGTGTTATAGCATGTCCATGTTATGTCTTGTGTGGGATCAAAAAGTGGCATGGCCACTTTTTGGTCCCCCGTCTTTTCACACTTACCCATTGTCTTAATTTGGAAAATAAAATTTTCGATTGTTCTAGCATATGGTATTGGGAACTATTCTTGGCCTCAAGTTTTACACTTGGCTATTTATTAGATTATGTATCGGTGGTATTACAAATAAGTTGCTACTAAGAGATAATGTTGTGCTACTAGATTCATGCCAAAGAGAGAGGGGTTGATGCAAGATTATGTTATTATTTTACCATGTGTAGCCTCTTTTTGCTTATGGCTATGACATAGAAATATGGTTGTGGATGTTTGGTTGTGCTCTTGTTGGTTTGTTTACATGGTGGAGAGAATGTGATAGACATGGGTTATGTTCCAAGATTGACTCCATGAAGCTAGTAGTTGTAGGTCTTCTCATTATCCTACTAGAGCACTTTTTCTCAATGGATGTATTGTCATTATTAGCTTATTTAATAATATACCGAGTGTTCTTTAGAGAATAGTTTTTCTTGTTTCCTAGGATATATCTTGTGATATGTGTTTTCTTTATTATTTAGCATTAGATCTATAATGTTCTTGCATTGTTTCTCTCATGGGTTTAATATTGGAATTAATAGTTTCTTTGTTTTTTAGTTCTTGATACTAGTGATGTTATGGTAATAGTCCCTTACTATAAATAGGCGGAGGAACAGTTTATTAGATGTCAATCTAAAAAAGAACTTTATTATAGAAAAATCTCACTGGCGGGTTACCTCCTAGAGTACTTTATAGACATCTTTACCTATTTGAGTTGTACTCTTTTATCTATTGCAATCATAGTTAATGCTTTATAATCATAGTCAGTTTAATAAAATCTTATAATATGATTTATCACTGTCCTCCATTAATTCCACCCAAAAGAATGCCTTATAGATTCACTAAACAAAAAACCCAAAACAAGATAAATCCACAAAATAATAAAAAGCCCCATGGATGAGATGATGGCATGCTTGCTCTTCACATGGAAAATAAAGCTCGCGGCTAAACCGGCTCCAAATGATACTGTTGTACGAAAAATCAATAACACAAAATTGCATTGCATCACAAACCGTTGATGATTTTTCCAAAAAGTCAATAACACAAGTTCCGTTGTGGAACTAGTTTAGCCTCATCCAAAAATAAAACATTTAAATTCCAAAAAGAAAAAAAAAAGATTTAATGAGATTAAAAAAATATCATATACACTTTTAACCATTACAATTAGAGTATTTCAAGATATTTTCTTGCCATTAACACTTGGCCCACAAGAAGATATTTATATGGCATTAACTTCACTAGGTAAGGGTAGGGTCGTGGGTCACATATTACTTTATGTCCCATTTAATCAATTATACAATTGTTAAATGAGTATTTGTGAAAGCAAACATCATTTTCCTACCACCTTCGAGATAGCTGTTCCTTGTTCAATCAAAAACAATTAATTGTTTCGTACAAAGCATTAGTGACAACATCGTAATCATTAGTTGATTAAAAACTTTACGATTTGGCAATTCTCACTTTTCACTCATGGTAGATTCCAGATTTTAAAAACTGATAAAAAATAATGATCAAACATGTTTTTTTTTAAAAGAGAAAATAAATCTATTACAATATTCCAGAAACCTTGAAAAGACTAAAAAAAATCCATTGCAGTAGTCCAAAGTCCTTGAACAGATTCCGAAAACAAATCCATTACAGTAAGTCTGGAATCAGCTTTTGGTTCTGGTTGTTCTCCAGATAAAATGGCACATTTGGAAAAATTCAAAATTGTAATACCATGGTTTTGGGGTTTTACAGTATTTAGGAGGCCGATTATGAAGATTGGGATGGTAAAAATGTCATAAAAATCCGCCGTAATTTTTTTTGTGACGATCCAGACTGGAAAAAAATACATTACAGTATTCCAGAATCCTTGAACAGACTGGTGCAAATGTTAAGAGGCATCCATGAAGTATATAGCATGAAAACCAATTGCTTAATATTAAGACGAGAAACTTTTTATTCAGTTCTCCACAATATCAGCCAACCATGCAGAAATTCATTGATGTCGGTAATTAACCCTGCCTATTTACATAAAAATAGATTAGCCTGTTCATAGGAATTCTAAGACAGAAAATGTCTGGTGTCACTGGAGCCATAAATCGCTTAAACCCTCTAAAGATGAGAAGAAATATAGATTCACGAGTGTTACCCAGAACCCTTCTCTGGTTCTATCGTACTAGAAATCTATCAGGCATCTTAACAGAAACATTAAAATTGCATAGGCATATCACAGATCGCATATACAAAATAGTATTTATTGCCTTGATTAACCAGGCAAACTATGAAGAGCAGCTCAATATCCAGAAAAAATCAGTAGGAAAATAGTGAAATTACAAAGCTTCCACAGACTTAGCGTGATGAGTCTGTTTAGCAGCAGGCAGAGGTTTCTTTCCCCAGTGGTTAGAAGAAGAGCGATGAAGGCGACAGCGGAAGGAACCCTCGTGAGTGGTTGGAGAGCACAGACAATTTTGCCTGGGCTTTGGTGAATTTGCAGTGCCGTTCAGATCCTCTGAAGACGACTCCGTTCTTTCTGACTTTGGAGAGCTACTATATCCATGATGATCTTCTCCCCAGGAAGCCATTCTACGCAGATGTACAACACTCAGATTGTTTACAGAAAAAATATTACAGATGTACTACTTGAATCAAGGGTTTCTTCCTTTTATCTGCAAGAAGAAAAGGGGGGAAAGGATTGCTCGTTGAAGAAGCAGAGGGTACGAGCAGCAGTTGTCTTATATAGGAAAAAGCGTCCTCAATAATACACCGGCGGCACCGTCCTGGTTCCCCCGCCTGGTTTTTCCAAGCTCAGCTATGGACCCCACTGAGAGTCGTTATTTCCAAATTGAAATCCTCCTTTACACGCCACCTTGCACATTATCTTTATTCCTGTACCGGTCTTTTCGTCCGATTCTCATAACCTGCAGTTAAATTTTCCCTCTTTCGGAACTCTGGTAAACCTTAGTGCCCGCTGAAACCCTAAACGAACCCTGGCTCACACACCTAGATTTGGGCCCGCCGGTTTAGGCAACTGATTCTTACTGTTCATCTTATCTGAGGTTTCAGTACAGTTTGGATTAGGTGACTCGGTCAAATTGCTTATCTTTGATTAGGTAGCTGTTTAAAATTGCTCGTCTCACATAGGGTTTCAGTAAAAATTTGCATTTATAGCTACCTTCCGGCCTTTACCGGGGCCAGAAGAATCTACAATTAATGCTCTCTGTCAAATTGCTCATCTCACCTAGGGTTTCAGTAAAAAATTGCATTGATAGCTATCTTATTGTCTTTACCAGGGCCCAGAAGAATCTACAATTAATGCTCTCTGTCAAATTGCTCCTCTCACCTACGGTTTCAGTAAAAAATTGCATTAATAGCTATCTTATGGCCTTTATCAGCGCCCAGAAGAATCTACAATTAAACTCTAACTGTTCTATCTGACACGCGGCGCAGATCATTGATGCAAATGCGTGCAGGACATCCAGTGGATACTAAATTATTGAGGATCAACCAAGTTTGAAAACGTATATACAGTGTGTATGTGGGTGCTACTACTATTATTCAACCAAGTCTACAAACGTATACACATTGTGTATGTCACGTTCATCGTGATTGGAACGGAATATCGACATGAAAACAAAGCATCCGGGACCCATTTGCGCTGATTTTTCCTTAGCTCAACTTGTTCACGCATTCATTCGTTATATAAATTTAAAAGAAATCAAAACCTATACTTTTATAAAAGCTGGATAAACATCAAATTCTTGAATGTTGATGGCCAGTGCCACGTTTTCCCACACCGACCGAAAATTTTCTCTCCTTTTGTAAACCAAAAACCTAATATTTTTTTAACAGGACATTAGGACAACATAGTTGGAGTAATAAGACAGTAATTCGAAAGATAAGATTTGTATGGCTCTGGAGAAATTTCAAATGCTTCAACCGCCATTTGTGTTAAGTACACAGAGAGCAAAAAGAAGATAAGATTTGGCCCCACCTTCTTACTGCAGATTTTCTTGCCATTCGAGGCTCAAAACAACTGCTGTACGGGAATGCCCTCCAAGCTATATGGAATCCACTCCAAGATCCCTGGAATGAATCTACACTGTATACTGTCCGGTTATTATCGAGTTTCCTCCAAGCTAACGCCTTCCTTTTACAATTTGTTTCCGCGCTAAAATAGTTTATATTATCGAGTTTCACGATGTGAAATTTGAATTACCACGTGTATATCTCTAGCGCCCACATGGACGTTTTTGACCAAAGTATTTTTGTCAGTCAAACGTTAACTTTATATTTTTATTGGTCCATAATTTTATATCCAATCTACAGAATGAATTTATAGTAAATCTATAGAATGATAAGGGAGAATTAGATAAGGGAGAATTAGACCAATGATGATTTTTAAATTTTTTTTTTTTTAATTGACCAACTAAGTGGTATCTATTGGGCCGGAGTCAGAGATATAATCTAAATCTTATCTCTTATAGTGCTTGTATTCAATAAGACTAACTATTTTTTATTCTAGTATTAAGGTCAAATCTAAAGAGGCAATTTGCTTATAATAGAAAACACATCAATATTATCATTTTTTTATTATTTTATTTTTTCTCTTTTTACGTGTATCTATTTTTTTATGTTTGGTAAAAAATTATGTTTATTAGAAAATAGAAAATAAATATAATAATTATATCAAGTAGTCTTTTAAAATAATAGCAAGACACAAAACCATAAGTCACAACTCTACATAAAAGCTAAATATAACTAAAATAACTCTTAACTAAATAAAAATTACACTTCAAAAATATCTCTTGAATAAATACGAGTAGTTGCACGTTTTTTTGTGCGTGCAACGGGTAGCCAATAGGTGGGCTATGTTCAACCAGCCGTGAGTAAAGAAAAAGTGGGAATGGGAGGAAGTTAAAGCAATTTTGAGAGAAACATAGCTTTAATATTTATAACTTTTACTACAAACAAATGCATACCAAAAGGTAAGATGTAGGCAATGTGGAAAACGCGGCATAGTGAAGTTAAATGTAGACATAGTGCCATGGAAAGTGGTAGAATGAGGAATATGCTATCAGTGTACAACATTTGTCAAATGCGACGAAAATCACATCAAAATCGAATGGAAAATAATTCGTTGCAATAAGTATTTTATAAAATATCGTGGAGAAATTTTGAATGAGAGGGATCCATTAATTGGAGGCAACTTGGTGTTGAAGCGATGTACTTGCAAATTAAAAGTTGAAATCAGGAATCGAATAGAATGTGGGAAACAGAAAATTTTGTGAATAGCCGAAGGAAAGGTGCAAATGAGAAAGAAGATGAAAAAATAAGCTTATCAATATATTTGCTTAGATTACTTGCCAAGTTTGTGTCAACTCTCCAAGCTACGTTTTGGTATCCAATGAGATAAATTGGTAGGATGTCCAACAAAGGTTTTGCGTTGGGAGCAAAAACAATATATAGTCCCAAACATTGTTGTTGGGTCAATGATATTTGTCAAAGAGCAAGAGCGAGATTGTTGAGCAAGAATTGTCGAAACAATCAATGGTGAATTCCTAAAAAAATAGTAAGGAGTACGCATTTTGTAGAAGTTGTTCAGGAATATATGAAATAACATATGCTAACATAGTACCTGTCTACAGAGGTCTCACTTAAAATAATTGAAGTTGTCACCTTCAAAAAATTGTCTGTTCCAAGATTTCATTCGAAACCATCTGCTGCAACAACTTGAAAATGTCATAGGAACATTTTAGAGATGTAAAGTATTTAGAAAGAAAGAAATCAACAAATCCAATGTATCCTTGTACCCAACTTGATTTTAAAAAGAAATATGACAATTACATAGCCTGTCTGTTACCCAGTGCTTGGCAACGAGCCGAGAAATGAAGTGTGTCTAACAGTCATCTCTACAATATGCAGATCATATTGGGCATCGATAAGAATGCCCGCATCCACAGAAGGTTTTGCTAACTAAGAAAAACCAAAGAAGAATACACAAACGGAGAAAATACAACTTGACCACAATATTAAACTCGACATTTAACGTGATGCGAGTGCACCTAACGCGGACATCAAATCAATTAAACAAAATTAAACACAACAACTTGCCCTCCCTTTTCCACCGTGCTGGGAAAACATGCCCGACAAAGAAGACGATATCCGAAAAATGGTTTTAACCGGCATAGTGAGTTTTTACCGAGATAAAAATCCCATACTAAGAGGCTATCGGTTCAATAAGCATAAGGACAACAATGGTTAAATTCCGACCAAGGATAAATGGAGAGTGAGTGCTCCATCAGAGGGCAGTGACCTTACAAAGCATTAGAAGTCTGTTGCTAAAAAGAACAATAACAATCATATGTCAATATCAAAAATTTTAAGATCAAGGTCAATCCTCAAGGATAGTGAATATAAAATTCAAACCCAACACATTACACAAAGCTATGACCACTGAACTCAACACGCAATGTTAGTCGCATTCGTCGTATCGCGTGGCTAAAGAAGGTGTTGGCCACACAGGTCACGAAACTGCGAAGGCGCATAACACACAATGTTAGTCTCATTTTCTTTCATGGACATCCTTACCCTATTTGAGTAAAGTTATTCCTCTACACTATAACATAACTAATATCTGACAAATCCAAGGTGTAAAACAAATGTGTTATTTGTTTTATTGGCTAACATGTAATTTAATGTTAAACAAAAAATGATGTATAGTTACAACTATTGTACATAAAAATGATGGTTTGATTAACTTCTCTTTGCTGAACAAAGATTGGTATTGATTGGTCAAGATGAGCTTATGCAGTAAATCATAGACATAAGTAGTAGTTATAGGCCTAAAATATTTAGCTTACTCTTTGTCTATAGATAAGTGATTAGTCATGAAGGTTTTGGGGGAAATAATTGTTGGAATCCAATAACATTGAGAGGGGGGGTGAATCATTGTTATACCAGAATGATCAATTTTAGCCTTATTAAAACATGCATACACCAACCGGTATACCGATACATACAGAATTGAAAGAAGTAAAGCAACCAATGAGACAATCACATAAATGAGAACCATAACAAACATAATTATACGCGTAAAACCTCAAAGAGGAAAAACCACGATGGGATTTGTGACCCACAATATCAATCCACTGGCCATATAAAGAGGTATTACAAAATATGAGGGACCTGCACTTGCAGGAAGGCTTACAGCCTAGAGCACACTGCTCAATCATAAAAAGAGCCTCATTGACTACATAAAAATCCATACTACAATCCAGAGAAGTGTGAACTTATCATGCCCAAACTTTTGGGCAAAAACGGAACAACAATTTTTTTTTTTAAAACAACATAAATACATTAAATAATCTACATTTAAAATGGAATAAACAAGTTTTTTCTTAATTAAGGGTTAGCTCTAGGTTAAATAGATTAGTTTACTAAGTTGATTTAATTCAACTTTGTCATTATAGTGTTAATTTAGAGTTGACTAATTATTCCCAAAAAAGGGTCGTCACAACTTAATTAATTAATCTAATTAAACTAATTAATTTCCCCTAAATAAAATTCTCCAACAAGAATCAAGAGATATTAATTATCTCAATAGTATTTAAAATACTCAAGGTTAAATAAAAATAATGTTAACTCATATTAAAAATATTTAATTGAGCAAGCGCAAATACACTTTTAAATTAAACTAATTAAGTTAACCAAAATCGAAATAATATTCCTGCGAACCAGTGAAATTAAGCGTAATAAGTTTTTTTAGGGCTCTGTAACCAAGGACGAACGAACAGTCCTTGGAAGAAGGTCGGCTCTCTGGCCGGGGGCTCCCAGGCATACCGGGAGGCCCCCGCATTCAATTCGCCTTGTGCCTCCATTAATGGAGAAACACAAAGTTGGGGTAGGCAATAAATATAATGCAAACACCGCAAAAGGAAAAAAAAAAACGTGCAGAACAACGTCGAAGGGAAGAAGTCATTTCGGCAGGCTCTCGAGGGACGCTCCACCATCTTTTCGGAGGATGCAAGGTTCGAATCAGAGTCTTCCCAAGATGCAACCACAAACCAGACCCATGAAGAAGGTGAGGCTGCCTTGGCACCTAAAGTTGTCATTAAACCTAATGCTTCCATGGCAGAATGTATTTCTAAGGAAAATACTAGACTTAGGGATTCTGCAATTTTTTTAGCAGCCCTTGATGTAGATAGAATACTATTTAGACAGTATCTAAATAGGTGGTTTCAAAATGTTTAGTTTTCAAAGCTTGGCATCCATTTTTCGTTTTGTAGAATGTTGCAAAAAGGATTGTTTCTTATCTTTTTTAATGATAAAGAAACCCAGAAGAAAGTGCTAGAAAAACAATTCTGGAATGTTGGAAACTCTTATTTTACGGCCATCCCTTGGAGTCCCATTGCATGTAACGAGGAAGTCATGGAATTGTCTAACCCTAAATGGGTTACTATTAAAAACATACCACCCTTCTTATGGAACTGTATATTCAAATTTATTGAACCCCTAGATAAGGTAATCAAAATCGATTCCTCTATTGCCCTGCTTCCCCATATGGATGCGAGAGTGCTTATCGCCCTCAACCTTGGCTCGACTCTTCCCTTTGTAATTGATATATGTATTGAAAATCAACAATTCTCTTGTCCTTTAGAGTATTTGGGGGGTATTAATGCCTGTCATAAGTGTAGGAGAAGTGGACACCTCCTTAAAAATTGCCCTCTATTAGTAGGAAAGAATAACACTCATTCCAGGAACACCTTTGTTCGACACTCTAAACACTCTGCCTTCGAAGCCCTCTCGAACCCTAAACAAAAAGACTCTACTCCCCCCCATTACACACTGATCCCCCGACTTCCGCCCCTTCCATCCACTCTTAGACAAACCCTACCATTCCGCCACCCCCACATGCCACCGATCCCCCACCCACTAGCCACCAACCTCATGGTTTCCCTAGCCCACCCAGTGCTCCTCCCTTGATAGCTGAGTCTTTGGCCAAATATCAGAAGGCCATAAAAGAGGCCAACTTGGCCAACACTACTCCTAGTTCTTTGGAACTTGAAATGGTTGGTTTCCCCACTAAACTTGGTGGACCCAGGACCCAAAATGCACAACAAATTGTCCTTGAAAAGTTGAAAATTGCTGCAAAGTTCAAAACACAACTTGAAGAGTCTTTAAGCATTCAAAAGAAGGAAATTGAGGCCAGTACCATGCCCTTCCTCCATGACTTGATTGGAGGGGAGGATGGTGGTCTTCAAGATACCACCAATGCCATCTGCACTAAAAGTCTAAGGGTTGAATGTAGGGGCAATTAGGACATCCTTGGGGAAACAAAAAACCCTCCCACTGCTACCGATTCAAATACTCCCTTGGAGGCCATGGTTGAGGGGGAGGAAACACAAAACTCTACTACACCCCTTGAATTAGCATCAAGTAACATTGATGGGGTAGTGGGGCTGACCACCCTCCCTTCCGACCAAGCCATTGAGGATGGTCATGGACCTGGACCCTGTGGGGAGCTTGATGAAGGTGAGGTTATCAACATTGGTGGAAATAAGCCAATCTCCCCAGACCTTAGAATCTTTGACTTTGGGTCTTAATAATGGGGAAGGAGAATCAATAGGGATTAAATCCAAGAAAAAAAGGAGGAAAAGATCCCCTAAAGTATCCAAAGAGGTGGCAATTAGGAAGGAATCAATGGGGCTTGAACAACTCTCTGAACTAAGGAAAAAAAGGGGTAGACCTCTCTCAACAGTGGCCTTTGATGCCAGTCACCTCTCTAACCCTGAGGAATGGCCTAAATGCTTTGAGGGGTTCAAGTCCCTAATAGATACTACTGAACAATCCTCCTAATGATAAAAGCCATCTCATGGAACATCAGAGGCCTTGAGGCCCCTGATAGGAAATATGTGGTCAAAAGATTTCTAAACATGCACAAAGATGTTGACTGTCTTATGCTCCAAGAGTTGAAATCAGTGGGGTTCACCTTGGAAGTTGGATTAAGATCTATTTGGAGGGAGGTCACCCCCTTGTATACCAACCATCCTAAAGGAAGAGGAGGGGTTGCAATATTACTAAACCCTAACTGGGCTAATAAGGTAGAAAAATAGGGGCAATCCCCCTATGCTAGGGCAATATGGGCTATCATTCAGAATGGCAACTCCACCTTTGGCATATGCTCAATTTATGCCTCTAATGTCTACCGGGAAAGGGCAAATATGTGGGAATG
Organism: Cryptomeria japonica; assembly: GCF_030272615.1. NCBI lineage: Eukaryota > Viridiplantae > Streptophyta > Pinopsida > Cupressales > Cupressaceae > Cryptomeria > Cryptomeria japonica. The sequence goes on from NC_081409.1 coordinate 377,147,192, forward strand.
GATTACAAGTTTAGAGGAAATCCCCTGGTTTTTGGGTGGAGATTTCAACATGGTAATAAATTCTCAAGATAAACAGGGCGGTAATAAGGTAGAATGGAAAGGTATTGAGAGAATACAGTGGGAAAGGATGACTAACAAGATGAATTTACTTGATCCTCTAGCAAGAAAGAAGGGTGAGTATAAATCAATATGGTACACCTAGTGTAACCATCAATAGTATAATAAAAGAGTTTACTGCAGATTGGATAGATTTTACTTCAAAGACTTCTTTGAAATTAATAAAAATGATGGGGGAATCCAGTATGTTGTCATACCTTATACACTCTTAGATCATCATCCTATTATGATAAGACTAAAGTTAACTAGGAATAGGGTATCCACTTTCAACCCTAGATCGAACTTTAAGATGAATGCTAGTCTGTTACAGGATGAGGACCTAAAATGTGCCCTGTGTCTGGTCAGAATGTTTAACAAATATAGTAATCCCCAATGGTCCAACATAGATAGGTGGAATCAAAATATTAAAACTTGGACCTCACTTTGCCAAGTCGTGGGTAAAAAGAAGGCAAAAGATGCCAGAGCATCCGAATTACAGTTGCATAATGACCTCCAATTGGCTGAACTTGAACTTCAAGGGGACCCTGAGAATATATCACTCACTAACCAACTAGTTAGGGTCAAGGCTGATCTTAGAAGACCACAGAATCAGAAAATCAAAGGATGGAGAGCTAGGGAAAAATTGAATTGGTTAGATACTGGAGATAGAGGGTCTTAATTATTCTTCCATATTCTCAAAATGAAACAAGCTAGAGAAAAAAATGACACTATCTGGGATCAGAATAAGAACCTATCTGAACCTACTGAAATTCTTGAATGTTTTGCCCAGTTCTATAAGAATCTATTCTCTACTGAACCAATTAGGGAGGAATAGGAGAATGCCAAAAGGATTATTATGTCCCTAGTTCCCAAGCTTATTGATAAAGAGGACAATAAGTTACTGGAAATGGATATTACAAAAGAAGAAATCGGGGGAGCTATCTTCACTCTCAGTAATGACAAATCCCCCGGCCCTGATGGGTTCCCAGTAGAATTTTATAAAGAAAACATTGGATGGATTATTGATGATCTTTACTCCCTTTACACTGAGGCGATAAATAGTGTCTCCTTAGGCAAGAATGTTAGTCAAGGGCTAATAAAGCTCATCCCCAAGGAAGGAGACAAAACCCTAATTAAAAATTGGAGACCCATCACACTGTTGAATGTGTCCTACAATATTTTAGCTAAGTTGGTTGCATGCAAATTGGAAAAGATCTTACCTAAGATTGTCAGCAATACTCAAATAGGGTTTGTTAAAGGACAGTACATACTAGAAAACTTAATCACATGTTGGGAGTCCTTGCACTGGGCGAAGGAATCAAGTTAGAGTGGAGCCATGTTGCTCATAGATTTTGAGAAAGCATATGATAGGATAGAATGGGACTACATCATTCAGATGCTTCAATCATTAGGCTTCCGCCTGGATTTTGTAATATGGTTAGAACCTTACTTTGTGATGCCAATGCCATCGTTGAAGTTAATGGATTAAGATCCTCCAATTTTGAACTTACTAGATCTATCAGATAGGGATGTCCTTTAGCTCCTGCCCTATTTGTTCTAGTTGCTAATGCAATGTTATACCTACTTAAAGACTCCTATTCTACTCCCATTATTAGGGGTATTACACTACCTAACAAAGAGGAAATTTGTAATATCCAGTTTGCTGATGACACTGCACTATTAGTTAAGCTGGAGGAAGAAAACCTTGCAACCCTAATGAAAAATATTGATATTTTTTGTTTGGCATCTGGTAGCAAAATTGCTCTTCACAAATCCAATCTTCTTGGCTGGGATGACAACCCTTTGGGATGGCTTACAAAGTTCTCTCTTAATTGGTTGGGCCCAACACAGATTGTCAAATATTTAGGTATTCCTTTCTCTGTCCTCCCAAACCTAAAAGAAATGTGGGAATGGGTAGGGAACAAGATAGATAAGAAACTCTCAAAGTGGAATAAGAATTTTCTTTCCTTTGCTGGAAGATTCCAGGTCTGTCAAAAAAATTTAGCCTCTTATAATATCTATTTCTCATCAGCCTAGCTATTTAAGAACTACCAATTTAATCATGTCCAAAAGCAGATTAGGGAATTCCTATGGTCAAATGGCAAGGGGACTAAGAAACAACATGCAGTCAAGTGGGAATGGTGCACTATGAATAAACTACTTGGTGGGATGGGGTTGAAAGACCTAAAACTGCAAGGTATTGCTCTTGCTTCCAAATGGATCCTTAAGGCCATGGAAGGCAATGAACCATGGAAAGTGCTTATAAGGAATAATATCAAATGCTCTGTTCCTAAGAAATCTAAGAAATGGAAGGACCTCCCATTACTAGATAGTCTTATGGGGCAGTTTGAGGTAGCTCCGGTTGAGTCTGATATCTTCAAGTCCCTATGGAAGGTCTGGGAACATCTAAGACACTTGGTGAATATCAAAAGTGATGGCACTAAATAGGGGAATATTGCTGAAATCAGATCAATATGGTGGAACTTGTTCCATAATGGAAAACTGTTGGCTACGCTTCAAGGCTGCTCTGCATTGAAATGGCATAATAGGGGTATTAAAAACTTTGAACAGTTGTTTACTAACAACCAACTCAGGTTGTGGGAGGAGCTGCAATCCACCTTTTTTATTCTGGAATCCCAGATCAGGACATATAACGTCCTTAGATTGGCATTAACCTCTTCTCTCCCCCCCTCACTTACCTCTCCCTCACCCCCCCATGACTAAGCTATGCTGGACTGATGACACACCTCCCCCTTCCCTAAAAGCCAAGTGTATTTACTCCACACTCACTGAATCCGATACCATCCTTCTGCACCTTAATAAATTCGGGGACCTAGACTGTGAACTGAAGACTTGGAAAGACTGTCTAAATAGGTTTTGGATGGTCCATAATGAACCTAAAAAACAATTCTTTGGGTGGCTGCCATTTTGCTAAGGAAATATGGAGAATATTTGGTTTTAACTTAGAGTCTGGCTCTCTTGAGTTCATAGATTTTGTTCTAGGCTATGTCAAGGGCTGTAAGAGGATTGCTAATGTCTTTTGGTCTTGTTTTTCTTTGGAAGTTTTGTGGCTCATATGGAAGTATCACAATGATGACATCTTTAATAGCAATACTAGACACTTGACTGAGTCTCTTAGGAGACTCATTGCTCATTCTATTTCTGTGCAGGTCACTGTTGTGCTTAAACTTGACTCAGACAAGTTTGACAGATGGATCAAGGACGGGGCCACTACTGTGTACATCTGTGAACTATCACACGAGTTCACTTGGGAGAGAGATGAACCAGTCAAAGCAGCTTTTGAACAAGCTTTGGTGGCCTTCATGAGGCAATTGGATCGTAGAAAAATGCATATGGAGATCATCCAAGAGGAGGCCGATCTGATCACTGAGCGCACTTCCCATCCTCATAAGAAATAATTACTTGATGGTCGGGTGGAAGTATGGTAGGAAGGAGCTATGGGCTGGGTGGCATGGCTCCCACCTATGGGCAACAACAACTCACCAGATGCTGAAATCTTATTTCCTTAGTTGTTGATTAATATGCTATAATGTCAATTTTGTTTATAAATATGTACAACAGTTGTAATCCCTATTTTTATGGAGGTGCATGTTAATTGTGTATTTTGTATATGCACCTTCTATTGGTGCCCCAACTACTGCTGAACTCAGTATTTTTTGCTGAAGCTATGTAATGCTTTTTTGATATCTAATCCAATAAATAAATAATAATAATAATATTTGCCTAATAAAATTCATTTCATCTTAAAGTCAAATTTTATTTCCCCTTAGATATTTAAATATCCACTATTAAATATTTGGCCAACTTTGATCTTATAGGTTAAAGTTTTACATTATACTTTTAATAAATTCTAACATTAAAATTTACAAAAGGAATATATATATATATATATATATATATATATATATATATATATTTAACACACACACACATATATATGCATAAATATGACTACAAAATAATGTGGATTTTATTTAAAGTTAATATTCCCAACGTAATTGTAGGAATAACTTTCCTATTTAACTAATTAAAATACAAATGGGTTTTACCCATTTCAAACTGGAAAGGGTTTCCCCCTCTTTTCATTTATATTAATATTAAATTTCCTTTTTACAACCCTAACTAGGGTTTATTTATCTTTTTATACCAAACTCTTTTTTTATTTCCTATTCTTATCAAGCTAACCCTAACCCAAAATTGGGTTAGGGTTGCTTGCTTTAACACATATATAAAAAAAAACAATGGAAAAACAAATACAACAACAATATTTTCAAAAATAACAACATACATGAGATAGGAGTTCAACCAACCTTAAATCTGCCAAAAGGGTGAAAAGAAGTTGTAGGAGAGCTGCCCAAATCCACAACCTTTTCCTCTCAAGATTTAGCCAAAATCCTCCAAAAAAACTTACAAAAGTTTCTCAAGAATCCAAGTCTCCAAAATGGAGAGTGGGTGATCAAACTTCTCCCTCCCAAACTATTCCCTATGAAGACACTCCTTACTCTTTCCAACCCACTTGGGAAGGGTGAAGGATGTTCATTGGTTGGTCTTCCCAATACCTTACAGACTCTCTAGCCAAGACACCTAAAAAAAGGTAAAAGGAATGGGGAAGAGCAATGTCACTCATGAGGAGGGTTATCTAACCTAGGAAGGCTAATCTAAAGTTGAAATTCGGCCAACTTGGGAAACTCAATTTTTGGGGAGGCTAAACAGGCCCTAGGGAGTGGACATATGGCTAAATTTGGCCTTCATCCATAGGTACATCATATGGCCCACTAAAAATGCCCCTAACTTGACCCTAGGAGTTAGTTTAACCCCCTAGAAAGTCACCCAAAGTTTACCTACGGGTCAACCCTGAGTTGACCTTTCTAATGGCTCCCTATCCAAGGCTTTCTTGGGACCATTTTAGGATAATTGAAAAATATGCATTGGTAAAACAAATTTTCTCAAAAGAGACATAGCAATGCCAACTCATCCTATAACACATGTGTCAAGTGAAACTACAAAAAGAATTACACATCACTAAATTACACATGGCAAATGTCCCTTTTTTGGAATTTATAAATTAAACAATCTCCAAATTAAACACACATCCAAGCATAACATGTACAAATTAAAACACATTTACAAATGAGGTGTTGTCTCTCCAAATAGACAACCCTTGGCTTCACAATCGCACATAGGCCTAGGCTTGATTCTCTGAATAGTTTCCATGGTCACATGGAATAATTTTCCTGCACATCTCACTTGCACATTAGTAATTCCAAAAATCACATATAATATTATCAAAAAAAGTATACAATTCAGACATCGCATAAAATTTCAATTATAAAAATCAAGTATCCAATTATCTGATAACATCCACATATAATAATCTACTAAATGGCATCATCATCATAAACATGGAATTAAATCATTTATAGAGCATGCATCCATAATTTCAAGAATCAAAATAAAGTACTACAAATCAAAGTAAATGACATAATCATATCAATGTTATCCAAACACTGGATCATATTTATTTCTCTGCCTTTGCACCTCACCTTCATTCCTTACTTTGATCTCTATCCCTTCCTATCTTGCTCTCTCTTCTTCTCTCCCCTCTCTCTCCATTATCTAGATCATTACTTCTCCCTCCCACCCTCTATATTTCCTCATCCCCAGGTCTCTCATTTTCTCTAACTTTACCTCTCTACCTCTCCATCCCTATCTCATTACCCACCTCTATCTTTCCCCCTAGGTCTCTTACCCCTCTCTCCCTAGGCTCCAGGTCTATTCCCTCTCTAGTTATTTACCTCCCTCTCCATCTCTCCCCCTATCTCCTTACCCCTCATCTATTTGTGAACATCTCTCTCTCCCTCACCTCTCTACATATCCCCTCTCTAGGTTTGTCCCACCCTCTCTCCTCTACTTTTCCTTCACTCCTTACCCCTATATCTTTTCATGCCTCCCTTCTTCTCTCTTTCCTCACCCCTATGTCTCTCCCTCCCTCCATATCTATACCTCTCTCCACCTCTCCCTCCCTATCTCATTACACACCTCTATCCCCCTCTATCTCCCTCACCTATATCTCTCTCCCTAGGCTCTAAGCCTCTCACCTCTAGACAAAGATAGCCCAAGTGAGAGACATAAGAGAGAGAGGGGGGATTTGATGGAAAGAGAGGGAGAACTAGAGAGTGAGGAAGGGATGGAAAGAGAGGGAGAGACTAGAGAGAGAAAATGAGAGAGATGCAGGGAGTAAGAGAGGGGTTGATGGAAATAAACAGAGATATTAGAGAGAGAGGATGGAAAGACAGTAAGTGACCAAAGAGAGAGCCAGAGAGAGAGAGAGAGAGAGAGAGAGAGAGAGAGCAATGTAAGGAGAGGGAGATAGAAAGGAGAGAGAGAGGAAGGAAGGTAGGGGTTGAAGGAGAGAGAGGAATAAATGCAGTTAAAGAGAGTTAAAGAGAGAGAGATAAAGTTGATACAATCATGTTGATTATTCAAATTTGTCTGTCTAAAATTTATATGAATATTCTAAAAACTAGAATTTACATTATAACTCCTAGAGATTAAAAACCACTCTCAAACATCTTGCCAATATATACATAAAATATAACTTAAAGTATAAAAGTATAAGAAAGGAAAACAACATTAAAATGTGACTTAAAACATTTGTGTATATAAATTGCACTGATAAATAGAGAGAGAGAGAGAGAGAGAGAGAGAGAGAGAGAGAGAGAGAGAGAGAGAGAGAGAGAGAGAGAGAGAGAGAGAGAGAGAGAGAGAGAGAGAGAGAGAGAGATAAAAATTGCTAATACTATACATTTGGTGTGCCCTATATTTGGTGAGCACCAAATATGGTGCACACCAAATTTGGCATGTGCCAAACTTAAAAAATGATTATTTTGAATTTGGTGCATGCCATATTTGGTGTGCACCAAAGTAACTTCCTTCATCCATGGTGGTTCTTGAGACTTATGTTGTACCTACTCCTCCTCCCACTTATTTAGAGATCAATTTAGTTCAATAGGTTCATAGTTCGCTTCCAATTTCTGCTTTGTGGAATGAGTACTTGCCAAATATTGCAAGGTTATTTGATAGATCACACACTCCAAACATTGGGGACATGATTGAGGATATTTCATTCCTCTTTGATGCTAGATTTCACAATCCTATCATCTCATCTTCAACAATTCTTTCAAAGGTTGTTCATCAGGTATATTCATAGTTGTTTGAACTTGCTTTAGTTGATTCAACATATCATGATTCAAGCATGTGGACACTTCAGTAGTCTTCCATGACACACATCATGAGACTATTCCTTCCATATCCTTTCATCAAGTTTCTTCTACCTTGGCCATTGGATTTGTTTCTTCCCAATCGGAGGAATGTGGTTTGCCACTCTTAAATCTTTATAAACATTCATCCCCAAGCCTTCATCTTCAGTATTGGAGCTTCTCTTATGGGGTGGTATACATCATATTTTCCTTTCTCTCCTATGGGGAATTCAGAGTCCTTTATGCTTCTGATTGCATGTACTTCTTGTTGCCTATTTTTCACATGCATGTAAAAATGGCCTAAAATACCCCTTTATCTCTTATGCCGAATTTTTGGAAGGTTTTAAGTGGTGAAAAGAATTTTTTTATTTCAAATTCCACAATTTTATGTTGTCAAAGAAAATTATGGCATGAATAAGGCCCTTTATTTTTTAAGAAAAAAACTCTAAGACATGGGGGCTTCACTGACTAGGCAATATTATATCACGTGCATTCATATTGGGGATTTAATATCCCAAAAATGAGGGTGCAATATATAGCCTATTGGTGAAAATAGGGGGTTTTTTAATTCAGGATATGAAAAAATACAATATCTGGCAAAAATAGGGGGGCTTTTAATTCAGGTTGTGTATTGGGAGGGGGTGACAAAAAAAGGAGTTTAGGGCAATATTTTTTGAAAATAGGGGGATTCCTTAGTATGCCATGAACACATGTGATATAACCCAAGTTCACTAAGTGAAGCCTCTTTTCTCTAAGAAGGCTTTAAAAGAGTTAGTCCCTGTGATGCATAAAAATGGAATTGGGTGACTAAGACCTAATCCCACTCTCATGTACACACAGTGGAATACAAAAGAGCCTAGGGAGGTAGTTCACTTTGGCTACTTCTTGTGAGGAAGAGAGAGCCACAAAATATATCTTAGGGTTTCTATTCCTTTATTGTAAATGAAGAGTAGATGTATAAAATATGATGATGCAATCAACTATGCTAGGAGATGAACAAAGATACAAGTATAAACTAAAAATGCAGAAATTGACAAAACTAAAACTAAGAAACTAAGCACAAAGTAGGGAAGGAAATTTTGATGTGTACCTAGTGCTGAAATTTGATGCTGACTGTGCAGGACCAGGGCGCTCCCTATTAGAAAAGAGGGTTGAAACTGCAGAACTGCCAAAAAATGTAGAAAAACATAGAGGACTAGGGTGCCATGCCCTAGTCCTATGGATGAATAGGGTTCCACGTCCTAGTCCTAGGGAGCACTAGGGTGCCATGCCCTGTTCCCTGAAGACTAAGGTCAAATTTGAGGTTGGATCTGTATCTGTGAGCTTTGTCAGTTTTGAAGATTGCATGTTCACTGGATTTTTGTACTTGCACCTACAACTTGAAAAATGATGTCTAGGTGCCTATATAGGGTTTTTCCTTAGTCAAACCCCTTGTTTTGGTGATTTCCACCTCCACAAATAGCCGCTAATGTATTGAATATGTGTGTGCAAGAATCTTGTGTGTATGTAAGATTTGAATGAGAGTAATAAATCAAAGATCCTAAATGAATGCTTGATTTGCAAAGGTTTAGTGAAAATATCTGCAATCTACTCTTTAGTTTTCACATAAACCAGTCTAACCTCATTTTCTTCCACCTTCTCCTTCAAAAAGTTATACTTGATAGATATGTGCTTTGTCTTAGAATGAAATGCCATATTCTGTGGTAAGTCAATAGCAACAGAGTTATCATGGTGAATAACTACTGGTCGAATGCAATGCACTTTAATATCCTTCAACACTTGCTTCATGCATAGAACCTGTGTACAATTAATAGCAGTAGAAACATACTCAGCTTTAGCAATAGATAAAGAAGTGCATGATTGTGTAGCGTCCTAAAATTGTGACACTTGCAATTTCAACTGCATTTGGGTCTTCACGATGGCGGCGCAACGATGAGCCTGAATGGAGACCTCGAAACCTGCTTGCGACATCAAAAATTGCATATTTCTGCACCTTGGCTTGATCCTCCTTGCACCTTGCTGTCCCGGGAGGTGGGACCATGGCACCCACCGCCCTGGTCCTTCAGGACCATGGTGCCTAGCGCCCTGGTCCTTGGCCCTATTTTGGGCCCAGTCTCTTGTTGGGCATCGGGTCTTCAAGTTTGTAATTTGGAAAATAATGCTTCTAGGTCGGCCTAAGGTCAGAAAAATCAGTCTCCTAACCCTAATTGACAAGTATATAAACTACATTTCCTCTCCCAAAAAAGGGAGGAAAAGGATATGTGTACAAGAGGCAGAAGCGCTAGAAAAACATTCAAGCATTCAAGCATTCCTTCAAGCAATTGAGTATTCTAAGTCTCCATTCAAGGCTAGGTGTTGCATTCAAGACAAGGATTCAACCATTGAAGAGGAGATCACTTACAACATACAACATACAACATCATTACACCTTCGCATGTAAGAATACAAACATTCTTACAACAAGGTATCAGTACTTGATTACATTACAAACACTTACATTTATAGCATTCTCATTTCTTGGTTAATTCCAAAACTGGGGTTTGACCTAAAGGAAAACCCCTAATCCCTAACCCCCCAATCGTCCTCTCTTTTCTGTGTGTAGGTTGCAGGTACGCGGCTGTAATTGAAGATCTGGAATCCTTGTGCAGAGACGAACAAATCCCCCTTCGTTTCGCGGGTTTTTTGGAGGACCGTGTGCACTCCGGGTGCCATTGTCCCGTCAACTTTCGCTCAAATTTGTAGGACAACATCATTTCGACATTTTACTACTAATTTCAGGTCCATAGCTTCATCTTGTGTCCCTATCTCCATCTACAAGCGAATCTTTCTTACTTTACATGCACTCCTAGTTCAATCATTCTATCTACATTCTTTACAAAAGAGGGTATCCTTGATGTCTCAACCCTTGAAACTCATTTAGAATTCAATCTTGCATTGTGTGGGATTGGATCTTGTGAGTTTCAACCCCTCTTTTGAATGTAAAGTCTCTCCTAAGTGAAAACCATCAACCCTAGTGACCTCCTTTCTCTCTCCTTGGAGTGGGGGAACACCTAGGGTTCGATTTTCCGCTTTACATTTTGGTGAACCCGACATGAACATCCTAATTCTGATTATTCATGGTTAGATCTGAAATTTTTTTGCTTCCTTAATTACATTTCCATGTTTGATCTTTTGCAAATTTTAGAGGTTAATTACATAAAAACCCTAAATTTTCCTTTTGAGCTTGTGAAATGTTTAATTGTTAATGCTTGTTTCAGATCTACCCTTCTATTGCAAATTGTCAATTCATATTTGTGCTCTAATTCTGAAAATTAAGTGGTTAAGTGTCAAAACCCTAATTTTTAGAACCCTCTTGATTCAACCTTTAACCAATGATTTCACTAATCAAAACACCTCCAAATCAGCTGTAACTTTGGGTTCCGCAACAAAATCACAATATCTCTCATCCCTAAAAATTTTGAAAAAAGTTACGAGGACCATGTGCACCCCGAGCGCCATTGTCCTCGACATTTTTTCTAAAATTTCGGGAGCTAGATCTTACTGAATTTTTCTGCTAGAATTCAGAATCTTGGTTGATTTCATCAATTATAACACTTTCAAAATTAAAGTCAAAGTTGGTCTAGTGATTGCTTGGATTAAGGCTTATAATCATTCAAAAATTGTTGAAATTGAAATTTGTGTTAAAATTGTATTTCTTACTGTCCTAGATCTGAAAAGTGTGTTGGCATTCATTCAAAATTTCAGTGCTTTATTCAAATTCTTGCAGTTTGTGACTTTTGAAATTAAGTGTTTAATTGCAACAACTTTGATTTCCGCTTCCAAAATTGAATTTTGCGTGAAATTGAGTCAACTTTTAAATTTCAAAGCTTGCATTGCTTTCAGTATTCCCTCTAAAAATCATAAAATTCAAATTTTCAGTTTCCCTCTCTTTTTCAAAATTCAAATTTTGCATTTTTCAACAATCTTGGTAGGGTTCAATTTTGAGATTGTAACTTTAATTTGGCCTATCTACAGATCGTAAAATCACTCAATTTTTTCAGATTAGCTTTAAAATCACCATAACTTTCATCTCTGAAAATTTCAAAAAAAGTTGCGAGGACCGTGTGCACTCCGTTCGCCACGGTCCTCGACATTTTTTCTGAAATTTTGGGAGATTGTCCTGATTGCATTTAACAGCTTAAATCTAGGAGATTGGCTGATTTTATTGAAATTTGCTACCTCTAAATTCGAAAATAAATTCAAAATCTTCTCTTTCTCTCTCTAGTGCATGAGTTTTACAACAATAAGCCCTACTTACACTATTCCTGTTAGACGAAGCCTTAGAATTAAGCTTTCCAGGGTTTAATTACTGAGGAGATGGAACCTAATTTGAATGGCCTTTTTAACAAGGACATGGGTAATTCCTCTAATCCTCTTAATAATGAAGAAGCTCTCCATGAGGTTTCTGTAGAACAACTTTTGAAATTGGATAACCAATTTGATGATTTTCAGCAATAGATGTCTCAAGAATACCCCGATAGTGAAGCTCTTTCATTGATTAAGGGTCTAAAACGTATGGTTCAAAGTGATAAGAATGGAATTGATATTTTGCGTGGTATTGCACACATTGTGGATTCAAATGTGATGCCTATGAAGAGTTGTGCCGAAACTTTAGGTTATACACAACCTCCTACTCAAGACAATCATTCTATTCCTTTGACAACTTCTATTGCTAGTATACCTACTTTTACATCAAACATAATGACTACTTCAATACAAAACATTCCACCTATGATCACCAGTCATGGGGGCAATCCTTCTTCTTCAATCAACCCTCTTCCTTCATTCAATCCGACTTCCTCATTCATTCCTTCAATGAGTGTTCCTATTACATCTCCACAAATGAACATGACGCAAGGGGGCAATTCATTTAACCATTCCATTCCTCCTTGTAGCGTTCCTCCTTTCCAGTCATCTCCTATGACTAACTATCATAGTGTCCCGCCACCTTACTCTCAATCAATACCTTCTTTCAATAACATAATACCTCCATCACAATCTAACACGTCTAATATGAACTCTTCAACTGAAGCGACCATTAACAATCTTGCACAAACTGTCTCTTCTTTACAACAGCAAATTGCCTCTATGAATCAATCTAAGTTTAGTGTGCCCACATTTGATGTTGCGAGCCCACTTTCTCTTGACGTTGTTCGAGCTATCCCCCCTAAGCATGTTGAAATCCCGCAATTGGAGTTTTATAATGGTAAGGGTGATCCTCTAACACATGTTAAGACCTTTCAAACAATATGTACCAATTTTGCTCATGACCAAAGGTTGCTTGCAAAACTGTTTACTAGGACATTAAGAGATAAGGCTCTACAATGGTATTGCTCATTGCCTTCCTATTCTATTACTTCTTTCCAACAACTTGCAAATGCTTTTATTCAACAATTTCAAAACAATATAAGTCCTAAAGTTACTTTGATTGATTTAATGCATTGTAAACAAGGTGTTAAAGAAAAAGTGACTGATTTCATTGGTAGATATAAGCATTTGTATGCTCAAATTTATTTTCCAGTACCTGACAATGATATTCAAAGAATCTTTATTTCTAATTTACAAAAAGATATTAGAGAAAAACTTCTGTTTTCTGAGTTTACTTCTTTCCAACAGTTGTGCGCAACTCTTCACAATTATCAACTGACTGTGAGTCAAATGGAACAAGCAAATCCTATGGCTCTGAGTGATAAGGGTGATAGTAGTCAACAACCATTTGGGAAGTTTAAACCGAACAGAGAGGTCATTAAGTTCAATGAAAACATCATCAACAACAATGTGAATGTAGCATCAGGTGTGCCTCCTATTTCTAAGTTCTTCAAGAAAGAAAGAAAGTTTACTCCTTTGAATGAATCATTGCATAGTATTATGAATAAGTTATTGGAACAAAATGTGCTTACTCTCCCTCCTATAAAGCAAATATATCCTACAAAGATTAATTCACCCTATTTTGATAACAAATCTTTTTGTCAATTTCATCGTCAACCTGGGCATGATACCGAAAAATGTTTTGCTTTAAAGGGTAGAATTCAAGATTTGATTGATAATAATACTATCTCTGTTTCTGGTGTGAATGATAAAGGCAACACATCTGTAGCTCCTCCTAACCAAAATCTTAAGATTTTTACTGATCCATTACTTTCTCATACCTCTAATGTGATTGAGACTAATGATTCCTCTTTTTCACCTGATAGTCTTGTGTCTATGACTCCGAATGTGATTAACTTTGTAGAGCAGCAGAAAATCCCTAAAGAACCTTCCATCACATTTGATTCCAGTGAAACTATCAGGGCACCTGATGGTCCTTTATATATAGTTGCAAAAGTCAAGAATACACCTTGCCGTGGAGTGCTTATTGATCCTTCTTGTATGGTTAATGTCATTACTGAAGAATTTATTTTTACTTTGCAATTGAATCAAGTGATCTATGATAAAACAAATGTGGTTGTGAAATTATTTGATGCATTTTCTTCTCCTACAATTGGTTCTATTACATTACCTATTGAGGTCCATAACAAACCCCTTGATGTGGACTTTTCTATTATTCCATCATCCGAACAATTTCGTGTGAAGCTAGGCTATCCTTGGCTATCTTCCATGAAAGCTATTGCTTCTCCTATTCACAAGTGTTTGAAATTTCCCCATAATGGTGAAGTTGTTACTGTCAATCATAGTCTCTTTAAACCAGCTGAAAGAACTTCTAGCGTTCCTATTGATTATTTTTGGCCTAAACAATTCCAATCTCTTCCACCGCGAAGTGATCATCTTTTCAAATCTTATCAAAAGTGGAAAAAAGATATGATCCTATCTCTAAGTGAACTTAGAACACCCAAACTTGATATTCCTATCGTTCTTGAGAAGGAAGTTCTTCCTTTGAAAGATAAAACTAATGTCTTTCCTCAAGAAGATTCCCAACCCATCCCTATGAATGTGACTATACCTATGTCTAATAAACTTCCTAAAAGTAGACCTATACCTCCTCGTCATGATGGACTTGGTCTCCTTCCTAAACCAGATATTCTTTCTTTATATGGAGCAGTTCCTCCTCCTTCCTCTTATATAGAGAAGAGACCTTCCTCTTCTCCTATTATTCAACCTAAGAGACCACAACCTAAACACCCAAGTGATAAGGATGAGAACATTCCTCCTCCTCAATCTTCTCAACTTCCTACTAAGACTAGACGAAATCGTTCTGTGTGTGAACGCCGACGAAAGCGTCATCTTAGAGCTCAGGCAGCTACTTCTCAAACTTTGCAATCCCCAAAAACACCTTCAGCTAGTATTATTCCATTTTCTCCTCAGCCGAAAATTGAGCCAAAATTTCCTAAACATAAGATGCATGATGGTCTTGATCCTGTGCGAGTTAAAGATCCTATTTTTATAAATCTTGATGATGATATAGATGAAAATGTTATTCATGATGAAAATGTTACTCCTCTTTCTTCTAATAGTGAATATGAATATGTTGATGTTGATAACCATTTATCTAACGAATTTTCTAAAGCACTTATCCTAGCTCCTAGATAAGAACAACGTGGCGTGGAGCATGAACATAGCCCTTGTTTGGATCTTGTGATAGCTCCATCTGCTGTGTTGGATGTTCCTCCTCTAGCGTGTTTCCTGCCTTCCCGAAATATTGATCAGCAAGATCGGGGGGTGGATGACATGCTAGACTAGTTTCATTAGCATAGCAGACTCTCTCCTCTCTTGATCTCTTTTGTTACTTCTTCTATGTGTTATTCTCATTCTTCTATTTGTTGTCCTTAGTGTTGTCTACTTGAGGACGATGCACAGCATTGAGATCTCTTTTGGTCTCTCTCATGTTGACTCAAAAGACATAGGTGTTCCCTTCTTCTAGGTGACTTTCCTTGATTAGGGAATGAAGAACAATTATGCATACATACATATGATATACATGAATTATCATACAACATACTGACCCCGAGGAAAGCGAAGTCACCTCGTGCTTTGTGTTTTGTGTCTATTATCCTTGGGCTTATCTCACACTTGGGGGCTAAATCCTTGTGATAATGTGCTCCTTTCCCTTCTCATTTCTTATATGTATCACTACCTTAAAGCAATCACCCCCGATGAGGCGTGTGCGATCGCTTTAACGTAGGGGGGCATACACCCATTCATATCTCTTCAAGATACTTGAAAATTTCTTGGCGAATTTAGTTTTTCCTTGAAAATTTTTGGTATTTTCTTGCATGACTCATAGTGAGGGAACCTTACTACTGACAGTCATGGTTCTCCCTCGCGATCTTCCCTGTTACTTTGTCAATCGAAGTCGTAAGATCCTTAGTCCACTGGGGGCTTGGTGTATCTTGCCTCCTTGACGTGGTGAAATTTTTTCAATGTTGTTTCCTTGTACTTTACCGGAAGTATGGGCATATGCTTATACTCCCGCTAAAGTGGGGGCTAAATGTAGCGTCCTAAAATTGTGACACTTGCAATTTCAACTGCATTTGGGTCTTCACGATGGCTGTGCAACGTTGAGCCTGAATGGAGACCTCGAAACCTACTTGCGACATCAAAAACTGCATATTTCTGCACCTTGGCCTGATCCTCCTTGCACCTTGCTATCCCGGGAGGTGGGACCATGGTGCCTAGTGCCCTGGTCCCTCAGGACCATGGTGCCCAGTGCCCTGGTCCTTGGCCCTATTTTGGGCCCAGTCTCTTGTTGGGCATCGGGTCTTCAAGTTTGCAATTCGGAAAATAATACTTCTAGGTTGGCCTAAGGTCGGAAAAATCAGTCTCCTAACCCTAATTGACAAGTATATAAACTACATTTCCTCTCCCAAAAAAGGGAGGAAAAGGATATGTGTACAAGAGGCGGAAGCGCTAGAAAAACATTCAAGCATTCAAGCATTCCTTCAAGCAATTGAGTATTCTAAGTCTCCATTCAAGGCTAGGTGTTGCATTCAAGACAAGGATTCAACCATTGAAGAGGAGATCACTTACAACATACAACATACAACATCATTACACCTTTGCATGTAAGAATACAAACATTCTTACAACAAGGTATCAGTACTTGATTACATTACAAACACTTACATTTACAACATTCTCATTTCTTGGTTAATTCCAAAACAGGGGTTTGACCTAAAGGCAAACCCCTAATCCCTAACCCCCCAATCATCCTCTCTTTTTTGTGTGTAGGTTGTAGGTACGCGGCTGTAATTGAAGATCTAGAATCCTTGTGCAGAGACGAACCAATCCCCCTTCATTTCGCGGATTTTTCAGAGGACCGTGTGCACTCCGAGCGCCATTGTCCCATCAACTTTCCCTCAAATTTGCAGGATAGCATTGTTTTGACATTTTACTGCTAATTTTAGGTCCGTAGCTTCATCCTGTGTCCCTATCTCCATCTACAAGCGAATCTTTCTTACTTTACATGCACTCCTAGTTCAATCATTCTATCTACATTCTTTACAAAAGAGGGTATCCTTGATGTCTCAACCCTTGAAACTCATTTAGAATTCAATCTTGCATTGTGTGGGATTGGATCTTGTGAGTTTCAACCCCTCTTTTGAATGTAAAGTCTCTCCTAAGTGAAAACCGTCAACCCTAGTGACCTCCTTTCTCTCTCCTTGGAGTGGGGGAACACCTAGGGTTCGATTTTCCGCTTTACAGATTGTTTCTTGCCGATCCATTAAACCAATTTCTTTCCAAGAAAGAAAGCTCCACTGGAAGTACTTTTCTAGTCATCAACATCTCCTGCCCAATCAGCATCTGTATATGCACATAGAGTAAAGTCATCATCTTTAGGGTAACACAAACCATATTCTGATGTACCTTGCAAATATCTAAAAATTCTTTTCACCGCACTCTCATGATTTTCTCTAGGATCACTCTGATATCTTGATGCAATACAAACAATATTCATTATGTTAGGCATAGTCTAAGTCAAATATAGCAAACCTCAAATCATAGACTTGTATCTTTTAGGATTTACTGGTGCAGATTTGTCTTTCCTTGTCAATTTCTCACTTGTAACCATAGGAGTACTTATCGGTTTAGAGTCTTCCATACCAAATTTCTTCAACAATTCCCTAGCATACTTAGTTTGACAGATGAAAATATCTTTATCAGTCTGAGTAATCTGCAAACCTAAGAAAATTTTCATTTCCTCAATCATAGACATTTCAAATTCTTTCTCCATATTTTTAGAAAATTCCATACACAACTTATCTTCACCTCCAAAAATAATATCATCAACAAATAATTCAATAATCAATATATCATCATTAGTGACCTTATAGTATATATTACTGATAGCATTACCCTTACTAAAACCAAGCTTCAAAAGATATTTATCTAACCTTGCATACCAAGCTCTAGGTGCTTATTTCAATCCATATAAAGCTTTCTTTAACCTGCAAATCATGTTTTTATCATCTGAAAGTGAAAAACCATTAGGTTGTTCAATATAAACTTCCTCATCAAGAACCTTATTCAAAAAGGCACACTTAACATCCATCTGATAAACCTTGTGGTTCTTATGTGCATCATAGGCAAGAAATAATCTTACAGCTTCAATCCTAGCTATAGGTGCAAAATTTTCACCATAATCAATTCCTTCCTTCTAAGAATATCCTTTACAAACCAATCTAGCCTTATTCCTTACAACTTGACCATCTTCATTCAATTTATTCCTAAAAAACCCATTTAGCTCTAATAACATTCTTATTTTTAGACCGAGGAACTAAAGTCCATGTGTTTTTCTTCTCTATCTGATCTAATTCTTCTTCCATAGCTTTCAACCAACATTCATCTTTACATGCTTCAATTACTGATACTAGTTCAACTTGAGAAACTAAACATACCTCATTAGTTTTGAGTCATCTTCATGTCATCACTCCATTGTTCTTATCCCCAATGATCTGATCTTCTGAATGATTCAATCTCACATACCTAGGAGTCTTTAGACTCTCTGTTCCTCTTCCTGGTTCTTTAGTTACTATTGAATTTTTTGATACTACTGGAGTAACTAGTTCAACATTATGTTTCGGTAAAGGTGTTACCAGTTTAGTTATGATCATTTCCACTGTCAGCTCTTGCTCATAAAATCTGATTTGACTTCTATTCAGCTTATCCACCTTGACATTAGCACTCTCCACAATTCTCTGCAATCTCTTGTTATAACATCTATATGCTTTGCTTTCATTAGAATAACCAAGAAATATGCCTTCATCACATCTAGGATTAAATTTGCCAATGATATCATCTCTCTAGATATAACATTTACTACCAAAGATTCTAAAATACTTAACTGTAGGTGTATTTCCAAACCATAATTCATAAGGTGTCTTATTGGTTTCTCCTTTGATATGTACTAAGTTGAACGTATAGACTGTTGTGCTCACTACTTCTCTCTAGTAGATATGAGGTAGACTAGCTTCCATCATCATTGTTCTAGCAGCATCCAAGATAGTTATGTTCTTCCTTTCCATAACTCCATTTTATTGAGGTGTCTGGGGAGTAGAAAATTGTCTCCTAATACCATGCCTCTCACCAAAGTTATTAAACTCACCAAATGTGAATTCTCCACCCTGATCTGACCTCAAACATTTAATCTTCAATCCCGTCTCAGTTTCTACTTTAGCCTTAAAGATTTTAGACTTTTCAAAAGCCTCATATTTCTCCCTTAGAAAATTAACCCACATCATTCTAGAATAATCATCAATGATTAGCATGAAATATCTATCACCCTGAAAACTTTTAACTCTAGCAGGGCCACACAAATCTGTATGAATAAGATCAAGAACATCATTAGGTCTATCTTGTATACACCTAAAAGAGCATCTGACATGTTTCCCCATTTGACATTCTTTACATACTGGGTTATAGGGCTTCACAATCTTAGGTATTGTAGACACCTAAAATTGTCCTGCCTAATTAAATAAATATTTTATTTATTTAATTATTTTAGCCTAATTCTTCTATTAATTAAATAAATCTTTATTTATTTAATTAATTCATTTATCCTCTTCTAGCCTTATTTCTTATTTAAATAAATACTTTTATTTATTTAAATTGTCCTTTTCCTAAATTAAATAAATATCTTATTTATTTAATTGATCCCATTTCTTCTATTAATTAAATAAATATTTATTTATTTAATTAATTTATTATCCTTTTCTACCTATGACACATGCCATTCATCTCTTAATTCTTACACTACCTACCCTCTCATTATTTTCTTATTTTCTCTACCTACCCTCTAATCCTAGCCGACCATTTATCTTTTACACCTCTCAATCTTATCCCTCCATTTCTTATAGTGTCTTCTATATAAGGAGATGCTTCCTTCATTATGAATCCTAATCAATCCTTCCCCAAGCATTCTAGCATTCGAACTTTCATATGCAATCAAGCCTACTTGCAACCACATTTACATTCTTTGTTGAGCTCTTGTGCACACATAAAATCTGAGAGAAAATATATCAAGCAAGATCAATGGAGATAGGAAGAATGGAGATTCAAACCCTATTGGACATGTGATGGTATAATCTTTGTGATTTCATTTGATTTTCATTGTCTTAGGTAATCTTCATATGTTATGGTGGATCTTTGTTGTTGTTAGGATAGGGTTTTGTGGTTGAATCCATTTAGTCTTTCAATATTGTTATTCCATTTTTACCATAAACATTTTGGCACACCCATTGGGACTCTTGTCCCTTTTGCATTTAACATATTTTTTTGCAAATTTTGTGTTTTTGAAGTTGCAAATCTGACATTTTTTACAAACTTTCGACATCTCTGCATCTGCGCATCCTGGAACTGCATTTTTTCTTTTCTATCATGTCTGTGACTTCTGTAATCGCGTCTATGTTTGGCATTATTTTATCTTATTTTGCAGATTGCAGGGTTGCATCTTTGTTTTTAAACCGCGTTTGTGCAGCTTTTAGACGTGTTTGTGTTTGAGAGTCATGTATGTGTTATCTAGGAATGTCTGCGAAGGATTTAGGCACATTTGTGATTTTCTGCCGTGTTTGCGTTAGGTTTAATCGCGTCTGTGTTTCAGATTTTGCATTTTTCAGTTTTTGATCCAGTTTTGAGGCTCTATTTCATCATTTGGATTTCAGATCTGGTTTATTTTGAGCTAACACCTTGTGATCTAGCTAACAAAATCGGTGCAACTTATCCTTGAAACAACTCACATTGTCGAAGGCACTACCTAACTTGTGTGCTTGCAGGAGGGGTATTATTGCAAAACTACTAACAAATCTTTGTTGCAAAATTTTGGGAAGGATTTTTTATCTTCATTTGTGTGCCTTGTTTTCATAGACTATCAAACACTTCAATTGGTGCACTAAAATTGAACCAGTGTCTTTTGTGTCTTGAGCAATAGGCTCTTTTTGTTTAATCTCTAGAGAGCCTATCTTCCCGTGCAGTCATTAGGACTACTAGTGAGGAGAGAACGACCCAAGTGGTGGCGAGGAAAACCCACCTCTTTCAAACCACTATAAATAATTGTATCCATGGTGAAAGCCATGGGTAACGTGTGTTGATTAGTTCATACCGACATTATGTCTCCCCATAAACCCATTTGATCAAATTTCTTTGATCAGTTGTAGGGCATAACCCCTACCGATTGAGAGCCTTCTGTATTTACAGAACTGAAAGTGCCGCATGTATGGTCACACGAGCGGATTCCCTTACTAGCACCTTTTTGTTTTAGAAAGAAAAAATCCTTTGAGGCAGGAGGTTGGACCTCTGAAGCGACCCACACACATACGGTTCTTAGTAGAGATACAAAGTTCACCACAGGGAGTTTTCGTTGGGATTGGTGCTTGGCTACTCCAGAGAAGTGAGTGTTGAGGGTGGAGCCAGTGGGGTCAAGCATCTAAGTATCTGCTCTGAATAGCATAGCCTCAGGGGAAACCCCATGTGGGATCAACAACTATTGTCCTGGTCAACCATAAGAATTGTTCTTGTCTTATTTTAAACATTCAAACATTCAAGATCAAACATCAAAACATTGTGTGTTTTGTGTCTTCAAGTGTATGCAAAACATTTTTACAACAAATAACACAATTTCTTTAGAGTGATTTTGAGTTTAAACACTTGCAAACATTGAGTCCTCATCAACATTGTGTCCTCTTGTCACGAAAAATAGTCAAAATTCAGATTTGGTCACAACAACTTTACAAATTGGAAAAATTACACTGAGTTTTCAGAAACACGTCTGTGTCTGATAGAAACATGTCTGTGTTATTTAACCACGTCTGTGAAGTACAGAAACACATTTGTGTTATCCTTAAGAAAATTGTATTCGCAAAATCTCAGAAACACATTTGTGCAGTGTTCAACCACGTCTATGTCATTTAACCGCATCTATGAAGTTCAACCACGTCTATGTCATTTAACCGCATCTATGAAGTATACAAACATGTCTATGTTCAGAATTGGAAAAATTTATAGTCCAGCAAACAAGAGCAATCAGTTTCAGACTTATTGAGCTTCCTAGGTTATCTCTCCGGGTTTTCATCTAGAATTCAGCCTATTTTTAGGTCTCACAAAGTCCATCATTGCTTTACACCTTGCATTACATTCACATTTGTCTAAATTTGAGTCAAAAGGTCACTTGCTTGTCCTTATCTTACTTTGTCAACACACTACATACAACAACATTTTTCTAAGTGGTCCCTCATCAAGGTCTATCACCTTTGAGTCTCATTTAGTCTTACTTAGAGTCAAGGTCAACTTACCTCATCAAGAGAAACTATCATCTCTTTGGAAGCCACACCTACTCTACTACATACATACTTGGTCCTACACTTTGGACATTGCAAGAACACCTCAGATTCATTTACATTCCATCCAACTCTTGGTCTTCCATTCTCTCTCCATTTTCATCTAGTCTCACACATCTTGGTCAAGACCTAGTTCATGGTTGAAACCTATTCCCAAAAATCTAGGAGAGAAGCTGAAGAGGCTCAAGAGTCCACAAACATGAGTGCCTATTAGTATGATAATGATGTCTTTTTCAATTCTGATCATACCACATTACCTGACATGGATGCCTATAGAAACATTCCAAATGTTGAGAACATGGACACTACAAACAACAATGATACACACAATGACAATATGGACAAATTTTCCATACATTCAGCAGAAGTTCAAGACTCCATTATGGATCCCCATTTTAATCAATTGGTTGAGGAAATAATGAGGAGAGATAGACAATATTTCTTACAAGTAATGGTGAAAAGTGGAGCCAAGATTCCTCATGATTTTGACATGTCTCAAATAATGGAACATCGACCTTTACAACAACCTCACCTCAGCATGGATCAAAGGAGGCCTAATAGTGGAGGCAATAGAGGACCACATATGGTGCCTGAATCACTATCATCTTTGTTTCAAAAACCTGAGGTCCCACATACACATGGTCAAGCATATGATACTCACCTTCGCAGACCATTATGGAAGTCTTATGCAGAAAAATATACTCAATCACATACCAATACTAAGGACCAACCACCAAAGCAATTGGATATCCAAAAGCATGATCAAAATTTGGACACAAGGAAACCCCATGTCAAATTTGGGGGCAATACATTAGAACAAACTCATGACATGCCTGTAGAGTATGGTATACATGGACAAAATAGATATTCCATTCCTCATCATGACTCTATACCAAATGGTCCTTATACATAGCATCACTATAGACCTCCTCCATATGAACATGTGTATGATCAATATCATCCACATATGGAGGATGCTCCGCCCCCACCTGGTGGCTCAAGTATAGGATATGGTCCAAGAAGTCTGTCTCCATCTAAGAACAATTTGGAACAACAAATTAAGGACTTACAAAAGAAAATGGAGGACATAAATACACCAAAGTCGGCTTATACAATGAGAGACATATGTCACTATCCATTTGAAAAAAGCATTCCAATGCCTCCATTTCCTACACACTTTATGACACCTAAGTTTGATAAGTACAGCAGAAAAGGGGATCCTAAAGCACATATAAGATAGTTTTTCACAACTTGCATTGAGGTAGCAGCAAAAGAGACATATTTGATGAGATTATTCCCACAGAGCTTAGGTGATCAAGCTATGGAACGGTTCTCCCAACTTCCAACTGGAATTAAGTCATGGGGTGACTTAGTAGAGGCATTTATCCAACATTTCTCATACAACATAGAGACAAACATATCAGTCACTACTTTGTGCAACACCAAGGAAAAGGATGGAGAGTCTTTTTCATCATTTTTACAAAGATGGAGGAATCTAGCTAGTAGATGCTCTTGTGAAATTATACAAAAATAAATGGTAGAGATGTTCACCCAAAATATTAACAAAGACATTGGTTATGACCTGAGAAAAGCTTGTTTGTCCACCTTCAAGGACGTCATTGGAAAAGGCTTAGCAATAGAGAAGGTCCTAATTGAGCAAGGCATCATTAAGATATTCAAAGAAAACAAAGAGGACTTTAAAGGAAAAGACAAGCCAAGATTTTGGAATAAAAAAAGAACATAGTCAATGATGGTGTTGTTGATGCCAATACAGTAAGACCCAAAATCGTTTTTTCTGGATCAAGCTCTACAAACAATCAATTGAATACTCAAACAACTTCAAAATCATGAAGAAAATACACCCCATTGGGAGAACCACTTGAGTCATCTTTCAAGAAGCTAGTGGCAAACAAAATAATAACAATTCCAGATATGCCTCCATATGAGCCAAAGGTCAAACCAAATTGGTGGAATGACGATGAATACTGTGAATATCATAAGAGCAAGGGACATAAAATAGGAAATTGTCATCGACTGAAAAACATTATACAAGATCTTATTGATAGAGGTGATATTGAGATCAAGGGACACTCATCCAATCAAGAACATGAAATGTTTAAAGAACCATTCCCAAAACATGACAAGGGAAAAAACAAAGCCATAGATGAGAAGACCAACTATACCAGAGCATCTTATAACTATGATTCAACTCTTAATTACATTTTGATGGATAATTATGTCTCTACCATTATCATTAAGGACAAAACGCCTGAAAAATTCTATCCAAGGACCTAAAGTTGTCCTAAAAGGCATTGGATCTTCTTTTGAGCCTACCTCTGAATGTAACGTTACAACTCATCAAGATAAATTCACTTTGCAAGGTGCTCCAGCTAAAAACACCACTTCCTCATCAACCAAACCTGAGTATGACCTTGTAGAATAGTTAGGGAAGACACTCACGCTTATCTCCATCCTTGAACTTTTATGTATATCCACCGCACATAAAGCCATTCTTGACAAAACTTTGAGAGACACCTCTATACCCATTGATCTGAACATGGACCAGTTTCAAGCCATGGTGGGATACCTTTCCATTCCACACTCCCTTACATTCACAAAAGCTGATGACGCTTTTGTGAGCCAACCACATAATGCACCTTTACACATTGAAGCCTTCCTACACAAACATCGAATAAAACAAGTCCTGATAGATGGAGGAGCTAGTCTCAATATATGTACTTTGAACACAATAATACAATTGGGATATTCAGACAAAGATGTGAATGCTACAAACAAAATTACCATCAAGGCATATGATGATGAAGAGCATTCATCCAAAGGTACAGTCACCTCGCCCCTCAGAGTTGGGCCAATTAGGGAAGATGTGGTTTGTCAGGTCCTAGACCTCGATCTCACATACAACATATTGCTAGGACACCCATGGATTAATGAGATAAGGGCAGTCCCATCTACATACCACAAATGCATTAAGTTTTCTCACAATGGAGTTGAAGTAACAATTAATGGTTCCCCTTCTCCTTTCCATGAGAATATTCACTCTCTTGTTAAAGCTAAGATGCAGGGTCTCATCCTAAATCTTGATCTCTCCAAAGCCTATGATAGGGTTGACTGGTCTTTTCTCTTGAAGGTTCTCATGTCTTTTGGTTTCTCACCCATAGTTTTGGATCTCATCACCCAACTTATCACCTCCGCTTCTTTTGTTGTCCTTATCAATGGTTCCCCTTCTCCTTTTTTCCAAGCTTCTAGAGGTCTTAGGCAAGGGGATCCTCTTTCCCCCATCCTCTTCATTATTATGGCAGAATGTTTTGGAAGGAGTATGGAAAATTTGGTTTTGCAAGGCTCCTTTAAGGGTCTCCACCCTTCCTCAGCAGATCTTGTTTGTTCACATCAACAATTTGTTGATGATACTATTATCATGGGGGAATCTAGTATTTCTGAAGCTAAAATTTTGAAGAGTACTCTTTGTAAGTTTGCCTTTGCTTCGGGTTAGCTAATCAACTGGACAAAAAGTAAAGTTTTTTTCATCAACACCCCAGAGAGAAGACAACAGAGAATCAGTAGAATCATGGAGTGTAGGATTGCTGATTTTCCTGCTAATTACCTTGGTCTCCCAATGGGCATTGCTCCTCCTGACTCCTTATGGAGTTCTCTAGTGGACAAATTCCAGAAAAAGTTAGCTGGCTGGAAAGGAGCTCTCCTAAGTCAGGCTGGAAAGCTCCAACTTCTTAAAGCATCTCTTCTGAGTATTCTGATATATGCTCTTAGCCTTTTTAGAATTCCAGTTGAGTATGCTGATGCTATCGAGAAAATACAAAGAAGATTCCTTGGGTTTGGGGTAGAGAACAAGAAAAGAATGTCCTTGGTGGCCTGGGACCAGGTCTGTAAACCGAAGAGCCATGGAGGTCTGGGCCTGAGGAGGATTTGAACCCTAAATGAAGCTCTTTTGTCCAAACAAGTCTGAAGAATATTTCATCTAGATACTAAATGGTGTAAAATTTGGCGAAGTAAGTACTCTCTTTAGTCCTCCTCCCTTTCTTCTTTTATCAATTCAGATCTTAGTATTAATGGTTCCCACATATGGAATTATGCCTCTAAATGCAAAGAAAGTATAGCCAAAGGAGTGATCTGGAAAGTTGGTAATGGTAGGTGTAGACACCTAAAATTGTCATGTCTAATTAAATAAATATTTATTTATTTAATTAATTCATTTATCCTCTTCTAGCCTTATTTCTCATTTAAATAAATACATTTATTTATTTAAATTACCCCTTTTCCTAAATTAAATAAATATCTTATTTATTTAATTGATCCCACTTCTTATATTAATTAAATAAATATTTATTTATTTAATTAATTCATTAGCCTTTTCTACCTATGACACATGTCATTCATCTCTTAATTCCTACACTACCTACCCTCTCATTATTTTATTATTTCTTCTACCTACCCTCTAATCATAGCTGACCATTTATCTTTAACACCTCTCAATCTTATCCCTCCATTTCATATAGTGTCTTCTATATAAGGAGATGTTTCCTTCATTATCAACCCCCGCTTACG
The DNA here is from genome assembly GCF_030272615.1 of Cryptomeria japonica. Lineage (NCBI taxonomy): Eukaryota > Viridiplantae > Streptophyta > Pinopsida > Cupressales > Cupressaceae > Cryptomeria > Cryptomeria japonica. Next base: position 377,173,953 of record NC_081409.1, read on the forward strand.
ACTCGACTACACTATGCTTTTGAACTTTCATATGCGATCCTACTTGCAACCACATTTCCATTCTTTGTTGAGCTCTTATGCACATATAAAATCTGAGAGAAAATATATCAAGCAAGATCAATGGAGATAGAAAGAATGAAGATTCAAACCCTATTGGACATGTGATGGTATAATCTTTGTGACTTCATTTGATTTGCATTGTCTTAGGTAATCTTCATATGTTATGGTGGATCTTTGTTGTTGTTAGGCTAGGGTTTTGTGGTTAAATTCATTTGGTCTTTCAATATTGTTGTTATCCATTTTCACTGTAAACATTTTGGCACGCCCAGTGGGAACCTTGTCCCTTTTGCATTTAACATCTTTTGTTGCAGATTTTGTGTTTTGAAATTGCAGATCTGACATTTCCGACAATATTTTGATATTTTTGTGTCTGCGTGCTTTCGGATCGCGTTTTTGATTTTCTACCACATCTATGACATCTGGAATCGCGTTTGTATCTTTGACATCATTTTTTTTTTTTGTAGATTCCGGGAAACACGTCTGTGTTCCCTAGTCATGTCTGTGAAGTCTTTAGGCGCATCTATGTTCTGGAGCCGCGTCTGTGTTCTGGAGCCGCATCTGTGTCGGATCTAAGCACATCTTCAAATTTATATAGTGTTTGTGTTTTTGATAACCATGTCTGTGTGAAGTTGGTTGGTTTTTCATCATTCAGATTTTCAGATCTGGTTTAGTTTGAGCTAACATCTTCAAATCTAGCTAACGAAATTGGTGTAGCTTGTCTTGAAAGCAAAATCATTTTGTTGAAGGCCCCTATTTCACAAAGTCTTTTGGATCTAAAATTTACCTAACTTGTGTGCTTGCAGAAAGGGGTGATCATTTGAAACAATCCAAACTACTAATAAATCTTTGTTGCAAGACCTTGGCAAGGATTTTTGATCTTTATTGTGTGCCATGTTTTCATAGACTAACAAACACTTCAATTGGTGCACTAAAATTGAACCATTGTCTTTTGTGTCTTGAGCAATAGGCTCTTTTTGTTTAATCTCTAGAGGGCCTATCTCCCCGTGTGGTCATTAGGACTACTAGTGAGGAGAGAACGACCCAAGTGGTAGCGAGGAAAACCCACCTCTTCTGAACCATTATAAACAACTGTATCCATGGTGAAATATATGGATAACGTGAGCTGATTAGTTCATACCAACACTATGTCTCCCCATAAACGTGTTTGATCAAATTTATTTGATCAGTTGTAGGGCGTAAACCCTACTGGCTGGGAGCCTTCTGTATTTATAGAGCTGAAAGTGCCGCATGTATGGCCACACGAGCAGATGCCCTTACTAGCACCTTTTTGTTTTAGAAGCCAAAATCCTTCTAGTTGTTGGGGCAGGAGGTCGGACCTCTGGTAGCGGCCCACACACATATGGTTCTTAGTAGAGATATAAAGTTCACCACTGGGAGTTTTCATGGGGACTAATGCTTGGCTACCCCCAGAAGTGAGTGCGGAGGGTGGAGCCAGTGGGGTCAAGCATCTAAGTATCCGCTCTGAATAGCGTAGCCTTGGGGGAAACTCCATGTGGGATCAACAACTATTGTCCAGGCCAACCATAAGAATTGTGCTTGTCTTATTTTGAACATTCAAACATTCAAGACCAAACATTAAAACATAGTGTCTTTTGTGTCTTCAAGTGTATGCAAAACATTTTTACATCAAACAACACACTTTTCTTTGAGTCATTTTTGGGTCTAAACACTTGCAAACATTGAGTCCTCATCAAAATTGTGTCCTCTTGTCACGAAAAATAGTCAAACATTCAGATTTGGTCACAACAAGTCACTTCACAGATTGGAAAAATTGCACAAAGTTTTCAGAAATGCGTCTGTGTTTGACAGACCCGCGTCTGTGTCATCTAAACGCGTCTGTCAAGGGAAGAAATGCGTTTGTGTATTTTGAGCAACATTGCATTTACAACATCTTAGAAATGCATCTGTGTCTGACAGAATAACATCTATGTCCTTTAAACACGTCTGTGTCTGACAGAATAATGTCTGTGTCCTTTAAACGCGTCTGTGAAGTATACAGGCACGTCTATGTTCAGGATTAAAAACTTTCATAATTCAACAAACAAGAACAGTCAGTTTCAGATTTATTGAGCTTCCTAGGTTATCTCTCTAGGTTTTCATCTAGCATTCAACCTATCTTTGGGTCTCACAAAGTCCATCATTGCTTTACACCTTATATTACATTCACATTTGTCTAAACTTGAGTCAAAAGGTCACTTGCTTGTCCTCATCATACTTTGTCAACACACTACATACAAAAACATTTCGCTAAGTGGTCCCTCATCAAGGTCTATCACCTTTGGGTCTCATTTGGTCTTACTTAGAGTCAAGGTCAACTTACCTCATCAAGAGAAACTATCATCTCTTTGGAAGTCACACCTACTCTACTACATACATACTTGGTCTTACACTTTGGACATTGCAAGTAAACCTCATATTCATTTACATTCCATCAAACTCTTGGTCTTCCATACTCTTTCCATTTTCATCTAGTCTCACACATCTTGGTCAATACCTAGTTCATGGTTGAAACCCGTTCCCAAAAATCTAGGAGAGAAACTAAAGAGGCTCAAGAGTCTGCAAACATGAGTTCCTATGAATATGACAATGATATCTTTTTTAATTCTGATCATACTACATTACCTGACATGGATGCTTATAGAAACATTCAAAATGTTGAGAACATGGACAACACAAACAACAATGACACACATAATGATAATATGGACAACTTTTCTGTACATTCAGTAGAAGTGGAAGATACCATTATGGATCCCTGTTTCAATCAATTGGTTGAGGAAATAATGAGGAGAGATAGACAATACTTCTTACAAGTGATGGCACAAAGTGGAGCCAAGATCCCTCATGATTTTGACATGTCTCAAATAATGGAAAATCAACCTTTGCCACAACCTCACCTCAACATGGATCAAAGGAGGCCTAATAGTGGAGGCAATAGAGGACCACATCTTGTGCCTGAATCACCATCATCTTTGTTTCAAAAACCTGAGGTCCCACATACACATGGTCAAGCGTATGATACTCACCTTTGCAGACCATTATGGAAGTCTTATGCAGAAAAACATACTCAATCACATGCCAATGCTAAGGACCAACCACCAAAGAAATTGGATATTCAAAGGCATGCTCAAAATTTGGACACAAGGAAACCCCGCGTCAAATTTGGGGGCAACACACTAGAACAAACTCATGAGATTCCTATAGAGTATGGTATACATGGACAAAGCAGATATTCCATCCCTCATCATGACTCTATACCAAGTGGTCTATATACACAACATCATTATAGACCTCCTCCATATGAACATGTGTATGATCCATATAATCCATATATGCAACATGCTCCTCCTCCAATCAGTGGCTCAAGCATGGGATATGGTCTAAGAAGTCGATCTCCACCTAAAAACAATTTGGAACAGCAAATTAAGGACTTACAAAAGAAAATGGAGGACATAAATACATCGAAGCCAACATACACAATGAGAGACATATTTCCTTATCCATTTGACAAGAGCATTCCAATGCCTCCTTTTCCTACACACTTTGTGACACCTAAGTTTGATAAGTATAGAGGAAAAGGGGATCCTAAGGCACACATAAGATAGTTTTTCACAACTTGCATTGAGGTAGCAACAAAAGAGACATATTTGATGAGATTATTCCCACAAAGCTTCGGTGATCAAGCTATGGAATGGTTCTCCCAACTCCCACCTAGAATTAAATCTTGGGGTGACTTAGCAGAGGCATTTATCCAACATTTCTCATACAACATAGAGATAGACATATTAGTCACTACCTTGTACAACACCAAGCAAAAGGATGGAGAATATTTTTCATCATTTTTACAAAGAAGGAGGAATCTAGCCAGCAGATGCTCTTGTGAAATTCCACAAAAACAAATGGTAGAAATGTTCACCCAAAATGTTAACAAAGACATTGGTTATGATCTAAGAAAAGCTTGTTTGTCCACCTTCAAGGACGTCATTGAAAAAGGCTTAGCAACAGAGAAAGTCCTAATTGAGCAAGGCATTATTAAGATATTCAAGGAAAACAAAGAGGACTTTAAAGGAAAAGATAAGCGAAGATTTTGGAATAAAAACAAGAACACAGTCAATGATGGTATTGTGGATGCCAATACAATACAACTCAAAATCATTTTTTCTAGATCAAGTTCTACAAACAATCAAGTGAATACTCAAACAAATTCAAAGTCACGAAGGAAGTACACTCCATTGGGAGAACCACTTGAGTCCATTTTCAAAAAGCTACTGGCAAACAAGATAATCATGATTCTAGATTTTCCTCCATATGAGCCAAAGGTGAAACCAAATTGGTGGAATGATGATGAATATTGTGAATTTCATAAAAGCAAATGCCATAAAATAGGAAACTGTCATCGACTGAAGAACATCATACAAGATCTTATTGATAGAGGTGACATTGAGATTGAAGGACACTCATCCAATCAAGAACATGAGATGTTTAATGAACCATTCCCAAAGCATGACAAGGGAAAAGCTAAAGCCACAGATGACCAAACCAACTATACCAGAGCATCCTTTAACTATGATTCAACCATCAATCACATTTCAATGGACAATTATGTCTCTACCATTATCATCAAGGACAAAACACCTGAGAATTCTACCCAAAGACCCAAAATTGTCTTCAAAGGAATTGGATCTTCTTCCGAACCAACCTCTGAATGTAATGTCACAACTCGTTGAGGTAAATTCACTTTGCAAGGTGCTCCAGCTAAAAACACTACTTCCTCATCAACCAAGCCTGAGTACGATCTTGTAGAATAGTTAGGGAAGACGCCCATGCTTATCTCAATCCTTGATCTCTTACGCATATCCCCCGCACATAAAACCATTCTTGACAAAATCTTGAGAGACACCTCTGTCCCTACTGATCTGAACATGGACTAGTTTCAAGCCATGGTGGGATACCTGTCCATTCCACACTCCCTTACATTTATAGAAGCCGATGATGCCTCCGTAAGTCAACCACATAATGCACCACTACACATTGAAGCCTTCATACACAAACATTGAATAAAACGAGTCCTGATAGATGGAGGAGGAGGTCAAAACATTTGTACATTGAGCACTATTAAACAATTGGGATATTCCAATAAAGCTATGAATTCTACAAACAAAATTACCATCAAGGCATATGATGACGAAGAGCACTCATCCAAGGGCACAGTCACCCTACCTCTCAGAGTTGGGCCAGTTACAAAGGATGTGGTTTGTCAAGTCCTAGACCTGGATCTCACATACAATATCTTACTAGGACATCCTTGGATTCATGAAATGAGGGCAGTCCCATCTACATATCACCAATGCATTAAGTTTCCTCACAATGGAGTTGAAATAACAGTTAATGGTGATCCAAATCCATTCATATATTGCAGTAAGGTGTGACCTAGATTAGAAATAACAGTCCCGGTCAATCGAGAGGCTATTCCTTCATCAACATATGTTGATCCTGAATCATTAAAACCTTCGACATCAAAACAAGTAGAGATCAAAGAAAAGTTCAAGTTTAAAGACATGGGATGTGGTGAGTATATCTTTCATGTTGATCAACTCCCACTATCTCCTAAGGTATTCAGTTGACAAGAACAACCTACAAAAAAATTGCAATGCCAAGGAATTGGGTGTGACCCACCTAGTGTTGTGGCTACTAAGTCTAAATGCAAATCTCCTCTAATGGTGCAAGCAACTCTTGATATCAATAGTCCTAAGAGTGGTTCCAACAAAGAATCTATTGAGCGTATTTCCAGCCCTCTTGAGAGCTCACATAGCCTTACCATTTCATCCACTCATTCCATTTCCCCTCCACTTCCAGACTTGGATCAACAAGAATTACAAAAGCCCTTAATCAGTGGGGATCAAAAATCAAACTTTGAAAAGAAAAATCTAAAAGTCAAAAATAAAGAAAAGTCCTTTAGTCCAAATCAAAATCAAAAGCTACTGGACTCCACAAAAATCAAAGTCAAGGATAAAAATCCTATGAAGCAAAAAGAGCAAGAGTTGATCTCCCCTAATACCAAAATAACTAGGGGCAAAAGTTCTAAAATTTTAAGTAAAAAAGCACACTTGTTGATCCTAAGTCTCCATCATGCTATCCTACTTTCACTTCTTTTCGCAATCATAAGCCTTCATTCCTCATCCACTTGTTCCACACATTGTTTCCCTTCTGGCAATACATCATAGACCTTTAATGGAACTTCTTTGAAGGACTTTGTTATCAGGGATGCCCAAACTTCTTTAGGTGACACGCATATGGGCAAACGTAATCCACACACTAGTAATTCTATCTCAATTCCTTTATCAAGGAAGACAGTCACTCGAGCTACACATCATTCAGTCAAAGAACAATACAGCTACAATCATAAAGTCCAGCCTTGCACATTTGAGGTAGGTGATTTGGTTCTTTAGAGAAAATCCTAAAAACCAGCAAGATAGAGAGAAGAAGGGCAAGTTCGAACGAAACTGGCTTGGCCCCTACATCATCACAACAACATATGGATTTGGTGCATATCAGCTTTCAACTATAGAGGGTGAAACTTTTGAGGATCCTATCAATAGAATGCACCTCCATAGGTTTTAGACATAGCTCTTCAGCATATCCTAATCAAAAAATACAAAAAAATCTAAAAATTTCAAAAAAATCATAAACATAAAAATTCATTACTTGGTGAAAACCTGGCAAACAGGCACCTTGTGACACAATTTTTTTTTTTTGAAAATAGAAAAATATTTCGTCCAATGGTGAAAACCACTTCGGTGGTGTCGTGGGCAAGTACCATGGTGAAAACTGGGTCACCAATGCCATGCGTAGAGACATTGCTCCTCCCTCCTTCAAGATTCCATCGCATCCTTTCACTTTGCACATAGTCACGGCCTATTCATTCATAATAAACTTACCCATTCCCATCATGGCTTGTTATTAATCTACCCAAGATTGGTTAGCCATTCATAATAATCCCTCCTTTTCACCTCTTTCCATCCATAATAAATCAGCTCCTATCTATATTCATTCATAATAAACTTACCCATTCCCATCATGGCTTGTTATTAATCTACCCAAGATTGGTTAGCCATTCATAATAATCCCTCCTTTTCACCTATTTCCATCCATAATAAATCAGCTCCTATCTGTGGCTAAGGAAAATCCTATGTCTAGTGATGGGTGTGGAACTGAGAGCATAACATGTTTCAAGGAGTACAAGTTTCTTCCAATTTTCTTCAGTCTATCCACGCACAATCCGCAATAAAGAAACACTTGCATCACCAATCCGCAATAAAGTTCCACCTTCTCCACAATAAAGTATCAGTTTCATGGATTCAATCAGTTTCAAATGAGACACATCAGCAACAATAGGCTTCAACAAGTCAAATATTTCAACAGACTCTGACAACATTATGGTTCAATGCGATCTATCCTTTTTGTGAAAGTAAACATTGTGACCACAATCAAATAGACTTATGCAAGTGACAAGAGACACTAAACTTGAGGACTTCAATGGATGGTGGCGTTGAGTCTTGGTTTTCTTTTGATTTTATCTTTGGTGACATGTCTTTTAGCTTTTCCAGGCTGTCTCTGACTAGAGATTCTATCTCCAGGATGTCTTTGACTAGAAAGGCGAGGATGGGGTGTCGTCACCTATTTTTCTTTTGCTATCTGTGGATTGTCTCTTAGTAATGCTATGACTTGTCCAAGGATATGAGGACATTGTGAGTCTAGTATGAACTGGGGAATTCTTTGTTTGCAACTATCTTATCTCCATGCAAACGAGTACAATGACTTTCTGGGTCGAACATATGCCTCGATTGTCATAACCTATTTTGCCATAATAAATCTCAATGATGATAACGCACAAGAAGCTCTTTCACTTTCATATCTTCTATCTTCCATCCCCCTTTCTTGATTGACCTTCATCATCCTTCTTGAGTCCGTGTATCCTACTATCACATGACTGAGTATAATGACACACCAAAAATATTTGCATTTCATGTAGTTTGCACCTGCATTACCACATATCTCATTACATACATACATATAGATATCACAATTACATCACATCCTACACACAACACATGTTAGCACATTTTACATCTCATCATATAGAAACATACATCATGAAACATCTCATCACCTAGGTACACATGCATATAGCTGTCGCAAGGATGAATCTCATATATATATATATGTATAATCATAAGTGTCATGATACAATGATGTCAACATACATATGGCTACAACCAACCCTCGTGTCACCCTGTCTGGATAGAGGAACCTACTAATCACTCTTGCCAACACTGCTGGTAGTGCTAATCATGTTCATTTCATGGTATCCCAAGCCATGTGTCCAGCCCTCATCTCCAGTCCTAGATCCTGAAACACTCATCTCAGTGCATCCCTGTCTCCGTCTCGATCATAAGGAACTAACTCCCCATCGATCGGTATCCTCAAAATCCTGTATACATCCTCTAAGGTGACTATAATCTCACCCATTCGCAAATGAAGACTACAAGTCTCTAAGTGCCATCTCTCAGCCAGTGCAGTCAACAATCCCATGTTTGCTCAAAACTCAGGCACATACACAATATGTCGCAGGCCCATAGCCTGAACCACTGCTCTCTCCTCAACTATCAGCTCTGCTCGCAAACTTTGAGTTGATGGGAATCTCTCCTGTGACTCCAGCATAGGTAGATCCTCCTGCAATCAAGTAGATCAATTGTGTCAATTATAGTAACAATCCCTGTTCATCACAAAGTGTTGCTTTTTTATCCTAGTGGCACTCCCTGTTCATCACAAAGTGTTGCTTTTTATCCTAGTGGTACTCCCTGTTCATCACAAAGTACTACATGTTTTGCACTCCCTGTTCATCACAAAGTGCTTCTCTTTTTAGTACTCCCTGTTCATCAAAAAGTACTCTGTCTTGGTACTCCTTGTTCATCACAAAGTACCTCGATCTATCCTAGTCTTCCCTAGAGGACCTGCTTGAGTGTATCCTCTCAGCAGCTTATCCAATCGACAACATATGTTCATCACAAAAATACTGATTCATCCTTGAAGACATATTACCCTACCTAAGATGCATTAATGACAACATTTATTACAACAAAGTACAAGGAGGTTTTGCGGTACTTACCAGCTCTCCTACATTGGCTGGCCTCTGAAATCAGCAAATGCAATCGAATCTATGCACCAATGCCATTGCTGCTGACTGCTACTGCTCTATTTTCTCTCTACACTCTGATCTCTTGGATGTGTGGATGACAATGAGGATGTTTTCCCTCGTAGTCTATCTTATAGACTACCCTAGCCCTAGTCTCCCGAGTCAGTCTTCTTCATCCCATGACTCTGTCACTCTATCCTATCCGGTTAGTCCATTCTACCCTTTCTTTCTTATTGAGAGATTGTCTGCGATCTTTCTAGACATTTTCATCCAATCTCTCGAGGGGGCATACCATTCCCATCTTGGGGCAACTTTGTATCAGTTTATATTATCTTCTTTGAAACAACGTGACAAGTTGCATTGTCTCAAAGAGGGGCAAAATGTAGACACCTAAAATTGTCATGTCTAATCTAATAAATATTTATTTATTTAATTACTTTAGACTAATTCTTCTATTAATTAAATAAATCTTTATTTATTTAATTAATTCATTTATCCTCTTCTAGCCTTATTTCTCATTTAAATAAATACATTTATTTGTTTAAATTACCCCTTTTCCTAAATTAAATAAATATCTTATTTATTTAATTGATCCCACTTCTTCTATTAATTAAATAAATATTTATTTATTTAATTAATTCATTAGCCTTTTCTACCTATGACACATGCCATTCATCTCTTAATTCCTACACTACCTACTCTCTCATTATTTTATTATTTCTTCTACCTACCCTCTAATCATAGCTGACCATTTATCTTTTACACCTCTCAATCTTATCCCTCCATTTCATATAGTGTCTTCTATATAAGGAGATGTTTCCTTCATTATCAACCCCCGCTTACGACTCAACTACACTACACTTTTGAACTTTCATATGTGATCCTACTTGCAACCACATTTCCGTTCTTTGTTGAGCTCTTGTGCACATATAAAATCTGAGAGCAAATATATCAAGCAAGATCAATGGAGATAGGAACAATGGAGATTCAAACCCTATTGGACATGTGATGGTATAATCTTTGTGATTTCATTTGATTTGCATTGCCTTAGGTAATCTTCATATGTTATGGTGGATCTTTGTTGTTGTTAGCCTAGGGTTTTGTGGTTGAATTCATTTAGTCTTTCAACATTGTTGTTATCCATTTTTATCGTACACAGTAGGAAAGTTAAATCCTGGGAGGATCCCTAGCTTTTTGATAAACCTTTGATAGAAATCAATGAATGGGCCCCCCATGCTCCCTCTTGTATAAGATCTTTTGGCTCCTTAGTTGCTGAGTACTGGACTTGTAACAAATGGCAGAATATTGAAAGCATCCACCCAAGCCTTTCAAAGCTCAAGATCCACTTGTCTGCGGTATGGTTGAACAAAGAGTTTGACTCCCTGATCTGGAAACATGATCCCAAAGGTACCCTAACTGTTTGCTCTATGTATTGTGTTCTGTCCCCCAATCCTTTAGGTAATCCCTTCTGGTCTAAAGTCTAGATTAAAGGCCTTACCCCCAAGATCAATTTCTTCTTTTGGACCATCCTCCATAATAAAATCTTGACCCTTGACAACCTAAAAAGCAGAGGATTTGCTTTCCCTAATAGATGTACTCTATGCCTTTAGGAAGAAGAGTCCATGGACCACCTTTCCATCCACTACCCCTTCTCAGCCTCAGTCTGGGAAAGATTTCTCAATAGTTTTAGCATTGCCTGGGTGTTTCCCAATACCATCAAAGATTTGTTTTCCTCTTGGAACATAAAATGGACTAATTCTTTTTTGAGATCTTTGTGGCAGCTCTCTCTTCCTCACATCCTATGGGGACTATGGAAAGAAAGAAATAATAGAATCTTCAAGGATGTCTACCTCAATCAGGATATTGTGTTGCAAAAAATCCAATGGGTGATTCAAGAAAATATAGGGATCATTGAGGGTCCTTGTTTTTCGAACAACTCTCTGGAAGCAAATACATTAAGGGTGTGGAATATGAAGAGTACCAACAGTCCAAACCTCAACCATAATAAAAGGCTTGAAGCCAAATGGAAAACCCCCTCTCATGGTTGGTTCAAAGTTAATTTTGACGATGCTGCCAAAGGTAACCCGGGTCCTTCAGGCAGTGGAGCTGTTCTAAGAGATGACAAAGGAATGTGCAAGGAAATGGTTGTTGTCCCTATTGGAATCCAAACTAATCATAAAGCTGAAGCTATGGTAGCTCTACAAGGTATCCTCCTAGCTAAAAATTGGAATTGTCCCTACCTATGGATTGAAGGGGACTCAAACAAAATTATAAATTGTCTTAAGGGGGTCTGAAAACCTTCATGGTCGATCTACAACATAATCATCTCTGCTAGAGACCTTATTAGCAACTTTAAAAAAAGCTACATTTCCCACATTTACCGGGAGGCCAATGGCTCTGCTGACTGGGTTGCCAATGCGGCGGTTAACAAGGAAGCAATTACCACATGGACGGGAGAACAAGGACTCCCCAAAGATGTCAGGCAAATTATTTGCTATGATCGTTATAGAAGTACTCCTAAAATAATTGATGGACAGGATAATTATGAAAAGAACTGACTTGAGTACTTTGAGACATTATAATAATGAGAGATTCATTCATTATATTACCAATTCCATAAGTTCCCATGCTTTCTGGGTTACTTTGATAGTTCAGAAAAGCTCACCGGCCTGCAAGTTTCAAAATTTGGTGTTGAATAACGATAATATGGGTGGTAACAGGAGATGATATGAACCAAGTAGCTGTAAAGAATGGAAATAGAAGGAGGAGGTTTGGGGTATTCTGCAGAAGGGTGGCTTCTCGAAATTCATGGAGAGACTCCATGGTCGAGATGACATGGTCACCAATTTTTTTTGTAAAAATTGGAAAAAGGGCATGCTAAAAATGGGAGACCAAACTGTAGAAATCAATGAAGATTTAATTTCTCAAGCTACGGGCCTCACAAGAGAAGGGTGCAACTTCTACAAAGATAGGAAAGTCAGTAAGGAAACTATTGAAAGATACCCAAATATCAAGAAGGAGAAAAAACGACTGGTAAAGTTGAGCAAAACCTACTACCCGCCCAGGGCTTTTGCCAAACCCTGGCGGGAGGTCCTCTTTGTTTTAATGTGATATATCACTCTAGATGGTAGGTTCACAAAAGTTTATGGTTATCACTTTGTTCTACTGAATCACTTTAGGCACAATGATAAGGTTAACTTCCCTTATTTTCTGCTTTGTTCGATGAATGCATCCCTTAAGGCCTACAAAGAGAACCCATGGGGTGATACGGCCATGCATCAAGGCCTTATGGTCCTAATCTATGACCATCTTAAGGCCAACCAAATTGCTCAGATGTAGCCCTCTGTGGATTCTGAGGATGAGGGGTCCGACCCTGCCTTCTCAGAGGAAGAGGAGTCTGAAAGTGACCCTTCGATTGACACTAAGGACAGCATGGATGTCTCGGATTATGAAAGTGGGAAGAATAGGAAATACATCAAAAATAGACCTTCATCCTCTAAGGGTAAAAAGCCTAAAGGTAGACCCATGATTAGCATTTCTTTGGAAGAGGAGACTTTGGATGACTCTGAGGAGGAGAACCCTCAAGGGCTGCTGAAGAAGAAGACAAAAGCTCACACCTAGACCAAGAAAATTTACAAGAAGAAAGAGGAGACTGTTAAGGAACCGGAAGCCCACAAGCAGGTAAGGGCCCTGGAAGCTGATCAAAATCTGGAAAAGGAGACCATGGAAGAGGCTCTTAGGGCTGTTGACACAACTACCACCCAGCACACCCCTAAAGAGGAAATTACAACCCCTGGAAAGTTGACCCCCCCTCTAACCCTCCCCTCGAGGTTTTGCAAGGTTTCATGGAAACTATGGAGTGGCTTATTAATGGTTACAAGAAAGTTGTGGACAAAAACAAAAAACTCTGTAACATAATCTTGATCCTGGAAACCATCAATACTGGGGAAGGGAAGACCATGGCCAACTACATAGAGGACCTGAAAAGCACCATTGCCAAAGCCGAAGACATAAGAGATGCTTTCAACCCCAGGTTTGAAAAAATTGAGAAGGATTTGCTGAAAAGGAAAAATCTTGCTGACACTAACAACCACACTCTCTCGGAAACTATTAGCAAAATTGGTAAAATTGAGGAGTGTCTGAAGAACATCGCTGAACAGAGCCTTAGCATCCTGAAGATTTCAGCCAACAACATCAACACTCTCATCAACAAACTGGATGATGAAAAGGAAATCCTGGACATTGACTCGAAAATTGAAGGAACAAGGGAAGCTCAAGGCCCCAGAACCCGCACCAGAGGCAAAAAAGAAGGACAAAAAACCTAACAAAGATCTGGAAGACCTTAAAGCTGTCAGGGCCACTTATGACAAGATGGTGATAAAGGCGGAGGACTTGTTGAAGAAAATTATTGTATAGCGCCTTCTTTGTTTCTTTGATGTTGTTTGTTTTGCTGTCCTTTCGGTTCACTGGCTTTTTGCCAGTCTTTTTGTATGCGGTTCTTAAGCACTGATCTTTTTGGTGTCTTATCTTAATTTCCTTTGTTAAAGGTTTTGGGTCTTGAAAACCCACTTTTTTAATTAATCAGAACAATTAATGGTGATCCTAATCCATTTATATACTGCAATAACTTGAGACCAAAAGCTCAGACAATCATTCCAATTAATAGAGAAGCTATCCCTTCTTCTGCATACATTGACCCTGAATCATTAAAACCTTCAACATCAAAGCAAGGTGAGCTTAAAGGGAAATATCAGGACAAAGGCATGGGTGAATACACTTTGAATCAAACCATGTGCTTACGACAAGTTATGAGTTCACCAAAAGAATATGGATGACCACATCCTTCTAAAGGGGTATCTATCATTACACTCAAATGGGATCCTACTATCTTCCAAAAGTGGGGTGAAATGGAAGAAGAAGACTTATACAAAATGCTTTACAAAGACCTGGAAGATGGTACACAAGATCACGTCAGCATACCATGTGAAAAATATGGCAAAGGATTCACTCAACCTTTGTAGCCAGAATTAACATTTAAAAATCAGTGCTTGAAAGAGCTTGGTTTCATCTCTTCCAAGGTGAACACTCATAAATTAGAAGAAGCATTACAAATCATGAGGTCCAATAATCAACAAGAGAACCGCTATTCCACTGACTCTAATGAATGAGAATGGGGTTCGAACAAATCCTCTAGTGACTATGAACTCACCAAGACATTCATAGAACTAGGTGAACCCACAGAAGAAGAGGAATTTTATAGAAAATTCAAAGTTGGTCAAGAAACAACCCCTGAGGATCCCACACAGTCTTTGCCTCTAGGTTCTAGGTTGAAATCATGAAGGATGAGGACACCCGTCCCTGAATGCGCTTTTAGTGATGACAATTTGGAATCATTCACGATCGAGACAAATGAGGAGAGTGCCAATGATGACCTCCACAACTACCTCGACATACCTGAATATAACTGCATCTTCACCCTTAGTCCCATTGACTTTGAAAACATTGAAGTCCTTCCCCTTGTTCACCACCAACTTATTGATTGGGACCTTGAAGGACCTGTACAGTTCGACACATTCCAAAATGATGAAGCCTTTATTGACTATCTAGGCATACAAGATGATCTTTCACTTGGGGATCATAAGGTAGGATACACTATAGAACTCAACAATGTGACATATTTTGGTGAGGGTGTTGGGCCTTCCAGTCGCAAAAATGTAAAAATAAAAACAAATCAAGGGTCTTATGGTGAAAACCACATTGTGGCACTATCTGACCCCAAAAAAGTAAAAAGAAAGGATGTATCTGAGGGTGAAAAACTCTATGAGGCACCCAAAGATGGAAGGCTCGACATTCTCTCGACATCATATGATGAAAAATCATCTATGTTAGTAGAGGATACCATCAAAACAAACATTGGTACAGAAGAAATTCCACATAACATATTCCTGGCACAATCTCTGACAGAGAAAAAAAGACCAAAGTTCATAAGTTTCTTTACAGAGCGACAAATCAATTTTCATGGTCATATGCTGATATGCCTGGACTAGATCTGGATTTAGTAATGCATCATTTGTTGGTATTTTGGTATGGTTTTGTCATTGATGTCAACACCTATCAACACTTATCAACTCTAGCACTTTGGAGGATCAACAATGTTTACCGGCAAGCAAGTGACTTATGCACAGTCACCAGTATCTAGTACACTGATAGGATATATTGTTCACCGACACTTATAATGACATGGAAAACATCTGGTTATGTCAAAGAAATCATTTGGACACTTTTTCTTGGAGATTTGGTCATTGGCATATTCATATTTGCATATTTGTTGTTACCGGCAAATAGTTCTAGGTTATGCACCGACAAGCTTATCTATTCCAGATCAGTACGACACGCTTTGGAGATGATTTTGTTGTTATTGTAAATGCATTAAGCCGACATGTTGAATCAGATATTGCATCGGTTATTGATTTACTTGTAATTGTTTTATTGTAATATCTTTTAGAGCCGACCTACTAAAATTGGTCTTAGGTTATGGTATATATGTAAGATCTTATTTGTAAGATCAACATGCGATAGGGATAAGGAATTGTAAGAAGCTATATGCAAGAATAAGCAGAGCTATACATGCAAACATCATTTGAAGGTGAAGCAAGGTTTTTGTAAAGACAATCAGAACTACACTGGTATTGAATCCAGCATATGAAGATGTTATTTTGAGCAATACATCATTATTGGATTTAACCATCCAATTGTAGTTAGTGTGACTCCTATTTGTGTTTGAGCAGTGAGCTCTAGGTGCTTGGCCTTTTTGCATGTGTAGACCCCATTTGTATACACATACTATCTACAGTAGTATCATCTAATTGTGGGTAAGGTTTCCCACCGTGGTTTTTCCCCTTATAGGGTTTACACGTACAAATATTGGTGTTATGTGTTGTGGATGTTGTTGTCTTTCTATTTCATGCTTTAGTCTTTACCGGTACTGCAATTAACTGATAAACTGTCTACCAACATAAAGTTTGGTTTACCGGTATTAAGTATTAAGGTTGGTTAAGTTGTTTTTGGTTTGAATTTATTAGACAATTGATTCACCCCCCCCCCCCCCCCCCGTCAGTTGTCTCTGGGACCTAATAATTGGTATCAAAGATGAGTCCTCTTTTGCAGAAGTTTAACAACTTGAGGAGATCCAATGTCTACTAACTATTTCAGGAAGGACAATCCTAAATCTAATGGAACCAACTATGGTATATGGTAGATCAGAATGGAGACACATCTAAATTGCATTGGAAAGGACATTTGAGATGTTACAAAGAATGGCTACATTGCTCCTACTCAAAGTTAGCCTAATACACCTACCTTAGGAAAAGATGAAGAAAATGATTGCAAAGCAAGAGAAGCACTTTTGAGCGGATTAACAGATCATAAAATCATGGGATTATCAAATAGATCTACCACTAAAGCTATTTGGGATCATTTGGAAACATTGAATGAAGGAGATTCCATAGTTAAAATTACAAAACTTGAAAGCTTCCAGGTCAGGTATGAAAATCTGAAAATGGAAGAAGATGAAAGGATTTATGCTTTTATGGAAAGAGTAAATGAAATTGTTTTGGGTATTAAATGTTGTGGAGGAACCTTAAGTGAAGATGAAATTGTTTCAAAAGTTTTAAGAGGATTGCCACTAGCTTATAAAATGAAAGTTACTGCTATAAATGAGTTGAGAACAATGCCTAATACATCAGTAACTAGGGATACATTGATTGGAAAACTTTCAGCTTTTGAAATTGAGGAATTTGGTCATGTTGCTACTATAAAGATAGATTTATCTTTTAAGGCATCAACATCATCTGCACCATATTTTGACAAATCTGATTAGAAAGCATTTTATGCAAGAGAACTTGAGGAAAGCGGGAGAGAAAATGAAGAACTTGAAGCACTATTTTCAAGGAAAATGCCTAAAGGTCCAATTGGAAGTAAGTATGAAGGTAAAGCACCTTTTAAAAAATTTAACTGTAATAAGATTGGTCATATGGCTTCAAGATGCCCTTATAGACATGCTAGACTAAGAGAAGAAGCTAGAAGAACATACAAGTCTAACCTTGAATATCAAAGATATAGATTTAAGAAGAATAAAGATAAATCTTGTTATCTTGTTGATGGAGGAGTCACTGATGATTCTGATGAAGATCTGACAAACAATGGATGGGTTTTTGTTGCTAGAACAGAAGATCAACCAGCACCTACTGTTCAAATGGTAGAGCAGGCCTTGGTAGCTAAAGTTGAAGTTAAGGATGAATGGATCATTGATTCAGGATGTTCACATCATATGACTGGTGATAAAGGTAAATTCTTGAACTTTCAAGAATATAATGGAGGTCTGGTAAGATTTGGAGATGATAAAGCTTGTTTGATCAAAGGAAAAGGTACTATATCTCTTGATGGCAAGCATAATATTGACAATGTGTACTATGTAGAAGGTTTAAAGCATAATCTTTTGAGTGTTGGTCAATTAGTTGAGAAAGGATTTTAGTTAAAATTCAAGAATGGTAAATGCAAAATTATGAACAGAACTGGTTTGGAAATTGCAACCGGAAATCAAACTAGAGGTAACATCTTTCATTTGAATAACAATGAAAAGACATGCAAATGAAGACACCCCGGTATGTAAGGTTGAACCACTCTGAAAATCAGATAACTGGGAATAAGTATCAAGGAGTTATGACAAGAGGAAGACTGGAAAATGAAGAGGTATGTCTTATTTCTCAAATTGAACCATCATCAATTAATGAGGCATGTGAAGATAAACAATGGATTAAAGCTATGGAAGAGGAACTAGAACACATTGAGAAGAATAACACATGGACATTAGTTCCCTGGCCTAAAGACAAAAATGTGATTGGAACAAAATGGGTATTCAAAAACAAACTTAATGAAGATGGTAAGATAATCAGAAATAAAGCAAGACTAGTGTGTAAGGGATATTCTCAGAAAGAAGGAATTGATTATAATGAAACCTTTGCACCAATAGCTAGAATTAAGGTAGTCAGATTATTCTTGGCTTTTGCAGCACACAAGAACTACAAAGTATATCAAATGGATATTAAATGTGCATTTTTGAATGGAGATCTTGAAGAAGAAGTTTACATTGAGCAACTTGATGGATTTTATTTGACATATAATAAAGACATGGTTTGCAGGTTAAGGAAAGCTTTGTATGGGTTGAAGCAAGCTCCAAGAGCTTGGTATGATAGATTGAATAAATATCTTTTGAAGATTGGTTTTTCTAAAGGTAATGCTGACAACAACTTATACTATAAAGTGACTAATGATGATATTTTGGTTATAGAAGTTTTTGTTGATGATATAATCTTTGGAGGAGAAGATGGATTATGTAAATACTTTTCTATTGAAATGCATCATGAATTTGAAATGTCTATGATTGGAGAGATAAAATTCTTTTTAGGATTGCAGATTTCATAGACTGATAAAGGTATATTCTTAAGTCAATCCAAGTACTTGAAGGAGTTACTAAAGAAATTTGGGATGGAGAACTCTAAACCGGTAAGCACACCTATGACTACAAATGACAAATTATCACTAAGGGATGAATCTACACCTGTTAATCCGACTAGGTACAAATCTATGATAGGAGGCCTACTGTATTTGACACAAACAAGACCTGATATTATGAATGCAGTATGTATTGTTTCAAGATTTTAGAGTAATCCTAGAGAAAATCATGAATCAACAGTAAAATGGATTTTCTGGTACTTACAAGGCACTACAAATCTTGGCTTATGGTATCCTAGAGATGAAAACTTTGAATTATGTGCATACACAAATGCAAATTGGGCAGGAGATGTGGATGACAGAAAAAGCACCACCGACGGAGCATTTTTTCTTGGAAGTAGATTAATTTCTTGGTTGAGTAAGAAAAAAAGTTGCACATCTTTATCAACAACAGAATCAAAATATGTTGCATCAGCAACTAACTGTACATAGGTATTATGGCTTAAGCAAATGTTGAAGGACATAAAGGTAAAATGCAAGGAACCTATAACTATCTATTGTGATAACACTGTAGTAATTGATATATCTAAGAATCCGGTACTACATTCTAAAACTAAACATGTTTCTATCAAATTGAATTATCTAAAATAGAATGTTGAAGCAAAAGAAGTAAAACAAGTTTATGTGAATACTAAAGAGTAGATTGTAGATATTTTCACTAAGCCTTTGCCTAAGGAGACCTTTGAATATCTCAGAGACCAGCTTGGGGTCATACCCCCACCAGTAGAGACTTAGATAGTTGATGTTTGTCATCAACCGATAGAATTAACAGAGAAATCTTTTACTTGGGCCTTGATGAGGAGAGCTACTTCTCGGGGGGAGTAGTTGGCATACTGAATTGGTTGGTATTTTGTATTTGAACCTGGCTTTTTGGCTTTGGCATTTGATGTCAAAGGGGGAGAGATTGATATGGAAAAACACAAGGAAAACACATGTTGGAAAAACACAAGGAAAACACATGTTACTCTTAGGGGGAGAGATTGTTACTTTGGAGAGATTGATTCTGAATTTTGATTTCTAGGAGATTATTGGTTTATTGGCTTTTGGCATTTTTGTTTTGGCACTTTGATGGTTTTTCCATCTTGTGTTGCCATCAATGCCAAAGGGGGAGATTGTTGGTATTTTGGTATGTTTTTGTCATTGATGTCAACACCTATCAACACTTATCAAGTCTGGCACTTTGGAGGATCAACAATGTTCACCGGCAAGCAAGTGACTTATGCACAGTCACCGGTATCTGGTACACCAACAGGATATATTGTTCACTGGCACTTGTAATAACATGGAAAACATCTGGTTATGTCGAAGACATCATTTGGACACTTTGTCTTGGAGATTTGTTCATTGGCATATTCATATTTGCATATTTGTTGTTATCGGCAAATAGGTCCAGGTTATGTACCGACAAGCTTATCTATTCCAGATCAGCATGACACGCTTTGGACATGATTTTGTTGTTATTGTAAATGCATTAAGCTGACATGTTGAATCAGATATTGCATCGGTTATTGATTTACTTGTAATTGTTTTATTTTAATATCTTTTAGAGTCGACCTACTAAAATTGGTCTTAGGTTATGGTATATATGTAAGATCTTATTTGTAAGATCAATATGCGATAGGGATAAGGAATTGTAAGAAGGCATATGCGAGAATAAGCAGAGCTATACACGCAGACATCATTTGAAGGTGAAGCAAGGTTTTTGTAAAGACAATTAGAACTACACTGGTACTGAATCTAGCATATGAAGATGCTATTTTGAGCAGTTGATCATTATTGGATTTAACCATCCAATTGTAGTCAGTGTGACTCCTATTTGTGTTTGAGTAGTGAGCTCTAGGTGCTTGGATTTTCTGCATGTGCAGACCCCATTTGTATACACATACTATCTACAGTAGTATCATCTGATTGTGGGTAAGGTTTCCCATCGTGGTTTTTCCCCTTACAGGATTTCCACATACAAATATTGGTGTTATGTGTTGTGAATGCTATTGTCTTTCTGTTTCATGCATTAATCTTTACCGGTACTGCAATTAACTGATAAACTATCTACCAACATAAAGTTTGGTTTACTGGTATTAAGCATTAAGGTTGGTTAATTTGTTTTTGGTTTGAATTTATTAGACAACTGATTCACCCCCCCCCTCTCAGTTGTCTTCAAGACCTAACATCATTTGACAGTTAAACTGGGGGCAAAACTAGTGAAACAGAAATTAAGAAAGATGCATCCACAAGTTGCATTATTAGTCAAGGCAAAGCTTGAAAAATTATTGGATGCTAGATTCATACACCCAATTGATTATCTTGAATGGATCTCCAACTTAGTACCAGTTATTAAGCCAGATCATAGCATCAGGATATGCACATATTTCAAAGACATCAACAAAGCTTGTCCTAAGGATGATTTTCCATTGCCAAATATCAACCTGATCGTAGATCGCACAACATGTCATGCGATGTTATATTTGATGGATGGATTCTTTGGATACAATCAAATAAAAATCACATCCGTGGATCAGCACAAAACAACATTTACTTGTCCCTAGGGAACTTTCTGCTGGAATGTCATGCCCTTCGGGCTAAAGAATGCAGGTGCTACATATCAAAGAGCCATGACTACTATCTTTCATAATCTCATGTATGTAACTGTAGAAGACTATGTTGATGACCTCTTGGGAAAATTAATAGATAGAGATACACATTTGGACATACTTTCAATCATTTTTGATCGGCTAAAAAAATACAAGGTAAGATTAAACCCCAAGAAATGTGTCTTTGGAGTAACCTCTGGGAAGCTCCTGGGATTCATTGTCTCAAAAAGAGGAATTGAAGCCGATCCAACAAAAGTAAAGGTAAGATTAAACCCCAAGAAATGTGTCTTTGGAGTAACCTCTGGGAAGCTCCTGGGATTCATTGTCTCAAAAAGAGGAATTGAAGCTGATCCAGCAAAAGTAAAGGCAATCCTAGAGATGCCACCACTGAGAAATATCAATCAAATTTGATCTTTGCAAGGAAGACTCTAGTCCATATGAAGATTCATAGCACAACTTGCAGATAAATGTCATCCTTTCCAGCACTTGTTACCCAAAAACATCAAATTCAAATGGGATGATAACTGTCAATAGGCTTTTCAGATACTCAAAGATTATCTTCTAAATCCACTAGTCTTGATGCCACTAGTTCCAGAACAACCCCTATTACTCTACATATCAGCTACATCAACAACACTGGAGGCACTCTTAGCGCAACAAGATGTTGAGGGCAAAGAAAAGGCAGTCTACTACATCAGTCATACTTTGGTAGGCTATGAGATAAACTTCACACCAATTTAGCGTGCATGTCTCATTGTGGTCTTTGCTTCGCATAAATTACGACACTACATGCTAACTCATAAAACTAAGCTAGTCGCAAGGATTGATCCATTGAAGTACCTTCTCAATAAAGCGACGCTTACTGGTCGACTAACCAAATGGGTGATGCTCTTGAGTTAATCAGACATTGAATATGTGGATAGAAAATAAATAAAAGGACAACCTATCACAAATTAGTTAGCAGATGCTCCCATAAAAGATGATGATCCTCTAACTTCAGAATTTCTAGATGAATCCATCTTGACGGTATCACACATGAAGCCTTGGCAACTGTACTTTGATGACTCATACACACAACATGGTGCAGGCACTGGCATCCTCTTCATCACGCCTCAAGAGGATTCCATTCCAAAATCATATTGATTATCATTTCCTTGCACTAATAACATAGCAGAATACGAGGCATTAACAATTGGATTACGGATTGCAGTTCAGTGGAAGATCCAGGAACTTCATGTTTTTGGGGACTCTCAACTTGTAATTCATCAAGCGACTGATGACTACCAAACAAAGGATGAAAAATTAATGCCTTACAAAAAAATGGTGGATGACCTGAAGCAACATCTCATGAAGTTAACCTTTGAGTAGATACCAAGAGAGCATAATCGAGCCGCAGATGCCATGGCTACTATTACCTCGTTGATTGATCTACCAGAGAATGAAACCTGCTATGAGCTCTTGGTGGATAAATTTTTGATTCCCTCGTATGAGATCACTCCTACTGAGATGATATGTGTCGTTGGTCCTAATTCCCAGTTATACGATTCCATTTTCACATACCCTCGTAATAATACCCATCCTCATGACTAATCCAACAACAAGCGTCACACTTTCATTTGCCAATCTTCTTGATACATCATTTTAGCTGATATCCTATACCCTTGAGGTCTAGATGGCACTCTTCTTAGATGTTTAGAAAGGGACGAAGCTCAGATTGCGTTACATGAAGTTCATGAAGGGATATGTGGTCCACATTCTAGTGGTCTTACCTTAGCCAAGAAACTCATCAGGACTGGATATTACTGGCCCAACATGGAAAAAGATTCATATTTGTTTGTCAAGAAATGTAAGCAATGTCAAATTCATGGAGACCTTATTCATACGCCAGCACAAGAACTTCAACCAATTGTGACTCCTTGGCCCTTTTGTCAATGGGGACTTGATCTCATAGGTAAGATTCACCCTCCTTCCTCCAATGTCCATAAATTCATCATCACTGCCACATAGTATTTCATAAAATGGTTCGAAGTCGTGCCTCTCACACAAGTCACTGGAAAACAGATTGCTACATTCATTCTCAACTACATCATTTGTTGGTACAATATTCCTATTTCCATCATCACCGATAATGGACGTCCCTTCAAAAATCAAGATGTTCGTGAACTTTGTGATCACTTCCATATTACCCATCATTTCTCCATGCCCTATTACCCCCAAGGTAATGGTCAAGCTAAGGCATCTAATAAAACCATTCTTAAAATCCTAAAAAAGATAGTCAATGACGCTGGCCGCAATTGGCATATCCAATTTAACCTTGCACTTTGGGCTTATCGCACAAGTGTTCGCACACCTACATGAGCCACACCTTATTCACTTGTCTATGGCATTGAAGCTATCTTTCCTATTGAGGTCGAGTTACCATCTTTACGAGTATCTTTGCAAAAAATCATTAATGATGAAGACTACAGGGTCTCTCGCTTGCAAGAACTAGAACTATTGGATGAACGAAGACAAACTGCTTTTAATCATCTCAAGTCTTATCAACAATGCATGAGTCGTAGTTACAATCACAAGGTGAAGCCTCACACATTTGAGGTGGGTGACTTAGTTCTTAGAGAAAATCCCAAAAATCGGCAAGACAGAGAGAAGAAGGGCAAGTTTGAACCAAATTGGCTTGGTCCTTACATCATTACAACAACCTATGGATCTGGTGCATATCAACTCTCAACTCCAGATGGAAAACATTTGGAGGATCCTATAAACAACATGCACCTTCACAAGTTTTACACACAGCTATTCAGAGTATCCTAATTCAAAAATACAAAAAAAATAAAAAAAAATTCAAAAATACAAAAAAAATCAAAAAATTCAAGAATTCAAAAAAATAAATTAAAAAATCATAAACATAAAAAAATCAATACTTGGTGAAAACCTGGTAAACAGGCGCCTTGTGACACAAAAAAAAAGTTGAAAAAAAAAGAAGTAAAGAAAAAGCAATTCGCTCAATGGTGAAAACCACTTCGGTGGTGTCCTGGGCAAGTACCATGGTGAAAACCGGGTCACCGACACCATGCATAAAGACATTTCTCCTCCCTCCTTCAAGATTCTCTTTCATCACTTCACTTTGCACGTACTCACAACCTCTTCATCCATAATAAACTTACCCATTCCCATCATGGCTTGTTATTGATCTATCCAAGATTGGTTAGCCATTCCTAATAAACCTCCCTTTTCACCCCTTTTCGTCCATAATAAATCAGCTCCTATCTGTGGCTAAGGAAAATCCTAAGTCTAGTGATGGGTGTGGAACTGAGAGCATCACATGTTTCGAGGAGTACAATTTCTTCCAACTTTCTTTAGTCTATCCGCACACAATCCACAATAAAGCAACATTTGCATCGCCAATCCACAATAAAGTTTCATCTTCTCCACAATAAAGTATCAGTTGCATGGATTCAGTCAGTTTGAGATGAGACATAGCAACAACAATGGGCTTCAACAAATCAAATCTTTCAACAGACTCAGACAACATTATGGTTCAGTGTTATCTATCCTTTTTGTGAAAGTAAACATTGTGACCACAATCAAATAGACTTATACAAGTGACAAGAGACACTAAACTTGAGGACTACAGTGGATGTTGGTTTTGAGTCTTGGTTTTCTTTTGATTTTATCTTTTGGTGACATGTCTTTTAGCTTTTCTAGGATGTCTCTGACTAGAGATTCTATCTCCAGGATGTCTTTGACTACAAAGGAGATGATGGGGCATCGTCACCTATTTTTCTTTGTTGTCTGCGGATTGTCTCTTAGTAATGCTATGACTTGTCCAAGGATATGAGGACACTATGAGTCTAGTATGAACTGGGGCATTCCTTGTTTGCAACTGTTTGATCTCCATGAAAATGGGTACAATGACTTTCTGGGTCAAACATATATCTAGATTGTCATAACCTATTTTCCATAATAAAGCTCAATGATGATAACGCACAAGAAGCTCTTTCACTTTCATAACTTCTATCTTCCATCTCCCTTTCTTGATTGACCTTCATCGTCCCTTCTTGAGTTCGTGTAGTCCATCATCACATGACTGAGTATAATGACATGCCAAAAATATTTGCATTTCATGTAGTTTGCACCTGCATTACCACATATCTCATTTCATACATACATATAGATATCACAATTGCACCATATCCTGCACACAATACATGTTAGCACATTTTACATTTTCATCACGTAAATAATTATTTACATTATCATATTCATTTGCATTTCATACATTCACATTCACATTTGCATCATGCATAACATATTAAAACATAAAAGAACAAAAAAAATATTGCATTTCCTCATGTACATATTTACATCCATATCATAAGCATCACATAGAAACATCACATAGGTACACATGCATATAGCTACCATAAAGATGAATCATCTCATATATATATATATATATATATATATCTCAAAAATCATGTCATGATACAATGATGTCAAAATACATATGGCTACAATCACCCAAAGTTGTCATCATACAAAATGGTACAAAAATTGATACATAGGGAGCCCTCTAAGGCTATGATGAACTCCCTCCCTCGGAGCCGGCTAGCCTCGATGGAGTCTAAGCCCTGGAAGGACCCACTCCAAGATCATCTCTCCTACCCCCCTATCTGGTGGTGGTGGAGGACCCATGATCCCATCGCTAGATTCCTATCTCCTGTCTCTCTCTCTAGAGGTCGTCATCATCTGTGATGGTCTCCGGAAGCTCCTAGCCCACTGATAAGGTGGTAGCATTCCATAGTATAGGTCTCTCTAGTATCCTATCTCCTCCCCTACCCACAAAACATAGGCATATCTGGCCCCTATGTCCTTTGTTGCTTGTCTCCCTACCCTCAGTGCTGTCTCAGCCTTTATATAGTGTTGAATAGCTCAATCCCTCTCTCGCTCAGTGTCCCTCAGCTATCTCCTGAGCCTAGTTTTCTCCCTCTCTAGATCATGGATCTCATCTCTCTATCCCTGGTAGATCTCTCTCAAGGATAGTAGCTCATCCTCCTCCTCTCCACCCTCACCCTGTCCCTATGGCTCCTCCTGTGGCTGCTCCTATCCTTGTCCCCATCCTTGTACCTGTCTAGGAGCTTGTACCTATCTGGGAACTTGTGCTACTGGCACTTGTAATGGCAATCCACCTCTACCTCTCACAAATGCACCTAATCCCTCACTGTCCATGCATACATCCCTGACCCCGTGGCATCCGTTGTATCCTGTCATCATGCCTGCATACTTTGTCTATCAACTGTCGCTCAATGACATATGGTGTCCTCCCTATCAGATACCTGCTCCTGAACAGATATAGTAGCTCCACTATATCATCCTCCCACTCCTCATAGTCTAAGTAAGGCCTCCATACCACACTGTATATCTCGTCAATCACCTGATGCCAATTCTCCAGTTTCCCAATCCGTGGCTGTGACATAATCATATCATATAAATATACATAGATAGGTCCATGTCCTCTGCCTCTGAAGTGTATCAGTCATGTAACCGACAGATGCTTGTATGCCCACACTTGCAGCAATGTCACTCTGCATCCCAATCCTACTGATCTGTGATACACAAACTGATGCATCTCATAATACAAGTGTGCCAACAGACACGGTCCCCATACAAACTTAGTGTGCTCTATCACCAATGTCTCTAGAGTCCTCCCCCATCCCACATCTAACCCTCGTGTTACCCTGTCTGGACAGAGGAACCCACTGATCACTCCTACCAACACCGTCGGTAGCACCAATCCTTTTGATGTCATGGTGTCCCCAAGCCACATGTCCTGCCCTCATCTCTAGTCTTGGATCCTGAAACACTCATCTCAGTGCATCCCTATCTCCCTCTCGATCGTAAGGAGCTAACTCCTCATCAATCAGTATCCTCAGTATCCTATATACATCCTCTAAGGTGACTGTCATCTCACCCATCGACAAATGAAACGTGCAAGTCTTTGAGTGCCATCTCTCAGCTAATGCAGTCAGCAATCCCATGTTCACCCGAAACTCGGGCACATACATAATATATCACAATCCCATAGCCTCCACTACTTCTCTATCCTCAAACGTCAGCTCTGGTCATATACTCTAAGTTGAAGGGAATCTCTTTCGTGACTCCAGCATAGGTAAGTCCTCTTGCAGTCAAGCAAATCAACTGTGTCAATCCTAGTGGCATTCCCTGTTCATCACAAAGTGTTGCTTTTTATCTTAGTACTTATATCTATCATATGGCACTCTATCCTAGTGGTACTCCCTGTTCATCACAAAGTGGTGCTTCTTATCCTAGTGGTACTCCCTGTTCATCACAAAGTGTTGCTTCCTATCCTAGTGGTACTCCATGTTCATCACAAAGTGTTGCTTTCTATCCTAGTGGCATTCCTTTTTTATCACAAAGTGCTTCTTTTATGTTATCTTTAGGGTACCTACTTGAGTGTATCCTCCTGAGTAGCTTATGCAATTGACAATGTATGTTCTATCATAGAATTGTCAATTGTAGCCTAATGCAATTGACAACGTATGTTCTATCACAGAATTGTCAATTTCTTTGGTACTCCCTGTTCATCACAAAGTGCCTTGCTCTATCCTATCCTTGGGCCTCTACTTGAGTGTATCCTCTTGAGTAGTTTCCTGATTGGCAACGTATATTCTATCACAGAATTGTCAATCCCAACCTTATCTGATATCCTAGTCTTCTCTAGAGGACCTGCTTGAGTGTATCCTCTCAACAACTTATCCAAGCGACAACATATGCTTATCATAGAACCGTTGATTTGTCCTTGAAGATGCAAACATGCCTCTACTCTGCACAGACGTGCTTGGCACCAACGTAGACGTGCCTTAGCATTTTTTCCCCACTTGACATTTTTTTGTAACCCACCTAATGCACATTTATTTCTCTACCTAGCATGCATTTATGACAACAATTAATGCAACAAGGTACAAGGAGGTTTTGCAGTACTCATCGACTCTCCTGCATCTGTTGGCCTCTGATATCGACGAACGCGATCGAAACTGTGAACCAATGCCATCGCTGTTGACTGCTCTCTGCTCCCTCTGCACTTTGGTCTCTTGGATGTGTTGATGACAATGAGGATGTTTTCCCTCGTAGTCTATCTTATATACTACCCTAGCCCTACTCTCTCGATTTAGTCTTCTTTATCCCGTAACTCTGTCACTCTATCCTATCTGGTCAGTCCATTCTAGCCTTTCTTTCTTATCAAGAGATTGTCTACGATCTTTTCAGACGTTTTCATCCAATGTCTTGAGGGGGCATATCATTCCCATCTTGGGGCAACTTTGTATCAGTTCATATTATCTTCTTTGAAACAACGCGACAAGATGCATTGTCTCAAAGAGGAGCAAAATGTAGACACCTAAAATTGTCATGTCTAAATAAATAAATATTTTATTTATTTAATTATTTTAGCCTAATTCTTCTATTAATTAAATAAATCTTTATTTATTTAATTAATTCATTTATCCTTGTCTAGCCTTATTTCTTATTTAAATAAATATTATTATTTATTTAAATTGTCCTTTTCCTAAATTAAATAAATATCTTATTTATTTAATTGATCCCATTTCTTCTATTAATTAAATAAATATTTATTTATTTAATTAATTCATTAGTCTTTTCTACCCATGACACATGTCATTCATCTCTTAATTCTTACACTACCTACCCTCTCATTATTTTCTTATTTTCTCTACCTACCCTCTAATCCTAGCTGGCCATTTATCTTTTACACCTCTCAATCTTATCCCTCCATTTCTTATAGTGTCTTCTATACAAGGATTTTTCATTATCAATCCTAATCAATCCTTCCCCAAGCATTCTAGCATTCGAACTTTCATATGCAATCAAGCCTACTTGCAACCACATTTTTGTTCTTGTTGAGCTCTTGTGCACACATAAAATCAGAGAGCAAATATATCAAGCAAGATCAATGGAGATAGGAAGAATGGAGATTCAAACCTTATTGTACATGTGATGGTATAATGTTTATGATTTCATTTGATTTTTATTGTCTTAGGTAATCTTCATATGTTATGGTGGATCTTTTTTTTTGTTAGGTTAGGGTTTTGTGGTTGAATCCATTTAGTCTTTCAATATTGTTATTCCATTTTTACCATAAATAGGTATATCTCTAACTGCCTTAGTTGAGTTGATCTTAACCATGCAATAAAAATTCACTTGATATAGAATTTTATGTCATAGCCAACTCTCATCAATTTGTGCAATCAAACATATCTTCTCATCAGAATTCAAATGAAATATATTACCTTTTGTCTGTGTACCGGTTGCAATATCCAAACCAAATTTATTAATGATTTTGCATTTTCCATCCTTGAATTGTAATTGAAATCCCTTATCCACCAATTCTCCTACACTCAAAAGACTATGCCTCAAACCTTCAACATAATAAACATTATCAGTATTTTTCTTACCATCCAATGATATAGTTCTTTTTCCTTTGATCATACATGCTTTGTCATCTTCAAATCTAACCAGACCGCCATCAAATTCTTGCAGAGATAGAAACTTCCTTTTATCTCCAATCATATGATGTGAACATCCGTTGTTAATTACCCATTCATCCTTATCTTCAATTTTAGCAGCAAGTGCCTTCTCTTCAAGTATATTCTCTTCCAGTGCTAGAACATCTTCCTTGATAGCCAGGAGCACCCATTCCTTT
This sequence comes from Cryptomeria japonica, assembly GCF_030272615.1. Classification (NCBI taxonomy): domain Eukaryota; kingdom Viridiplantae; phylum Streptophyta; class Pinopsida; order Cupressales; family Cupressaceae; genus Cryptomeria; species Cryptomeria japonica. Next base: position 377,204,134 of record NC_081409.1, read on the forward strand.
CCATTTTTGGAATTACTAGCAGAGTCTTGTGCCGGTTCATCATCGGAATCAATCATACCTTCCTCATCCGCTATGTAGCATGTCTTGTCTCTGCTTTTCCTGTACTTATACTTGTTCATATATCCAAGGTTAGGCTTAAAAGATCTTCTAGCTCTCTCTTCAAATCTTGAATTCCTTTCAGGACATCTAGATGGAAAATGACCTATCTTATTACATGCAAAACATTTAAAAGGTGCTTTACTTCTTACCGATCCTTTAGGTAGTCTTCTAGCAAATAGGGCTTCAAGTTGCTCAAATTCATCATCTTCTCTCTTCATATCATCCAATTCTTTTTTATATAAATCTCTCCAATATTTCTTACCAGTTGATGATGCAGATGCATGAAAAGTAGGTTTAGACTTCACAGCTCTAGAAGGTCCAAATTATTCAAGCTGAAAAAGTAGATAATTTCCCAACCAAGGTATCTCTGTTGACAGAAGTAATAGCCATTATTCTCAATTCATTAATTGTAGTAGCCTTCATCTTGTAAGCAGAGATTACTTTAGTGGTGAATATTTGCCAATGGTGAATTTTTCACCTCTGCAACTTGGGAAATGGTGAATATTTTGTACCGACTAGGAGTCGCCATGTTTCCAGAACATTATCAATTTCCGTCAAAGTCACAGCCTGATCACTATATGTTTTAGGCAATTAAATGTTTCTATGTGATGATTTCGCCAATATAATATATGGTGGACACACGGTAAATTTAATTTTTTCGCCTACAATCTCCGAGGTTGCCTTAATAGACGACCATAATTCGCCTATGGGCATGTGAAGATTTGTTAGCCAGGAGGACCCAATTCGCCTGACATTTTACCGACGCGTGTCTCCATTCACCCCAACTTTCACCAACTATATTGTATTTGCCAATTATTTGGACGACCTATAATCGCCTCAAAAATTACATGTCGTATTTGGACAACCTATAATCACCTCAAAAATTACATAAGTCGTGTTATAGTTACGCGGAATTCGCCAAATATTTGTATACCATATAAAATTCCTACAGAATTTGCCATATAAGGATTGGTATAAATACATGCAAAGATCAGATCTATCTCAACACAATCTGGTGGGTTCTAGGCTCTCAATTTTGATCAATAGCAAAGTTTTAGACCACGGAAAATCATTGTTGTTGACTACATTGGTGACTGCTAGTGACCTAAAGGTGAGCGATCATATTTTTGAAGTGTTATAATATTATTCTAAATTTATCTATATTTGTTTGCATTGTTGAGTTCATTTTTATTTAGTGGTGACCCGTCAGTGCCAAGTAGTCAGGACTCAAGGGGGACATTTAGACCTTAGACATCTAGATTGTAGGTCGTAGGGCCAATGAAACATATATTATACATTATAGTCTAATATTGCTTCTTCAACAAATTGATATTTTTTTGCCAGCCTTTATTTCGTTGCAGATGTCGAACGGGAAGAGGGGTAGGAAACTTGAATGTGGGGAAGGCCATGAGAGGCCACCAAAAAGATAAATGTTGTCTTTGTACTTTGGCATTGGAAACGATTGTGGTGAAAATAAGGAAGGTACATCATCACAAGTACAAGTACAAAATATCACCTACACCGCATGTTGAAGACGACGGTGAACCTGATATCTCAGATCAGGATGATCTTGAAGAAGATTATCTGGTAGATGCCCAAGTTATCCGGAATGATATAATTGACTTGGGTGATAATGCACAGAAGGGGAAAAGATAGGCCAGATCAAAAAAGGGTGAACCACAATCAAAAAAAGATTGGGTGTGGGATATGTCAGTGAGGAATTTTCAAATTAATTGGGCATCAAAGTATCCATTCATTGAACCATTAGAGAATCCAATTGAAGGCGAGCCTCCAATAGAATGCAGGTGTAAGATTCCACTTGGAAACATAACAAGGAAATTAGGTTGCAGCTAAAATTTGACACCATAGAAAAGCATATGGGTAAAGTTTATGAAAAACAAATGATAGATGGGGTTGAAAAATCAGTGATAAGATGGAAAACAAAGGAGGAATGTAAGCATGTGAGGAATGCCGAAGAGTATTATTTTCATGAGAAAATACAAACGAAGCTTGCTGAAGTTAAATGTTCTATTGAAGCTACTTTTGGAAAAGCAATGCAAATAGAACTGGGAAAAGTTGTTCAGTTAAGCATTGTTTTTTATATTTTGAGTAGAGGGCATGCTATGACAGATTTTCCATCAACTAGTGGTTTATTACACTTTTTAAAAGTTCCTAACTATCCTAATAGACACTGGTTAGTAAACAGTGGATGGGAATGGGCAAGTTGTCTTGCTAAGGTTGAAAAAGAAGATGTAAAGGAAAAAATAAGAGAGTCAAATTTTATTGCATTTTCTTTAGACGAAGTTACGACAGTAGACAATACTTCATGGGTATGCATGCATGTTTATACTATAGAGAATCATACCCGCCAACCTCATCTACTATCTGTTGCTAAAATGAAGGAGAGTGCGATAGCGGAAAATTTATTTCAACTAGTAAAGAGAATTTTAATTGAATATGGAGGTATGGATGACATGACGGTAGCAAAAAAATTGGTTTGTGTTGGAGCAGATGGAGCTTCAATAATACAAGGTCACAAGAACAATCTTTGTACAAAGATTGAAACTTCATTTGCACCGTACATTACTGCAATTCACTACATGGCTCATAGAATGAATCTAGCTTTTGGAATTGTGAGCAAGTTTGCTTCGGTTAAAAAAAATGAAATTTTAATCAGAGAGCTCTACTCACACTTCTGTCGAAATCCCAAGCGATTTATGGAATTTCAACACTTTGCTGATGGAATAACTGATGGGAACAAGCTTCTCAAGGATAATGATACCAGATGGATCTCTTTGGATGGTCCAGCGCATCGAGTGTTTTCAGAATATCCATCCTTGATTGGACTATTTCACACAGCTCACGATGAATCAGATCAACCAAAATTTCCTGACCTTCTTGGGAGGTTAAGTAATTTAGACAAACTCTTAACTTTAGCAGCTCTTTTGCCCATGCTAGAGAAAATGAGGAATATTATGAAGGCTACCAAAAAAAGAGCTTTGTATATTGCAGAATATGCTACGTTGCGTAAGATGACATGCATGACCCTTGACAATCTCTATCGAAATCAACCAACACTATCTGATGAAAATTTTGTTAAGTGGCAGATACTCATAGATTTGAACAATCCTGATAACTTTTTACAAATTGGTGTAGATGGGGAGGTATGTGCCAATGTACTTCTATGTCACGTCAACCCCGAGGAACTAGGAAAGCGCCCCAAGAAGAAACTAGCAAGATTTACAAGGGAAGATTTTGACGAGATTGTTGAAACTATAACTACTTCTGTGAAGAAAATTGCGTATGATCTTTCCTCACAAATTAGAAGAAGATTCCCTCCTGACAACCTTCTTGAAGCCATCTCTATTGTGTTTCCTCATTATTGGAGCCTCAACAATGCACCTGATTTTCGAAGTAAGCTACTGATTTTGATAAAACAATTTTGCACATCCAGAGAATTGAATGGAGTAACTATAAATGAAATATTAGACGAAACTCATCTTCGAGAGTAATCATCTCATTTTTCATACACTAGGAGAGAACAATATGCCAAAATGGAGAACCCCCGCGAAGAGGGATCAGTAACAAGGCTTTGGAAAACTATAGCTGAGAACTTAGCGTTGCGTGATTCAATGCCAGAATATGAGAAGCTTGCTGATTTATGTCTTACCATGATATTGGGTTTGGTGGAAGATGAGAGAGTTTTTAGTGCTTTGGGGTTCCTAAAATCAAAGCTAAGAAACAAACTAGACAAAAATTTGGAAAATTGCTTGAGGCTGTATACATCTAGGTATGATGTCCACACTTTTCCTTACGATAGGGCACTGCAAATCTGGAGGTCCAAATGTGAAAGAAGAGGTTTGGGAAACACTGCAAACCAAAGTGCTAGTGGGACTATTGACTCATGTACTGGACCTATTGAGATGCAGTTCAATGAAGGTATGCAGACTCACAGTGAAGAAACCACATATAAGAATCAAGAAAGCTCTGAATTTGATGAGGATGAATGGCAACTGTAAGAGATTGGTATTTATTAATCTTATTATTGTATCTCATCATTCATACTACAAAAGCATATTACTTTTTGCAATTAGAATTTAATATTGATTTGTAATTGTATTTTTCAACTTTCTATTTCCAATTTTCCAGATTTAAAATAGCATAAAAAAGGACCATAATGTGTTTATTGATACAGAGATGTTTATTGTTTATTTAGACATGTTTGAGTCTCAAATCTATGTGATACATTTTAGAACCATATGATACAATTCATTCAATAGTACTACACATGTCAAGAACTTAGATTTTCATTAATTCTTTCAAAATTTAGCCATATGATACAATTCATTCAATAGTAATACACCAATCTATGTGATTCTCCATGCAAATTGTAAAAGTGAATACAAAGTTTCAAAACCCTTTGCAAATGACCTTGAATTCCCTTTTATAGAAACAAGAGAGCAACAACAGCTCCTGTGTGATTCTCCAATGTCCATGCAAAAGTGAATACAAAGTTTCAGAACCCTTTGAAAATGATCCTGAATCCCCTTTTATAGAAACAAGGGAGCAACAATAGCTTTAGGTCGAATTGCAAGTTTGGAACATGTGAAGACTCAACATCAAAATCACAAACTTAGCATAGATTTATATGGCCATCACATGTCGTATTAGCAATTTAACATCTGCTACATGTCTGATGTCTCCTGTTCAAAAAACATAGTTTAAAATTAAATATTAATTCACGGCATGATAAATTAAATATAGATAATAGCAGTGCCTAAAACCTAGTAATCAAAAATAGAGAAATGCATAAATGTTAAAGCAAGGGAGAATTTGAGAATACAAATTTATTGGCTGAAGTTTTGCACTGTGCATCATAGTTGTGTGAGTGCTGGTTTTTTCCTATTCACAAAAAAGAGTTATTTCAAGCAATGCCGAATTCCAAACAGAAATAACATAAAACCTTGAAATTAAGAGTAAACGAAGAAAATTGTGCAATACATACTATGATTCTTAAGATTTATGTGCTAGTTTTTGTAGGGTGCTCCACTCTTTGTCTGATGGAAGGTCAATATTCTGTAAACTATGGAAAGTCAACTGCAACTTCATCAACATTCCATATTTAGAAGATTGACTTGACATCACTGTTTCATCCAATATCGAATTTAGAGTTGTAAATTATTGGATGAATTCCAGAAAGCTTTGGGGAGTTATGTCCTTAGGAAGCAAGTCTAAATCTGACTTCATTTTTATCTCCATGTTTTTTTTGTAAGCTTCTTTTCCAATGAATTTATTTGATGGGTCATTGGTCTTAGGCAAACCAATTTTAATCAATTTTTTTTTCTTTTCTTGTAGCTTCAATATCTTTTTTCCACAATTTTCCATAACTTCTGATGTTTCCCTTAGTTCTTGGCATTTTTGAATGATAGATGATGTCTTAACTGTGGCATCAATGTGACTCTTAATTCCCTTGGATGCCAAGTAGCTATCACTGGAACTGTAGACTACTTACAAAATCTTTTTTGCCATATCCTCTTTTGAATAAACATGTGTGCTCTTCTCAAAGTGCGCTTTGATTTTCATATAAATTACTCTCAGACTTTCATTCAATTCAAACCATTCCCACAACTTGTCACTCCTCTGCATTATTTGCCGCCAAATGTTTTCTTGTATATACTTCGTTGTATTTTTCATATTATCTTTCAATCTACCCTCCAAAGTTTTTATTTTATCATTTGCATTGTGCAGGTATTCTTTCATTTGTGCACATTTTTTTCTTTCTTCCTCTACTTCCTATTGCAAATGTTTTTCTTTTTCCTTCCCATGATCCAATGGGTCCTGTAATTTTCTCATTTTGGCAGCAGCAGAATCACAAATTTTATATAATTTTTGAAAACTAGCTTTTTCCTCATCAAATTTTTTACTGCTTTTAGCCAGTTTTTCTAACAGATCCTTCAATTTTGCATCCATCTTCTCCTTCTCTGCAATTTGTACTGTAGAGCCCGAATATTTTATCCTTTTCTATAAATCATTGCACTTGCTTTTTGCTGCTTTCCTCCTTGCATTTTTTTTTGCCAGGTCTTCCTGTAACTTTTCTATTTGTTTCTCTAGTTTATTTTCTCTCTCTCTCCACCTTTAGCAGTGAAGTGTAGACCACTTCGTTAGTCCTTTTTGACACATTATTTACTTTGGAAAAATCCATTTGGAGGGTGCTAACTTGAAACTCAGAGGGATCTATCTGACTGTGTGGTGGATTTTTATCTTTCATTGGGGCCAAGGGCATAACAACCATGAACTCTATCATATCTTTCTGTGGGTCATATGTTAGAAATACCCTGTTCCTTGCAGGCTCTTTGTTTAAAACTTTAGTCAAGGAAACCCTCTGAAATGCTTTCTTTTTTTCTTTTTTTTCTTTTGTTGTGTGTTCATATTTTTCATAGTAATCACGATATTGAAAATCTGGGCTTGCTGAAGCAATTGAATGTTTGAAAGGTGACATAGGAATACCAGAGGCTCCAGTTCCACTTATTCCTATGGTTTTAACTAATGCTTGACTAGGATTACCAGCAACAATTCTTGATACTATCCCACTCCCACTGACACTTTCATGTGTAGTTTTCATAATCTTTTTAGGTGTGTGATCTGAAGCTGCAAATGATTGTTTTGTAGTGTCAGTGGCACTTGATATAGGATTCTGAATAGTATTAGTATCTACCACTAGTGGCCTCTTGCGAGAGATATTTTGTTGTAGCCCTTGTCCAACAACTAGACAACTAGTATTTTGGGTATTTTGGTATGGTTTTGTCATTGATGTCAACACCTACTAAATACTTATCAACTCTGGCACTTTGGAGAATCAACAACATTCACCGGCAAGCAAATGACTTATGAACAATCACCAGTATCTGGTACACCAGCAGGATATAATGATCACCGACACTTGGAATGATATGAAAAACACTTGGTTATGTCGAATACATTGTTTGGACATCTTATCTTGGAGAATTGTTAATTGGCATATTCGTATTTGCATATTTGCTGTTACCGGCAAATAGGCCCAGGTTACACTGGCAGGTTTATCTTTTCCAGATCAACATGGCACGCTATGGAGATGACTTTTTATTGTTGTAAATGCATTAAGCCGACATGTTGAATCGGTTATTGCATTGGGTATTAATTGATTTATAAATTAATTTTATTGTATTATCCTTTAGAGCCGACCTACTAAAATTGGTCCTAGGTTATGGTATAAATGTAAGATCTTATTTGTAAGATCAAGTGTGGAATGCAAAAAAGAATTGTGTGAAGGTATATGCGAGAATAAGTAGAGCTATTCACGCAGACATCATTTTAAGGTTAAAGGAGGGCTTTGTGTAAGCATATTAGAACTACATTGGTACTAAATCCATCATATGAAGATGCTATTTTGAGCAGTACACTCTTATTGGATTTAACTATCCAATTGTAGTCAGTGTGACTCCCATTTTGTGTTTGAGCAGTGAGCTCTAGGTGCTTGGCCTTTCTACATGTGCAAACCCCATTTGTATGCACTTACTATCTATAGTAGTATCATATGATTGTGGTTATGATTTCCCACCGTGGTTTTTCCCCTTACAGGGTTTCCACGTACAAACATTGGTGTTATGTGTTGTGGATAACTTTGTCTTTTTGTTTCATGCATTAATCTTTACTGGTATTGCAATTAACTGATAAACTGTCTACCGACATAAAAGACTAGTTTACCGATATTAAGCATTAAGTTGGTTAAGTTGTTTTTGGTTTGAATTTATTTGACAACTAATTCACCTCCCCCCTCTCAGTTGTCTCCGGGACCTAAGAATTGGTATCAGAGCCTAGTCCTCTTTTTGCAGAAGTTTAACAGCTTGAGGAGATCCAATGTCTACTAACTATTTCAAGAAGGACAGTCCTAAACTTGATGGAACCAACTATTGCATATGGAAGATCATAATGGAGACACATTTAAATTGCATTGGAAAGGACATCTGGGAAGTCACAAAGAGTGGTTATACTACTCCCATTTCCAGTCAGCCTAATCCACCTAACTTGACTAAAGATGAGAAAAATGATTGCAAAGTAAGAGAAACACTTTTGAGTGCATTATCAGATCAACAAATCATGGGATTATCAGACAGATCAACTGCTAAAGCTATTTGCGATCATTTGGAAATACTGAATGAAGGAGATTCCACAGTCAAGATTGCAAAACTTGAAAGCTTATGGGTCAGGTATGAACATCTGAAAATGGAAGAAGATGAAAGGATTTCTGCTTTTATGGAAAGAGTTAATGCAATTATTTTGGGTATTAAATGTTGTGGAGGAACCTTAAGTGAAAATGAAATTGTTTCAAAAGTTTTAAGAAGATTACCACCGGCATATAAAATGAAAGTCACTGCTATAAATGAGTTAAGAACAATGCCTAATACATCAGTAACTAGGGATACATTGATTGGAAAACTTTCAGCCTTTGAAATTGAGGAATTTCGGTCCTGTTGCTACTATAAAGATAGCTTTAGCCTTTAAAGCATCAACATCATCTACATCATCATTTGACAAATTTGATTGGAAAGCCTTTTATGCAAGAGAACTTGAGGAAAGAAGGAAAGAAAATGAAGAACTTGAAGAACTTGAAGCACTATTTGCAAGGAAAATGCCTAAAGGTCTAGTTGGAAGTAAGTATGAAGGTAAAGCACCTTTTAAATGTTTTAACTATAATAAGATTGGTCATTGAGCTTCAAGATGCCCTGATAGACATGCTAGACTAAGAGAAGAAGCTATAAGGACATACAAGCCTAACCCTAAATATCAAAGATACAAATTTAAGAAGAATAAAGACAAATCTTGTTATCTTGTTGATGAAGGTGTGACTGGTGATTCTGATGAGGATCCGGCAAACAATGGATGGGTTTTTATTGCTATAACAAAAGATCAACCGACACCTATAGTCCAACCGGTAGAGCAGGCTTTGGCGGCTAAAATTGAAGTTAAGGATGAATGGATCATTGACTCAGGATGCTCACATCATATGACAGGAGATAAAGGTAAATTCTTGAACTTTCAAGAATATAATGGAGGCTTAGTAAGATTTAGAGATGACAAATCTTGTTTGATCAAAGCTAAAGGTACAATATCTCTTGATGGTAAGAATAATATTGACAATGTTTACTATGTTGAAGGTTTAAAGCATAATATTTTGAGTGTTGGTCAATTAGTTGAGAAAGGATTTCATTACAATTCAAAAATGGAAAATGGAAAATGCAAAATCATGAATAGAACTAGTTTGGAAATTGCAACCGAAAATCAAACTAGAGGTAATATATTTCATTTGAATAACAGTGAAAAGACATGCTTGATTGCACATATTGATGAAAGTTGGCTATGGCATAAGAGACTCTGTCATGTAAACTTTGGTTGCATAGTGAAAATTAGTATTACTAAGACAGTTAGAGATTTACCTAAAATTGTCAAACCTCACAATACAGTATGTAAGGAATGTCAATTTGGAAAACAAGTTAGAGCTAGTTTCAAAAGTATTCCAGAAAAATCCAATAATGCTCTAGATTTAATTCACATTGATTTATGTGGTCCAGCTAGAACTAAAAGTTTACAAGGTGATAGATATTTCATGCTAATCATTGATGACTATTCTAGAATGTGTTGGGTTACTTTTCTCAGAGAAAAATCAGAAGCACTTGGAAAGTTTAAACTGTTCAAAGCAATGGTTGGAAATGAAACCAGTAAGAAAATCAAATGTATAAGATCAGATCAAGGAGGAGAATTTAAATCTAAGGAATTTAATACATTATGTGAAGTAAAAGGAATAAGAAGACAACTATCAACACCTCGGACACCACGGCAGGATGGAGTTGTAGAAAGGAAAAATTGAACTATCTTGGATGCAGCCAGATGTATGTTATCAGAAGCAAACCTACCACATGTATATTGGAGAGAAGCAGTAAGTACATCGGTCTATACATTCAACAAAGTTCACATCAAAGGTGAAACTGGTAAGACCCCTCATGAACTATGGTTTGGCATTACTCCTACTCTTAAATATTTCAGAATATTTGGAAGTAAATGTTATATTAGAAGACATGAGTATATTGGGAAATTTGATCCTAGAAGTGATGAAGGAATATTTCTTGGTTATTAATCTAAGAGTAAGGCATGTAGATGTTTTAACAAAAGATTGCAAAAAATTGTTGAAAGTACAAATGTGAAGATTGATGAACAATTCAGAGGAACTTCAAGGTATATAGAGTCTAAACCGGCAACAAAATTTTTGATAAAAGAACCTACACTAAATCCACCGGTACAGAATGAAGATCCAGTTACACGGGTACCATCTGAAAATTCCACTGTGACTTATGTTCAACAACAAACCAAGACACCCCGGTTTGTAAGATTGAATCATTTTGAAGATAAGATAATTGGAAACAAGTATAAAGGAGTTATGACAAGAGGAAGATTGGCAAATGAAGAGGTATGTCTTATTTCTCAAATTGAACCATCATCAGTTAATGAGGCATGTGAAGTTAAATATTGGACTAAAGCTATGGAAGAAGAATTAGAGCAAATTGAGAAAAATAACACTTGGACATTAGTTCCCCAGCCTAAAGATAAAAATGTGATGGGAACAAAATGGGTATTTAGAAACAAACTTAATGAAGATGGCAAGGTAATCAGAAATAAAACAAGACTAGTGTGTAAGGATATTCTCTGAAAGAAGGAATTGATTATAATTAAACTTTTGCACCAGTAGCTAGAATTGAGGCAGTTAGATTATTCTTGGCTTTTGCAGCACTCAAGAACTACAAAGTATATCAAATGGATATTAAATGTGCATTTCTGAATGGAGATCTTGAAGAAGAAGTTTACATTGAACAACCTGATGGATTTTCTTTGACAGACAACAAAGATATGGTTTGCAGGTTAAGGAAAGCATTGTATGGGTTGAAACAAGCTCTAAGAGCTTGGTATGCAAGGTTAGATAAGTATCTTTTGAAAATTGGTTTTTCTAAAGGTAATGCAGACAGAAATTTATATTATAAAGTGACTAATGATGACATATTGGTTATAGAAGTTTTTGTTGATGATATAATCTTTGGAGGAGAAGATGGATTGTGTAAAGACTTTTCTCATGAAATGCAGCAAGAATTTGAAATGTCTATGATTGGTGAAATAAGATTCTTTTTAGGATTGTAGATTTCATAGACTGACAAAGGTATATTCTTAAGTCAATCCAAATACTTAAAGGAATTATTAAAGAAATTTGGGATGGAGAACTCTAAACCAGTAAGCACACCTATGACTACAAATGACAAACTATCACTAAGCGATGAATCTGCACCTGTAAATCCAACAAGGTACAAATCTATGATAGGAGGTCTACTGTATTTGACACAATCCAAACCTGATATTATGAATGTAGTATGTATTGTTTCAAGATTTCAGATTAATCCTAGAGAAAATCATGAATCAACAGTAAAAAGGATTTTCCGGTACTTACAAGGCACTACAAATCTTGGAATATGGTACCCTAGAGATGATTTTTTTTAATTATGTGCATATACAGATGCAAATTGGGTAGGAGATGTGGATGATAGAAAACACACCACCGACGGAGCATTTTTTCTAGGAAGCAGACTAGTTTCTTGGTTAAGTAAGAAACAGAGTTGTACATCTTTATCAACAGCAGAATCAGAATATGTTGCAACAGCAACTAACTGTACATAGGTATTATTATGGCTTAAGCAAATGTTGAAGTTCATAAAGGTAAAATGCAAGGAACCTATTACCATCTATTGTGATAACACTGCAGCAATTGATATATCTAAGAATCCGATATTACATTCTAAAACCAAACATGTTTCTATCAAACTAAATTTTCTAAGAGAACATGTTGAAGCAAAAGAGATAAAACTGGTTTATGTGAATACTAAAGAGCAGATTGCAGACATTTTCACTAAACCTCTACCTACGGAGACTTATGAATATCTCAGAGATTAGCTTGGGGTCATACCCCCACCGGTAGATACTTATAGAGTTGATATTTGTCATCAATCAGTAGAATTAACAGAGAAATCTTTTTACTCTGGCTTTGATGAGGAAGCTACTTCTCAGGGGGAGTAGTTGGTATACTAAATTGATTGGTATTTTGTATATGAACTTGGTTTTGTAATAACTTTGGCATTTGATGTCAAAGGGGGAGAGATTGGTATGGAAAAACATGGAACACAAGGAAACACATGTTACTCTCAGGGGGAGAGATTGTTACTTTGAGATTGAGTTTACTTATACCTTGGTAATTGTTGGTACTTTGGTATTTGGCATTTCTGTTTTGGCACTTTGATAGTTTTGCCATCTTTTGTTGCCATCAATTCCAAAGGGGGAGATTGTTGGTATTTTGGTATGTTTTTGTCATTGATGTCAACACCTACTAAACACTTATCAACTTTGGCACTTTGGAGAATCAACAACATTCACCGACAAGCAAATGACTTATGAACAGTCACTGGTATCTGGTACACTGGCAAGATATAATGATCACCGACACTTGGAATGATATGGAAAACACTTGGTTATGTCGAAGACATTGTTTGGACATCTTATCTTTTAGATTTTTTAATTGGCATATTCGTATTTGCATATTTGCTGTTACCGACAAATAGGTCTAGGTTACACCGGCAGGTTTATCTTTTCTAGATCAGCATGGCATGCTATGGAGATGACTTATTATTGTTGTAAATGCATTAAGCCGACATGTTGAATCGGTTATTGCATTGGGTATTAATTAATTTGTAAATTAATTTTATTGTTTTATCCTTTAGAGTCGACCTACTAAAATTGGTCCTAGGTTATGCTATAAATGTAAGATCTTATTTGTAAGATCAAGTGTGGAATGCGAAAAAGAATTGTGTTAAGGTATATGTGAGAATACGTAGAGCTATACACGCAGACATCATTTGAAGGTTAAAGGAGGGTTTTGTGAAAGCATATCAGAACTACATCGGTACTGAATCCGGCATATGAAGATGCTATTTTGAGCAGTACATTCTTATTGGATTTAACCATCCAATTGTAGTCAGTGTGACTCCCATTTTAAGTTTGAGTAGTGAGCTCTAGGTGCTTGGCCTTTCTGCATGTGCAGACCCCATTTGTATACACTTACTATCTGTAGTAGTATCATCTGATTGTGGGTAAGGTTTCCCACCATGGTTTTTCCCCTTACAGGTTTTCCACGTACAAACATTAGTGTTATGTGTTGTGGATAACTGTGTCTTTTTGTTTCATGCATTAATCTTTACCGGTATTGCAATTAACTAATAAACTGTCTATCGGCATAAAAGACTGGTTCACCAGTATTAAGCATTAAGTTGGTTAACTTGTTTTTGGTTTGAATTTATTTGACAACTGATTCACCCTGCCCCCCCCTCTCAGTTGTCTCCGGGACCTAACAAGTATCAGTAGTACCCATGCTAACCCCACCATGGCCACCAATCACAGCGTCACTTGACTGAACAATAATGGGAATACTATCCCTAGATTCCCCACCTATGGTAGCGGCACTTGATTCACCACTAATGGGAATGCCATGATGTGGTGGTAGTTGTGGATTTGAACCTGATACAAATGTAGGTGGACCCTGAGGGTAATGAGTAGTACCTATCTGTGATGAATCTGAAGAGTCAAGTCCAATGACTAGTTTAACAAGAGATTTTGATTTTGACCCTGATGGAAGTTGTACCTGAAGTGGATACCAAATGCCCTCTCCTCTGGCACCTAGACCACCACCTTCAAAACCCATTTTTTCCACAATGCTTGCCCCTTTGCTATATTTTTCTTTCATGGACTCATGGATTGCACCTAATATTTTAGGGACTATAGTAGTTGTTAGAGCAAGCTCAACCTCATACTAATCATCATTTTCACTCCTATCATGTGCTATTGTGGGATGCTCCATATTCCACAATTTGCTAAATTCTTCATCCTCGTCGATGGTCTCAAATTCTGCACTGGTCTTTGGTTCACTGAGATTCTTCCTCATAGTCTGAAAATCATTTATTTTGGTTTGAGTCCAAAAACTCTCTTTGTATTCTTGCAAAATTGATTTGGGAATATATTTCTTAGATGGATTAGAAGATTTTAGGTAGAAATTGTAGGACCTCCTATTTTGGATGCCCTGGCCCTCCTCTGTTGTCCTCTATGTGTGCAATGCCATAATTTGTGATGAAATTTCTTCTGTTGAAATGTTATTGTCAGGTACAATTTTCTCCATCTCTTTTTTAACCTCATACCAGGAGTCCATGTTTCTAAGATTTTCTAGCAATGGTTTACTTTCATGTTGACATAACACTAAAGACTTCCCATTTTTCTTAAGCCTTGCTTGAACTACATCGATTCGATCATACTGCCAGAGACCCTCATCACCAAAGTTAAAATCTATCAAAAAATCATGTGCCACATTGAATGCTTTTCTCTCAAATGTGAACCCTCCACATGAGAAAGGCAAGGAAGGAAATATGCTCTTCTTTTGCTGACCATGGAAGTGCCTATCTATGCTCTCCAATTGTTGTACATACTCTAATGAAAATACCCTCTCTGTCACATGTATTGGAAGTCTGTATGGTTTTATTGCCGATTCGTAAAACCTTAACACAGTGAATTCTTCCATGAAGAACCAGTCAGCCAATTCTATTTGACTTCCGAGTTGAATGCAATCTCTACAAGATAGAGGCAACCTAGGCACTGGAGTGCTTGTAATTTGATTATACATTGGTGTCAAAAAGAAGTCTACAAAATGGTTGTAGTTCTTTATGTTATCACGCATCCTTATCTTTGGTGTCCATTCATATATTGGACACTCTATTCTATTCTCAGTCTTCTCATCAATCTTATAGCTCACAATTTGAAGCTTGTTGGTCTCGAATATTGCATGATACTTGGATAGAAGGAGATAGCACAAGTAGGATGAGAACCTAAATGTCTTACATGAACCTTTTTTTATCATTAGTAATTGTTTTTGCATGGATTTAACATTGTGCTCAATAAAATTATATCTTACTGGCTGACCTACACAATGGATATTATAAATTATTTCAAGAAAGCTTACACCCACTTCCCTATCATTTTCCAATCCCAAGCAAAATGACAGCAAGGAAATAGTATCCCCAACCCATGGAACAAAAATGTTAGAATCATAAGGAGGCTTATGATTCTGATCCAACACAATACCAGTACCACTCTTTATTATACCTTTGATAAATGAATCTCTGCGTCTTGGATCAAGACTCTCATAATTCCCTACCATCTTTTCAAGGTCAATTTGGACGTTTGAGTTTTGGGCTTCAAATCCTAGGTTCAACAAACAAGCAAATTCTCCCGCGTTTATGGATAGAATATCCTGTTTTGTATTTTTATTGACAATTGCTTTTTTATCTTCATCATAATTTTTGGCGTAGACCATGACAAAATCAGGGCAAGGGAATACTTCAGGTAACACCATGCTTCCCAATCTAGCATCCCACGATGTGATTTATTTGTTCTTTGTTTTAACATTGGGTTGAAAACAATAAATTTTGCCCTGGATGCATCTGTCGCCTTACTAGACAATGCATATCTAATATCTATGACATGCTTTTCACCATGGATAGCAGGGTCATAAATATCATGGTATTCATCAGTGAATCCTGGTGTTTTAACCAATTTGGTTAGGTACATTTTGTTTTTCACTTTGCTTCCTATTGAACTACTGCTTCCCGTTTTCCCCATTGCTGTTATTGTTAATAATTCAAAATAATGCTAGATAAAAACCTAAAAAATGCTAACCCCCAAATTGAACCACGAGATTAAAAAAAGCAAAAAGGCAGGATGTAGGTGTTGTAGATTTTGCCCAGAATTTATATTTCACTAGATTGACGCAGACAATCTCTGTTGCAACTTGTATTCCTCAATCTAGTAGCTATTTCTGAATCTCCCTCAATTTACAGGTTTGTCCATGAAATGAAATATGATTATGATTTACGAGTCTTTTATTTTGAAAACTCTAAAAAGTACAAAAGTAATACCTAAAGGGAAAATTATCTAGAATCATGTTGTAATTTTATTAATTATTATTAATAACTATTTAATGCCAAAGGACAAAACATTC
This sequence comes from Cryptomeria japonica, assembly GCF_030272615.1. NCBI lineage: Eukaryota > Viridiplantae > Streptophyta > Pinopsida > Cupressales > Cupressaceae > Cryptomeria > Cryptomeria japonica. The sequence continues at coordinate 377,220,401 of NC_081409.1, forward strand.
ATTACTTCAGTATAAATTTTGAGGACATTAAATGTAAAACGTTCAATTCTGGGCGAAGTTCTCACAAATATGTTCACTTCCCACATTCGGGCCAAAATCCACCCTAAGTCGTTGATCTTAACTCATCCAACGGACGATGGCAAAATATCTAGAATCATGTTGTAATTTTATTAATTATTATTAATAACTATTCCATGCTGAAGGACAAAACATTCATTACTTAAGTATAAATTCTGAGGACATTAGACTTAATTATATTTAATTAAATTTAAAATGTTTCAATTTCGGGCGAAGTTCTCAGAAATGTGTTCACTTCCCACATTCGGGCCGAAATCCATCCTAAGTCGTTGATCTTTGCTCATCCAACGACCGATGGTACCTGCTATCAGATGTTGTGGCCCATGGGTCCCATGACTTCTGTCATTTTTCTGGCACGTCACCATACTCATGTCACTTTTCGGGTCTATTTTTTAAGTCTATTTAATCATTTTAAACTTCCGCTCGAAAAAGAGATTTATAGACTTAATTATATTTAATTAAATTTAAAATATTCAATTCCAATTTCCAGGCAAAGTTCTCACAAATGTGTTCACTTCCCACATTCGGGCCGAAACCCACCCTAAGCCATTGATGTTTTCTCATCCAACGGACGATTGTACCTATTGTCAGATGTCGTGGGTCCCATGACTTTTGCCATTTTTCTCACACATCACCATACTCGTGTCACTTTTCGGGTCTGTTTTTTAAGTCTATTTAATCATTTTAAAATTCTGCCCGAAAAAGAGCTTTATAGACTTAATTATATTTAATTAAATTTAAAATGTTAAATTATGGGCAAAGTTCTCACAAATGTGTTCACTTCCCACACTTGGGCCAAAATCCACCCTAAGTCGTTGATCTTTGCTCATCCAACGGACGATTGTACCTGTTGTCAGATGTTGTGGGTCCCATGACTTCTGCCATTTTTCTGGCAAGTCACCATACTCGTGTCACTTTTCGAGTCTATTTTTTAAGTCTATTTCATCATTTTAAAATTCTGCCCGAAAAAGAGTTTTATAGACTTAATTAAATTTAAAATGTTAAATTCCAGGTGAAGTTCTCACAAATGTGTTCACTTCCCACATTTGGGCTGAAATCCACCCTAAGTCGTTGATCTTTGCTCATCCAATGGATGATGGTACCTGTTGAGTGTTGTTAGATGTCGTCGGTCCCATAATAAGAGACATTTAAATTTTTAAGATGTTCAATAGTTCGAGATAACTATTAAATCTATTATTAATATTATTTGTAAAAATATGAAATTGAAAAATAGTATAAAACATGAAACTTAGTTTCTAGAATAAAACAAATAACTAAATAAAAATATAAATTTTGATATACAATTTGAAAGGTAAAAGATTAATATAAAAAAGAAAACATTCAATATTAAATCTAATATATTAATTTAAAGTTTAATATAATTAAAATAAGTAAATATGTGCAGTCTTTTAAAAAATGTGCAGTTCTCAACTTGTTAAGCGAATAAATGTGGCAAGTACAACTATCAAGGTGATGAATGTTTGTTGCAGAAGGAAGTTCTCTGCGACAGGTCGCACGAATGGAGGGAGGAGAGGATGGCAGGAAATATTTTTCCTGATCTCATGGCATTAATGCCTTATCCTCCACACTCATTACCCACCCTAGACGGAGGCAAAATTTATTACCTTTTGATCTACATGCCAGATTTTGTTTTGAAGAAGACTAAATTCGTATCTTGTAGCTTCTGTATTACATTATTTTTGCAGGAAGTGTTTTTTGAAATTGCAGGTGACCATGGAGGCCAATATCACGCTGCAAACATAAAAGAAATTGGTGCCCTTTTTGGGCAAATTATCAGATAAATGAATGCAAGGATTATTCCGGTTTAAGGATGAGAAGTTGTGGGCGGTAGCTCTTCTGATGCTTGCAGAGGAGGTAGCACATATCTGTCACCGATATCGAACCAACATGGAGGTATACTCTTTGATTCTGGGGTGGGCCTGTGAATTCGAACCAGAGGTGGAAAAGGTGAAACTCACTTTGGTCAAATTGATATATGGGGATGTTTTGATCAACATGGACTCAATTTTGGAGTGGGTGGTGCCATGAGCTGGCATACAAATTAAGGAAGGGGATGACCAGGAGGAATTGCTCCCTTTTATCCGTGGCCCAGAGGATGAAATCAAATACTAATGTCGTGAATGAGCTCGTGTGGGGTGGGAAGCTATGAAACTTTTCATGAAATTAACCAGGGTAGATGAAGTCCTTAAGGCTCTACACGTGGTGGCAAGGATGGAGGTTGGTAGGGAATTGAGAGATAGATTTGAAGAAGGTAGGGCCATACAGCTACTGGCAAGGATGGAGGTTGGTAGGGAATTGAGAGATAGATTTGAAGAAGGTAGGGCCATACAGCTACTGGCAAGTTTGGAGGGCGACCCCGACTTTGGGTGCCTAGACTGCATTCCAAAAATGAAAGCTCAAGTAGCAAAAGGGAAAGCATCAACCTCTGAGGAAGGAAGACAGGAGGTGACCCAGGGGGATAGTGAGTGAGTGGCCTATCGGCCAGTGCTTTTTAGTTTGCTTCCAAATGTTTTCAACTGTTATTTTTTTAATTCCAAAACTTTTTATCAATGCTGGAACATTTGTTGGATAGCCAGCCACAAACTAGTTTTTTGTTTACTGCTACTAGATGTAGGGTAGGATAATTTACAAATTTGGACTATGGGCAGTATGGATCTCTTTTTGTCTGCGTTTATGCATGGTGATGGACTACAAATTTTGTATTTTGAAATCTCTGAATCAATAGAATGAAAAAATATTTACCGATAAAAAAAGAGAGAGTAAATTTAATATAATTAAATTTAGTTTAATATAAGTAAGTTGGAGTTTTAGTTCAAATCTTAACTATATATTTATAAAATTATAATCAACCATAATCAATGAACAAATAATTAATGGAATGAACTGATTTTTTTTTTTTATATATATATTAAATATAGAGGAAGAAGCATTACATAAAAAAGATCACAGTATTAAATTTATTTCCATTGTTTAACAAATAATTGAAATAACGTAGCTCATATACAAAAAACATTTGAAAAATTTAATTAATAAAAATGAAATAGAATTATAGAAAGCATTTTTATATCCATAAGACTCTAAGAGGCAAACTGAAACAAACTAGAATTTGAAAAAATTATCATTAATATTTATGCTTTGGAAAATTACAATATTTATGTCTGAGACTTGAGTCCCTCCAAAACTTAAAAGCCAAAATGAGTGAGCCACTGGCACTGAGCCTGTTAAGGTTCAAGGACATAGGAAAAAAAAACTACTAGGGGCCTAGGGGGGAGGGGCTAGGGCACAGGTAGTGGAATTGTTTACAATTTTGCCCTAAGAATCTAGCCCTCCTTTCATGTAGAATTCTTCAGACAGCATAAGCTGAGAGAATTCTTCAAGCCACATGTAGTTTGGAAAGTCGTCCAAGAGAACCATTTTTGGAGGAAGTCCCTTCCAATCTGTGCCCATTTCCTATGACGCGTCAACTGCTCTGCATTCAGGTTCAGGAGAAATAGTTGCCTGGCCACTGGCATTGTTTGGTCAGGGAGGAGAAGCTTGGATAATTCACTCACCCAAGGGATCCCCACCCCTACTTCTGCAAGGATGACAAGAGTAATATCGTCTCCAAGAAAGTCTTCCTTAAAAACCTTCCTCAACAACATCAACATATGCACCTTGTCTCCTCTGAGGTCTAGAAGAGACGTTAAGAAGTGGGATGTAATGTCCGTGTTAACACGATACCTATTTTTGTTTCGCAGAAACTCTCTACCCAACACCATCTGCACAACCTCATTGGTGAACGACCCAACCTCATTTCAGACTAATTAGAGGGTTGGGTCTCTAATGGAGCCTAGAAAGGGCCTCTGGTCCTCTGCAAAAATGCTTCTCAAGTGGATGGGAGTGTTCATCTTGAGAAAACAGATTAACAAATTAAACAACCTGAGCCTGTAAACCTAAACAAGAGGAAGAATTCAAAATTTGAAATACCGTAAGCTTCGACGATTTATCTACCAAATGGCAAAGGCTAATTGAAGATGAAAGAAGCAGAGATCGTATATAAATAGTTGAAGCTCTTTATTGTAATAATTACTTCTTTAACCGTATTAATTGTTATAGAAAAATTTAAATCTTTCATATCTTTGCAAATCTTTCCCATAAATGCACTATTGTGCGAAAATGGAAATAGTTATAAATCAATACCAAATTGGCAAGTATCACATTGGAAGTCGTGGGGACAGAGTGGATTGCAATTAGTGAAAAGATATATATTAAATGAATGAAATTATCGATCGTGATTCGTGACATTTGATACGTGTCTATTGAATCCAATTCCATTCCGGGCACTTTCTGGTGAGCTATGTTCTCTTCAGAAAATTAGGCCGAAATAAAACTTCAGCCATTGATCTACGATCATCTAATGGTTTAAAATAATTGATAGATTTTAGGTATGTGTCACCCTTCACGTGTCAAAGAGGCTGTGCTTATTGATACATCGTGCAGAGTCCGGACTCAATGTATTATGTGATGTGATGTACTTATGTGATGTGATATGCCTTGTCTATTAATGGCAATGAATTCATTAAATCACCAATAAATTATATATTTTTTCATAAATAACAAAATATTCACCAAAACAAATTAAATAATTTTCAAGTGGTGGATAAAAATCGCCAATACATTTAAATAATTTTTCCTTTGAAGTAAAATTTTTCGCTCATAAAATTATATATTTGTTCCTTTTAACAAAAATTATTCGCCTCCCACAATAAATATTTTTCCCATAGAACAAGGTATTATTCGCCAAAAATTTATGGAATTTTCATACCCTAGAAAAAAATCACCAATACAAAATATTTTTTTTCCCCATTTTAAAAAAAAATTTCATCATTGATATGAAAATTTCCCCTCGAAAATAATGTCTGATTCACCAGGATTTTACATAGTCGCCTGGGGGGTGGTTTCTTAAAGTTATCCCTTCTTGTAAGCTAGTGGTAAAGCTCTCAGAACTTTAGAAACTATTTCATCTTCACTCAGAGTTCCACCACAACATTTAATTCCCATAACAATCTCATTTACCCTTTCCATGAATGGAGTAATCCTTTCATCTTCTTCCATCTTTAGGTTTTCGTATCTCACCCGATAACCATCAAGTTTAGCAATCTTCACAATAGGGTCACTGGTGTAGGAGCACCTCATCAACAATCTATTCATGACCCTAAGGATGAAGACTAGTATCATTAGGGTGTCTTAGTGTGTCTTGTGTTTCATGTATGCAATAAACCCCACCATGTAAGCCCATGTCACCAATTAGGCAATTTGAGAAGCCAATTGGGACAATATGGTAAAAAGGGGTAATAGATGTTATAGATTTATGTTTGATAGGTTTTAGACATCTTTTATGTGTGTTTGGTTGGTCCATGTATGTGGATCCCAACCTTAGAGAGTATGACAACTTTTTATGCAAAATTGCAAAAATGCAACTTTTGAGCGCAAAAGTGCAACTTTTAGTAAATCAGTTGGGAGAAGCCTTTCAATGGATCCAACCTATTCCAAATTTGGTGGGAAAACACTGGATAGTTGTATAAGCCTTTTGGGATCGATTCCCAAGGTTGTTGATGTTAGAGTTGGAGTTTTGAGAAGTAATAATACACAAAATACTATAGTTTTCCCAGAAAATCTAAGTTTTCAGGAGTTGTAGTGCCTGTACGAATTGATCTGGATCCCACCATCCATGGATTAGATAGGGAGATGTAATAAATTTCTTTTGGTGGAATTATGAGGTCTTAACTATTCCGGAGTGGAGGAAACCCTCCATTTTTTGGACTATAACCCATAAATTGATGGTTTGGAGAGGGTTTTGAACAAAAATGACCTTATCTTGCACTCCTATCCATTAGAAGACTCTTCCTTTGGAGGGATGCAGGATAAGCCACTGTAACTTAGTTTTTTCATGGTTTTCTATAGGGGAAACTTTGTTGTATGGAGAAAGGAACGATATTAGGAAGGAATCACTATGTGACTACCTAGGACACAATTTAGGACAATCATCATAAGTTGTCATAGCGGTGGATTCTAGGCATGCAACCCTGTAATTAGAGGTTTCTCACTATCCCCCACATGCCCATAAAGTTTTTTTTCTATTTGGTATACTAGTAAAGGTAGTTGCTTTGTAAAATATGGCTAATTGCCCCTATTAGGTCTCTTAGCCTCTTAAGGAAACATACCCTGTATTTTCAAATTTGGCCAAACCATTTTGGGGATCAATACAACTTCCAAAAGGGTGTCTGAAATGGTAATTTTTTTGTATGGGTGTGTGGAACATTTTGAAGATAAGATCCATTCTACCATCAAATAGAGCTACAAGCTGAGGGGGTAGGTTTACAAAGGAAGTATAAGGAATTGGTGCCCAAAACCAAAACTAGTGTTTGAAAGAGTCCTTAGATGACATGTGTTGGCCAACTTCAAAATCCCAAGGATTAGGGGTCATCGATAAAGCATGTTTGAGGTGTTGAAGCCTTTTACTCATCTTGAGTAGGTCTAAGCTTAGTGAATATGTTTGTAGTTTCATCCAAGGTGTAGAGTCCTTCCTTGCAGGACCCTTGTGAGTAGTTAGGGGGTCACTAGCCTAAACTTATTTGGGCTTGTCATTAGGAGTTTGGGTAGGCCTCTACATCAGTCAGGTTCATTAAGAGTCTCCAACTTATCCCATATATCCTTTGCAGATGATTTGTCAGTTAATCCCATTATTTGTTGATCAAGAAGTGCACACAAGAGGGCTTCTCTTTCTCTACAATCATTCTCAAGCTGCTTATCTAAGTTTTCTAGAGAAGGAATGCTAGATGCCAGATTATAAGGGGTTACACTATTCTCTGTGATTTTCCAAATCTCCTTGCCAAGACATCTTAGATGAGTCTCCATCCGAATTCTCCATACTTTTTAATTTGTTCCCTCACGCCTACGAATATCTCTCTGAAAGATATCTCCAGTTGAACTAGATGAACTTGAACTGTTATTCACCATAGGATCTTCTTCAAGCGGTTAAGCTTTTGCAGAGAGGACCAGAGCTCTGATACCAATTGTTAGAAAATTCAAATAACCGGAAGGCAATTGAGAGGGGGGGGGGGTGAATCAGTTGTCTCAGATTATCGGAACTTTAAGAAATTAAAAGTTTAATACTGGAACCCAAATGATCAATATTGAAATGCGTAAACCAAATATCGAAATAGCAAATAAGCCAATTAAGCATAAACAATAATCAAAAAATAAATACCATCCACATGACACCAAGATTTGTACGTGGAAAACCCGGTAAAGAAAAAAACCATGGTGGGAAGCCTACCCACAGTTAGGTAATACTTCTATAGTAATTATGTGAGTTACAATTGAGGGCCCTGCGCTTGCAGGAAGGCCAACAACCTAGAGCGCACTGCTCATCACAAAAAGAGTCACACTGACTACAAAGAAATCTAGACTACAATCCAGAAGAAGGAATGAACTGCAAATATAGCATCTCCTATGCCTGAGTAAAGTTGTGGTTAAACTCAATACCAGAGGACTTAATCCTCTTAAATAAACCCAACTCGATCAGCAATGATCAACCAAATCCTCTTCCTGAATGATTATTACATTATTCACTCATTACATCCATATCTCATTCTCATGATGATCTACAATGAGATCTTACATCGTATATATACAAACCCTCAACCATAAACAATAAGGTCAACCACTAGACAATAAACCAATTACATAATTAAAAATCATGTCATCTTAAGACCATACAAATGATATCTAACCCATAAGACATCCCAGAAACACATCGAGAGGTCAAATCCACATGTTACATTAAGTCCCACATGTTACATTAAGTCGGTCCATAACCTAGATAAATTGGGACCCAATTTAGGTCCACACACGCTAAAGCAATGATCCCAATCAACCAAGTCTCAAACATGATCACCATCAACATTCTGAATCTTCACTATAAGCCACACCAACACCACGTATGCATAACATCAAAGATCTTGAATAAAAGCTCTATCGGTGAAACCCTCTCCGGAACCACAAACCAAGCTTACTAGCTAAACAAGATAGCATCTAATCACCAGATCAAAACCAACTGACTGAACATGAACCTAAGTAGCATGAATAAACCAATTTCATAACCCAAACATACCAGAGCATACTGGATCATACCAAATCTAATCCAACCAGAAACCAAACAACCTACTTGGACCAGAAGGATACCAGTAAAGCAGCCAAAATAGCTAGTGTTAACATCAATGACAAAACATCAATGCAACACATAATCAATTCCTCCAAATGGCCAATAATGATATCATCCTCTTCCTCTAGGATAGCCTCATGGGAGAAACACATTTTAGGAGAATTATCAACATCATTCTTCAAATCTTCATCTTTAGAACATGGGAGAGTTTTGAAGGAATTGGTAACAACTCTTTTTTGCACTAAAATGTCCTTATGTCTAGGAGGATATTTAAGAGAGGGGTAAATTGAAATAAGGGAGGCCAACCCATTACCACATTTATGAAATGAATGCATTATGACAACAATTTTCCTTTTTCAAATGATAACATATGCAAAATAGAAAACAATGTTCAATTTCTACCACTGCAAGCACTAGAAATTGAGATCTATAAGTGCAAAGAGTTCCCAAATAAAATATGAAATTATTGATCCAAATTAAGAAATCCACAAATCCAATTTTGAATCTAAAAATTAGGGTTTTGGTGAAATTAAACTATAATTTTTAAAAATTTGCAAGGAAATCAAACTTGTAAATGAAAATTTAAATTTGAAATAGCATAAAGACTTAGATCTGAGAACATAAATTAGAATAAAAGATATTCACGTCAGGTTCACCAAAATGTGATGCATAAAAATGGAATTGAGTGACTAAGACCTAATCCCACTCTCATGTACACACAGTGGAATACGAAAGAGCCTAGGGAGATAGTTCACTTTGGCTACTTCTTGTGTGGAAGAGAGATCCATAGAATATCTCTTAGGGTTTCTATTCCTTTGTTGTAAATGAAGATTAAATGTATAAAATATGATGATGTAATCAACTATGCTAGGAGATGAACAATGATACAAGTATAAATTGAAAATGCAGAAACTGACAGAATTGAAACTGAGAAACTGAGCACAAAGTAGGGAGGGAAATTTTGTTGTGTACCTAGCACTAAAATTTGATGTTGACTATGTTAGGTCCTGGGAAGGACAACTGAGAGGGGGGGTGAATCAGTTGTGAACTAGTTATCAATAAATTATAATCCAAATGCAAGTTATTCCAATTTAAACTTAATGTCGGTAAACTAAACTTAAGTACCGGTAAAATAGTTTAACAGATATAGCAGTACCGGTATAAATTAATGTATGAAACATAAAGAGAAACAACATCCACAACACATGACACAAAGAATTTGACGTGGAAACCCGGTAAGTGAAAAACCACGATGGAAAACCTTACCAACAATCAAATGATACTATTGCAGATAGTATGTATATACAAATGGGGTCTACACATGCAGAAAGGCCAACCGCCTAGATCTCACTGCTCAATCACAAAATAGGAGTCACATTGACTACACAATTGGATGGTTAAATTCAATGATAATGTAATGCTCAAAATAGCATTTGCAATGCTAGATTCAGTACGGATTAAGCTCTGAACATGAGTGTCAAAACACCTTCATAACTATAGCGTCGTAAATTGTATGCACTTGCTAAAGCAGTACAATTTCACACCTAGTTTAGCACCCACCTTGGCGCATTTTGCATTTTGCATTGCATTTCCCCTTTAGCACTTAATTAGTCAAATTAATTAGGTCTAAGGTTCTATTTCATCATCTCCCACATCATAAAGTTGGGCCCTTTCATTAAAGTGTGTCCCCTTTCATTTTATTCTTCCAATACATCATTTAATCAAAAACCCTAATTAGGTCCTATTTTGAACTTGGGGGCTTGATTTCGGGGGTCAAAACATCTTGAAATCAGCTGTAACTTTGGGATTCTCTCTAAAATCATCATATCCGACGGCCCTGAAAATTTGGTGAAAAGTTGTCGGGACCATGGCGCTCGGAGAGGACCATGGCGCCCGGAGTGCACATGGTCTCGGACATTTTTCCCAAAATTTTAGGAGCGCGATCCAATCATAAAATAAAGCTTAACCCCAAGAAATTGGTGGGATATTCAATCTCTAGGTCGGCCAAAAGTCAAAATTAAGACCTAGGGTTTCATATATAAGAGCTCTCTTTCTTCATTTGAAAGGATCGGAATTTTGGCTTTGGAGGACCTTCTATGCAGCGAAAGAGCAGATCTTTGAAGACTTCAATAACATTCAACATCCATCCATCAAGCATTCATCAATTTCATTCATTTAGGGCTTGGGAGACATTGAAGAACAATAGGAGATTACCGACTGAAGATTGGCTTGTACTCCTCCCTTGAGGGTTGGGTATGATTTCATGTTGTTTTCATGTCTTTGCATAAGCTTCAATATATCCTTTATTCATGCTTTAGATCACTTTGCATCTTGATTTAGAGCATTTACATTATCATTTACAAGCAATTAGGGTTTACTTTCTAGGTTGCTCTAGTTTGCTTTCTTGCATTTAAGGACCTTGCACACACACTAGGTCTGCACACACAATACATTTTACAATACAACTTGGCTATTCGTGGAGGTGGAAATCACCGAAGCAGGGGTTTAACTAAGGCAAAACCCTATATAGCCACCCATACCCTTTTCAGATATAAGTTCAGGTTTCAGGACTCGGATGACGCCGCAGGTGACAGATCCGAGAAAAGCAGGTCAAGATAGCACTCCACACCAAATTGCAGAGCAAAAGACCAGGACAGGGGCGTGGGGCGCCCTGGTCCTGCCAGGATAGGGGTGCTGGGTGCCCTGGTCCCTGGGACAGGGGCGCTAGGCGCCCTGGTCCTCCTGACAGACAACATTTTTAGCATTTTTGACAGCTTTTCCAAAGTGTAAAAACAACAGTTTTCGGAGCAGTTTCAGGGGCAGAATCAAGACAGTGGCGCTCGCGCCCCTATCCCGAACATTTTCAGTCAGATTTTAACTCCGGGTACACATTTACATTCTTGTCTTGTCCTTGTGTTTACAGCTTTCCATTGTTTAAGTTCAATTCTGCAATCTTGTTATTAGTTCATACTTGCACTTTGGGGTTAGGGATTGAACTTGCATCATTTCATCTTTCAATTGCAACAAAGGAATAGAAATCCTAATAGGTAGCCCATGGCTCTATCTTCCACAAGAAGAAGTAGCCAATTGTGTGATACCTCTAGGCTCTTTCGTATTCCACAAGTGTGTGGTTGAAAGTGAGATTAGGGCATGTTTGCTTAGTGTCACTTTTTCTCCCACACATTTTGGTGAACCCAACGTGAATCTATCATTGCTTCCTCTTGCATTGCATTTGTTAGATATAGATCTAGATTTAGTGTGTTTTCATTTCATTTTCATTAAAAAGAAAAAAAAAAGTGTGTTTCTTTGCATTGTGTGTTTAAATTTTATGCAATTTCAAAATGTCAGATTTTTATTTGCAAGATGTTCATATTTGTGATGATGATGAATTAGATGAAGCTTTAGATGAGTTTTTGAACCCTAAAGATACTAAACTTTCATTTTACCAAAAACTCATAAACATTGTTACTATGCCATTTCGTTGTGATGAGAAAGATAAGTCGAATGATTCCTCTCAAGGGTACATTCCTATCAGCTCTTCCACTAAATCTAGTAACATGGTTGTTTTCAATGATCCCCTCTATGAAGAGATATCTCCTTTTGAATCAAAAGATAAACCTTTTAATAGATATGATCATGCTTTGTTGAATGATGCCCTTGATGCCTTTGTGTCCCCTAAAAAACACTCCCTTCATGAGGATCCTTTTGTGCAAGAAGATGACATTATCCCTACATTTCCTAGTGATGGCCTTTCCTTTTCCAACAAAATTCCCACTAGAGATGATGAATTAATGGTAAATGCTTACCCTTCTCCTAAAGTTGGTCTTACCCATAAGCATCCCTTAGAGAAGGAAGATGAAATAATAAGAAATTTCCTTAATTCTCTCTCCCATAAAGATCATATTGAAAATATTTTGAGGAAAGAGGATGAGTTTAACACATCTATTGATGCTCTCCCTCCTAAGGATGAGGAATTAATAAACAATGTTATCTCCTCTCCCGAAATTGACAATACTTCAAACATTCCTTTCAACAACTTCACTATTTGGGATGAACCATTAGAAGAAGGTGTGGATTATTCTCTATCCCATGAGAGAACCCTAGCCAAAGGGGATGAAATCAAGATTGAAAACTCCCTTGATAGTTTCTCACCTTCCTTGAATCTCAATTATTCTCCCTCTCCTCAACTTGGTTCTACTCATAAGGATACCCTAGTTCAAAGCAAGATGGTTAACATCTCTTTCAAAGATCTCCCTCTCAAAAGTGAGACTTTAGAGAGTAATGTTGATCCTTCTCCTAGAGAGTTTATTCCCCATGTAGATCCTTTGATGATAGAGGATGATATGACCTTTCCTAGTATTACTCTTCCTACTAGAACATCAATGCCTATCCCTTGTCTCTCTCCTAAAATTGATCTAATCTGTGATAAGATTTTAGTGCAAGAGAAGACTATCAATAATTCTTCCAACGCTTTTGTTCATTCCTCTAAACCATCCTCAATCAATTTGATACATGTGAATGAAACACCTAACAAACCTCTCTTCACTGTCCAAGGTGCTTGTCCTTCTCAAAATTCTCAACCTTTAAATAAGCCTATCTTAGTGGTTCAAGGTGGTTATGCTAATGATTCTTTTTGCACTCCTAAGAAACCTGTTATTACTGTGCAAGGAGGTTATTCCTCTAAGAGCCCTTATGAGTATGCTAAGAAATTGACTAGAGAGAGTTATCATGCGGTTGCCCATAATTATAATACTAGAAACAATAGGCAACCTAATCCTCCTCTAGTTATCCCAACTTCACTTCCTCCTTCCCAACCTATTCTTCCTCAAGCTCCACGTATTTCACAAGTTCTTGGTAAGGAATATGATCTCATAGAACAACTTAAAGCTACCCCTGCTAAGATATCCCTTTGGGATTTGATTCAAACTTCTTCCGCTCATCATGGAATGTTACAAGATGCCTTGAAAGATTTGAATGTTCCTCCACCGAATACATCTAGTAATATAGCATCTTTAGTTAACTCTGTGATGAATCCTAAAGCTCAAATTGTGTTTACCCAAGATGAGTTGCCTACTAGTGAAATTCAACATCAATATGATCCCTTGATGATTGTGGTTATCATAAATGACACTGCTATAAGACGAACACTGGTAGATAATGGCTGTGGCCTTAATGTGTGTAGCATTAATCTATTGCATAAGATGAATGTGGATACATTCCTTATTGAGCCTGACTCTCATCCCATTCGAGGCTTTGATAATGTGGCTAAGTCTTCATTAGGTATTATCACCTTACCAATCACAGTGGGACCTGTTACTTTGCCTACTCCTATCCATGTTATGTCGGGAAATCTAACATACAACTTGTTATTAGGGAGACCTTGGATTCACAGTATGCAAGCTGTCCCCTCTACATTGCATAGACAAGTTAAATTCATTTATAACAATAAGACATATACCTTGATAGGTGATACTAATCTTCAGGCTTGTTTGCAAACATCTACTTCCAAAGGGAGTTCGTCTAAGCCTTCCTCTTCTAGTGATGACTTGTTAAACAAGATACCTATGGATGAATCATCACCCTCTGATAATCAAAATTCTTTGAATGAGTCTGAAGCTCCTGAAGAAGATCCTTCTCGACTTGAATATACGCATAAAAAGGCTTTTGATCCTGAGAAGGTTCTCACAGATGATGATTGGGGATCTCTTGACTTTAATCCCACCTTTGTAGGTGAGTATAGGGTTCCTCCTAGAGAGTTTCAAGTTAAAAAGAAGGAAGAAACTAAAAATCAATCAATCTTACCTGAACCTATGAGCAATAATTTTGTGGCCGCTTCTCAAACTTCTTCTCCTCACACCTCTAATTATGAAGAGTTTGATTCTTTGTGTTATGAAAAACCACCTTCTCTTCCTGAAATGGTTGATCGTTATGGTCATGGTTTTCGCATTTTTGCTAAGCATGGGTATCATGGAAATGGTTGTGGCGCTCATGAACAAGGGATAAAAGTTCCTCTAGAGACTAATTTTCACAATTATTCCTTTGGACTCGGCTATAATCCCTGCAAACGTACCAAAGCATCTAAAAGACCATCTCTCAATGTGAATGCTATATTTAATAGTGATGATGATCTCACTTCAACTAAATCATCTTCTACTTCTATCAACTCTCATTCCCCTCATAAGGAAATCTTGGCGATGAACAAATCTCTTTATGAATCCCCTCAAATTTCTAAATCCACTTATGAATCTTTATCTCCTATTCATCATAAAGTCCTTTCCTCCAGGGATAAGGCTCTAATAAATTACACTCATCCCTCTTCTAAGATTTCTTGTGATTTTTCTTCTTCAATTTTTATCATTTTATACATGTTTTTGTTCTCACTTATAGTTGAGCATTAAGCATGTCATATTCAAATACCTCATTCAATCTATCATGTCTTTAAATAACATTAATGGCTATTATGTTGCTCATCATTATGTGACATTGGTAGCTCATTTACTGGGGGCTCATTGTCATTCATGATGGTACAATTTCAAGTGCAATCATATTTTTTGAAGCAACATAATAGCCTAATTTTCTTGTTCCTATGGGGACAAGAATGATTTCATACATCTCTTCTTTTGGTTATGTCCAAATCTCTCCCTAGAAGATTGTGTAAGTCCTTCTCATTGTCCTTATCCTTGGGAGGCAATGATCTTTCCTTATTTTTATCTAAGGATCCACTTTTTCCTATTTTGTGGATGGTGTGGACTTTATTACTTGATGTTATGCCTTGTACGCATTTGTTGTTGTTTGTTCAAGGGTTCTCTCTTACAAGAGGTGTAAGTCCTTGAATACAACCTCTTTTGCACTTGGTAAAATACATCCATAATGAATTCACTCTCCTAATTGGGTTAAAAAGAGCGTCATCCTTCATTAAGAATCACTTTCACCTCGCAAAAGAAGGAAGTATTGCATTCTTATTCTCTTCTTTGTCTTATTCTATAACATGTTATCTTTGTCTAGGACAATTCCTCTCGGGGATAGGTATCTTTTGTACAAAGATCTCTTCTCCTCTAAGGATCTCTTTTACACATACTACAAGAAATCCCTTTTCAACTATCTTATCCTTGCTTAAAGAGTGCAAAACTCTCTTGCTTGGATCTACGATATTGTTGCATTTTTGGGGTATCTTCTTTTGTGATGAAGGTAGGCATCCTTGTTCTACTTTGCTTATGACATAAACATTACACTTTTTGAGCAATGGGTCATTCTCGGAACCAGAGCACAGACTCTTAGAGCGAGATGTCTCCATTTTTCTTTTATGCAAGGTGATTATTCTCGGAACCAGAGCACAGACTCTTAGAGCGAGATGTCACGCTTTTGTACTATACATATATAGGTTGTAGCATACTCAGGCATAGACCCCTATGAGGTGCTTCTAACCTCCCTTACACACACATGCATGAGGTTGAGTGGAACTAGTGGCATAAGGCTAGACTTTCTCACTCTCCTCCCTTACATGGATCACCTAGACGGACTCTAGGGGCTAGTTTTCCATGTCCTTTTCTCATGGATCACCTAGACAAGATCTAGGGGTGAGAAGTCCATGTTTTCTCTCTCACTATTCTTCTCATGGATCACCAATGTGTGTATTCATGCTTTTTTCCTTTTTTTTCTTCTCTTTGCATTTTCTTTCCATTTACATCCTTCATCTTGTGTTAGAGAACTCTCAAATCTTCACACTCTTTGTTGTGTTGGAATTGAGATTTGGTCCTCTTTCTTACCAAATGATTCTCCATTAGTTTTTGATCTCATATCAAATCTTCTTGTGAGCATTTGTCATCAATATTCTTTAACAATTCGAAGTGGTAAACATGATACCCTATTTCAACTCACTAAAATTAGCAAGCCGAAATAGGGGGGGGCATATAGCTACCCTCGAATTTTCATCACCTTCCTTAGTAAGCATTAGGTGATTTTGTGATCTAACGTGTGTTTTGTAGGGTGCAGTTCCTAACTGTGTACTGCAGATACCGCTGGGGGCTTCGTTCGACAGACTTATGGATATATCCTTTTTCAAATCATGTTTACTTTTCTGTACTTTAGCTTGCATATGCACGTAGTGTTCATATGACCGCTAAAGTGGGGGCTAAATGTAGCGTCGTAAATTGTACGCACTTGCTAAAGCAGTACAATTTCACACCTAGTTTAGCACCCACCTTGGTGCATTTTGCATTTTGCATTGCATTTCCCCTTTAGCACTTAATTAGTCAAATTAATTAGGTCTAAGGTTCTATTTCATCATCTCCCACATCATAAAGTTGGGCCCTTTCATTAAAGTGTGCCCCCTTTCATTTTATTCTTCCAATACATCATTTAATCAAAAACCCTAATTAGGTCATATTTTGAACTTGGGGGCTTGATTTCGGGTGTCAAAACATCTCGAAATCAGCTGTAACTTCGGGATTCTCTCTAAAATCATCATATCCGACGGCCCTGAAAATTTGGTGAAAAGTTGTCGGGACCATGGCGCCCGGAGAGGACCATGGCGCTCGGAGTGCACATGGTCCCGGACATTTTTCCCAAAATTTTAGGAGCGCGATCCAATCATAAAATAAAGCTTAACCCCAAGAAATTGGTAGGATATTCAATCTCTAGGTCGGCCAAAAGTCGAAATTAAGACCTAGGGTTTCATATATAAGAGCTCTCTTTCTTCATTTGAAAGGATCAGAATTTTGGCTTTGGAGGACCTTCTATGCAGTGAAAGAGAAAATCTTTGAAGACTTCAATAACATTCAACATCCATCCATCAAGCATTCATCAATTTCATTCATTTAGAGCTTGGGAGACATTGAAGAACAATAGGAGATTACCGACTGAAGATTGGCTTGTACTCCTCCCTTGAGGGTTGGGTATGATTTCATGTTGTTTTCATGTCTTTGCATAAGCTTCAATATATCCTTTATTCATGCTTTAGATCACTTTGCATCTTGATTTAGAGCATTTACATTATCATTTACAAGCAATTAGGGTTTACTTTCTAGGTTGCTCTAGTTTGCTTTCTTGCATTTAAGGACCTTGCACACACACTAGGTCTGCACACACAATACATTTTACAATACAACTTGGCTATTCGTGGAGGTGGAAATCATCGAAGCAGGGGTTTAACTAAGGCAAAACCCTATATAGCCGCCCATACCCTTTTCAGATATAAGTTCAGGTTTCAGGACTCGGACGACGCCGCAGGTGACAGATCCGAGAAAAGCAGGTCAAGATAGCACTCCACACCAAATTGCAGAGAAAAAGACCAGGACAGGGGCGTGGGGCGCCCTGGTCCTGCCAGGATAGGGGCGCTGGGTGCCCTGGTCCCTGGGACAGGGGCGCTGGGCGCCCTGGTCCTCCTGACAGACAACATTTTTAGCATTTTTGACAGCTTTTCCAAAGTGCAAAAACAACAGTTTTCGGAGCAGTTTCAGGGGAAGAATCAAGACAGTGGCGCTCGCGCCCCTATCCCGAACATTTTCAGTCAGATTTTAACTCCGAGTACACATTTACATTCTTGTCTTGTCCTTGTGTTTACAGCTTTCCATTGTTTAAGTTCAATTCTGCAATCTTGTTATTAGTTCATACTTGCACTTTGGGGTTAGGGATTGAACTTGCATCATTTCATCTTTCAATTGCAACAAAGGAATAGAAATCCTAATAGGTAGCCCATGGCTCTCTCTTCCACAAGAAGAAGTAGCCAATTGTGTGATACCTCTAGGCTCTTTCGTATTCCACAAGTGTGTGGTTGAAAGTGAGATTAGGGCATGTTTGCTTAGTGTCACTTTTTCTCCCACACAATAACCTTCCTTCAACCTTCAAATAATGTTTGCATGATTCACATGAGGATTTTCTTATTTTTGCTCTTCAATATTCAAACACACTCATACCCTATCCCATATATCAATCTTCAATAAGATCTTACAATCATTTATACAAAACTTAAGACCAAATGTATAGGTTGGCTCACTAAAGATATTACAATTAAATCAATTACAAATAAGTCTTGATGCAATACAACACATCGGCTCAATGCATTTACCAATCAATAAACCATCTCCATAACGTGTCATGCTGATCTGGAATAGATAACATGTACCGGTCCATAACCTAGACCTATCTGTCGGTAAAGGCAAATCTGTCAACCCGATTAGACCAATAAGAAAAACACCAAATCTAAACTTCCAATCCATGTCTTTGACATAACCAAATGAGCTCCAAATGATAACAAGTCATCATCGTTGTCGATGAACAATATAACCTGCTGGTGAACATATACCAATGACTGTGCATAAGCCACTAACCATACCAACGAACATAATATAAACCTCCAAGAAGACAAGTGTTGGCATCAATGACAAAACCAATGCAACACATGATGATGTCATCCATAATACCAACAATATCCCCCTTTGGCATTGATGGAAAAACTAGATGGAAAACATCTAAGTGCCAAAAACAGAATGCCAGAAAACAGTAAACCAATCAATCTCCCAAAGATAGATCAATACAAAGTTTGTTACAGAGCCAAAACCAAAATACATATATCCAAAGAGTATATCTCTCCCTTGATGAATAATCTCTCCCCCAAGGAATAATTTTTTTCCATAGATATGTCTCCCCCTTTGACATCAAATGCCAAAGCAGTTAAGAATTCAAAATTTAACATTCAACCAACTACTCCCCCTGAGAACTCCATCAAAGCCGGAAAAATATTTTTGTGTTAGTTCCCTGTCAGTTTGATGCCAATCTTCAACATCTAAGTCTCGGCTGGTGGGGAAATTACCCCAAGCTACTCTCTGAGATATTCAAATGTTTCCTTAGGCAAAGGCTTTGTAAAGATATCTGCAATTTGCTCTTTAGTATTCACGTAAACCGATTTCACTTCATTTGCTTCAACATTCTCTTTCAAAAAATTATACTTAATAGAAACATGCTTTGTCTTAGAGTGAATTACCAGATTCTTTGATATATCAATTGCCGTTGAATTATGACAATAAATGATTATTGGTTCTTTGCATTTTACCTTTATATCCTTCAACATTTGCTTGATCCACAATACTTGAGTATAATTAGTTGTTGCTCCAACATATTCTGATTCTGTTGTTGATAGTGTTGTACAAGTCTGTTTCTTGCTTATCCATGAAATCAATCTTCTGCCAAGAAAGAATGCACCGCCAGTGGTACTCTTTCTGTCATCTATATCACTTAACCAATTTGCGTCAATGTATGCACATAAATCAAAATTTTCATCTTTAGAATACCATAAACCAAGATTTGTTGTGCCTTGTAGATACTGGAAAATCCTTTTAACTGTTGATTCATGATTTTCTTTAGGATTGCTTTGAAATGTTGAAACAATACATACTGCATTCATTATATTAGGTTTGGTTTGTGTCAAATACAATAAACCTCCAATCATAGATTTGTACCTTGTCAGATTAATAGGAACTGAACCATCCTTCAATCTCAATTTATTAGTTGTAGTCATAGGAGTGCTTACCGGTTTGGAATTTTCCATACCAAATTTCTTCAAAAGTTCCTTCAAGTACTTTGTTTGACATATGAATATACCTTTATCTTTATTTGAAATATGCAAACGTAAAAATAATTTTCTCTCTCCAATCATAGACATTTCAATTTTTTTTGCATCTGATTAGCAAAGTCCTTACATAATCCATCTTCACCTCCAAAAATGATATCATCTACAAATAATTCAATAACCAAAATATCATCATTGGTAACTTTGTAATACAAATTATTGTCAGCATTACCTTTTGTGTAACCAAGCTTCAAAAGATATTTATCCAATCTAGCATACCAAGCTCTAGGAGCTTGCTTCAATCCATATAAAGCTTTCCTTAACCTACAAACCATATCCTTATTATCTGTCAAAGAAAATCCATCAGGTTGTTCAATGTAAACTTACTCTTCTAGATCTGCATTCGAAAATGTACATTTTACATCCATTTGATAAACTTTAAAGTTCTTATGAGCTGCAAATGCAAGAAATAGTCTAGCTGCCTCAATTCTGGCTACCGGTGCAAAGGTTTCATCATAATCAATTCCTTATTTCTGTGAATAACCTTTACAAACTAATCTTGCTTTGTTTCTGATTACTTCTCCATTTTCATTAAGTTTATCCCTATATACCCATTTAGTTCCAATTACATTCTTGTCTTTACACTGGGGAACCAATGTCCAAGTATTATTCTTTTCAATTTGTTCTAATTCATCTTCCATTTCTTTTATCCAATATTTATCCTGACATACTTCAATAATAGACGTTGGTTCAATTTGAGAAATTAAACATACCTCTTCATTTGTCAGTCTTCCTCTAGTCATAACACCTTGATTCTTATTTCCAATAATCCGATTCTCTGAATGATTCAATCTTACATACCTGGGTTTTTTCTGATTAACATTCATAGGTTGTTGTTCTCCAGTCACTGTTGAGTTTTCTGATGATGTCAGTGTGACTGGATCTTCATTCTGTACTAGTGAAATATGTGTCGGTTGATCTATAATCATTTCAACTGTTGGTTCTATAGATCTTGAATCTCCTCTAAAATGTTCATCTATCTTCACATTAGTACTCTCAATTATTTTTTGTAACCTTTTATTATAACATCTATATGCCTTGCTTTTAGATGAATAACCAAGAAATATTCCTTCATCACTTCTAGGATCAAATTTGCCAATATACTCATCTCTTCTAATATAACATTTTCTTCCAAATATTCTGAAGTACTTAAGAGTAGGAATATGACCAAACCATAGTTCATAAGGGGTCTTACCAGTTTCACTTTTGATGTGGACTCTGTTGAAAGTATAAATCATTGTATTCATTGCTTCTCTCCAGTACACATGAGGTAGATTTTCTTCCATTAACATAGTTCTTGCTGCATCAAGAATAGTTTTGTTCTTCCTTTCCACAACTTCATTCTGTTGGGGTTTCTGGGGTGCTAATAGTTGTCTTTTGATTCCACTAACTTCACAAAATGCATTAAATTCTCCTCCTTAATCTGATCTTAAATATTTGATTTTATTGTCAGTTTCATTCTCTATCATTGCCTTGAATATCTTGAATCTTCCAAAAGCTTATGATTTCTCCTTGAGAAAAGTAACCCAACACATTCTAGAATAATCATCAATTATTAACATAAAGTATCTATCACCTTCTAGACTTCTTGTTCTTGTTGGACCACATAAATCAATATGAATTAAATCAAGAATATTATTGGATTTCTCAGTAATGCTCTTAAATGTTGTTCTAACTTGCTTTCCCATTTGAAATTCCTTACATACCGGATTATGAGGTTTCATAATCTTAGGTAAATCCCTTACTGCCTTAGTTGAACTGATCTTTACAATACAATCAAAATTCACATGACAGAGTCTTTTATGCCATAACGAACTTTCATCAATGTGTGCAATTAAACATGTTTTATCACTGGTATTCAAGTGAAAGATATTACCTTCAGTCTGATTACTGGTTGCAATCTCCAATCCAGTTCTGTTTATGATTTTGCATTTTCCATTTTTGAACTATAACTGAAATCCTTTCTCAACTAGCTGACCAACACTCAAAAGATTATGCTTTAAGCCTTCTACATAATAAACATTGTCATTATTGTGATTACCATCCAAAGATATAGTGCCTTTTTGTTTGATTAAACAAGCTTTAGAATCTCCAAACCTTACTAGACCTCCATGAATTTATTGAAAAGATAAGAATTTATTTTTCACCAGTCATATGATGTGAGCATCCACTATCTATAATCCATTCATCGTTTTCTTCAATTTTTTATGCTAGTGCCTGCTCTACCAATTTGACAATAGGTGTCGGTTGATCTTCCTTTATTGCAACAAAATCCCATCCGTTATCTATTGGATATTCATCTGAATCATCTGTAACACCTTCATCTGCATAGTAACATGACTTATCTTTGTTTTTCTTGAATCTATATCTCTGATATTCAAGGTTAGGCTTATATGATCTTTTTGCTTCCTCCATTAGTCTTGCATGTCTATCAGGACATCTAGATGCTATATGACCAACTTTATTACAGTTAAAACATTTGAAAGGTGCTTTACCTTCATACTTACCTCTTGCTAGACCTTTAGGCATCTTCCTTGCAAATAGTGCTTCAATGTCTTCAAGTTCTTCATTTTCTCTCCTCATATCTTCAAGTTCTTTTGCATAAAGTGCTTTCCAGTTAGTTTTGTCAGATGATGATGATGCTGCTTTGAAAGCTAAATCAGTTTTTATAGTAGCAACAAGACCAAATTCCTCAAGTTCAAATGCAGAAAGTTTTCCAACCAAAGTATCTCTAGAAACTGAAGTATTAGGCATTGTTCTCATTTTATTAATAGTAGTCACTTTCATTTTGTAAGCCGGTGGAAATGCTCTTAAAACTTTATACACAATTTCATCTTCACTTAAGGATCCTTCACAACATTTATTCCTAAAACAATTTCATTAACTCTTTCCATAAATGTAGAAATTCTTTCATCTTCTTCCATTTTTAAATTTTCATACCTGACCCAGTAACATTCCAAATTTGCAATTTTGACAGTGGTATCTCCTTCATTCAGTGTCTCCAGCTTATCCCAAATAGATCTAGTAGTATATTGGTCTGATAATCCCATGATTATCTGATAATATGCTTAGAAGTGCTTCTCTTTCTTTGCAATCATTGTCCATGTCCTTAGCCAATGTTGGTGAATGAGGTTGATTCAGAACAAGAGTAGCATAGATATTATTTGTAACATCCCATATATCTCTTCCAATGCAGTTCAGATGTGTTTCCATTCTGATCTTCCATATGCCATAGTTAGTTCCATCAAGCTTCAGACTGTCCTTTCTGAAAATATTTGTTGCCATAGGATCTCCTCAAGCTGTTAGGCTTTTGTAAAAGGGAACTTAGCTCTGATACCAATTGTTAGGTCTCAGGAAGGACAACTAAGAGGGGGGGGTGAATCAGTTGTGAACCAGTTATCAATAAATTATGATCCAAATGCAAGTTATTCCAATTTAAACTTAATGTTGGTAAACCAAACTTAAGTGTCGGTAAAATAGTTTAACAGATATAGAGGTACCGGTATAACTTAATGTATGAAACATAAAGAGAAACAACATCCACAACACATGACACAGAGATTCTGACGTGGAAACCCGGTAAGGGAAAAACCATGGTGGGAAACCTTACCCATAATCAGATGATACTACTGCAGATAATATGTGTATACAAATGGGGTCTACATGCAAAAAGGCCAACCGCCTAGAGTTCACTGCTCAATCACAAAATAGGAGTCATACTGACTACACAATTGGATGGTTAAATTCAATGATAATGTAATGCTCAAAATAGCATCTACAATATTGGATTCAGTACCAGTTAAGCTTTGAACATGAGTGTAAAAACACCTTCAAAACCTTCCTTCAACCTTCGAGTAATGTCTGTGTGATTCACACAAGGATCTTCTTATTTTCACTCTTCAATATTTGAACACACTCATACCATATCCCATATCTCGATCTTTAATAAGATCTTACAATCCTTTATACAAAACCTAAGACCAAATGTATAGGTCGACTCATTAAAGATATTATAATTAAATCAATTACAAATAAGTCTTGATGCGATGCAACATGTCAGCTCAATGCATTTACCAATCAATAAACCATCTCCATAACGGGTCATGTTGATCTGGAATAGATAACATGTACCGGTCTATAACCTAGACCTATCTGCCGGTAAAGGAAAATCTGTCAAACCGATTAGACCAATAAGAAAAAAACCAAAACCAAACTTCCAATCCATGTCTTCGACATAACCAAATGATCTCCAGATGATAACAGGTCATCATCATTGTTGGTGAACAATATAACCTGTTGGTGAACATATATCGGTGATTGTGCATAAGCCACTAACCATACTGATGAACATAATGTAAACCCTCAAGAAGACAAGTGTTGACATCAATGACAAAACCAATGCAACACATGATGAAGTCATCCATAATACCAATAGACTATGTAGGACCAGGGCACCATGCCTTGGTCCCTATCAGAATAGAGGGTTGAAACTGTAGAATTGCCAAAAAATGTAGAAAAACACAAAGGACCAGGGTGCCACACCCTAGTTCCTGAAAATTGAGGTCAAATTTTGAGGTTGAATCTGTATCTATGAGCTCTGTCGGTTCTGAATATTGCGCATCCATTGGATTTCTGTACCTGCACCCGCAACTTGAAAAATGGTGTCTAGGTGCTTATATAGGGTTTTGCCTTAGTCAAACCCCTTGTTTTGGTGATTTCCACCTCAACAAATAGTATGAAATATCCTAAATGAGAGTAGTAAAGAATCTAGAGTTCTACCCTATGCTTTGGAGAGAAAACCCTAAATGAATGTGAATGTAAATGCAAATTCTTCAAATCAGAAATAAATTAAAGATCTAAAAAATGAATGTAAATCTGAAAATTAAGCTCATGCAAAGACATGAAAATAACATGAAACCACACCAAACCCTAAGGGAGAGGTACAAGCCAATCATCAGTCAATGATCTCCTATTATTCTTCAATGTCTTCAAAGCTCCTAAGGTATGTTGAAAATGCTTGATGTAGACTTGGTGAATGGTTGATGAATGTTTGATTTGTTGTTATAGACTTCACATAACCTGCACTATCACCTCATAGGAGGCTCCTTCAATAGCTAGATCTTCTTAGCTTCTCAAATGAGGAAAGAAAAGGTTTATGTAGGAGACCCTAACTTTGTTTTGAGTCATAGGCCGACTTAGAACTGATATTTTTTTCCAGTCTCTTGGATTGAATTTTAAAATACCACCAAAACATGCTTCCAAAATTCAGGGAGAAAAAGTCGGGACCATGTTGGTACCAACATGGTCCAAACACACAGTCCGACCATATTTTTGCCATTTTTTTTGAGGAAGCAAGATATTGTGATTTTAAAACAAATTCCAAGAGTATGTGGCAATTTGCGATGTCTAGATATGCAAAATTGGGCCTTGAAGGTCGAAATAAGACATAATTGGGGTATTTGATGAAATGATCAATTGGGAGAATAAAATAAATAGGGGCACACTTAGGGTAAAGGGTCCAATTTCATGATGTGTAGAGTGATGAAAGAAGACATTAGATTTAATTAAATTAATTAATTAAATTCTTAAAGGGAATGAAATATACAAACACACTAAGGTGAGTGATAACCTAAGCATGAAATTGTACCACCCAATTAAGGGTGTATAATTTACGATGCTACATTCCCAAGCAAATAAGTCAAAGCTAGTTTCATTTTTGCAAAAAGGAGTGAATTCAAAGTTCAAAGCTATGATCTCTTAAGTTACACTTTAGGGTTTCTCTAAGTTCTCTTTTAGTTTTACTTCATTGTTTACCTTTTCATCATGGAATGTGAAAGATTTATGTGAAAAAGCTGCATGCAATACCTCTTTCAATAGAATATAATAGCCAAAGGAGAAAAGGCCTGAGCTTCACAAGTTACAAAGGTCATATACAGTAGTTTCTAAACAGTTAAAGGTTCATTTCTAAAGTTTTTATGTGAACAAAGGGTAAATGTTGTGAGAGGCACATGGAAAATCTTCTTTGAACCCATGGAATCTCCTTGCAAACCAAACACTTCAACACAACTACATTACTAGATAGGAGCTAAGGGTTTTTTTTCAAAAAAGCATACACAAAAATATACGTGGAGACAACAAGTTCAAAAGAAGAATCAATAGATATATATTTATTTTTAAAAGAAGAGGAGGTAGGGTTTTAGACTTTTACGCATTCATGCATCTTTTTCATCTTAATTCTTTCATGCGTTTGAACCATTACTTATGAAAAAATCATTAATCCACAATGTAAAAATGATGATATTTTCACCATCCATTTTAGATGCATCATTATTTTGTTTATCTTTTCTTTTCAAAGAAAACCATGGGTTTTCATCTCAAACATAGAGTTGGTATTGCATGAGGAATGCATTGATGAAGTATAGTGTTGTCATTGATGTCAATACTAACCGATAGTGGAGTTGTATTACAACTAGTAGTGATGCAGTATAGAAACCAGTAGTAAAGAAGTGAAGGAAACCGGTATTGTTATTCAAGCAGAGTGATCAACCGATAACCCTAACCAGTTGATATACAGAACCCTAACCGATTGAGCTTGGTGAATAGATTATCTTGATCTATGATCGAATGGTGATTGGAGATGGAGATGCCATGTATGGATGATGAACATGATGAGTTTCAAAGTGGTTTTGATGCGTGAAGATAACTTTTTATCTTGGGAATGAGCAAATGCATAGCATGAAGTGGAAAATGTGTGATGAGTTACATGATTCAATGTGCGGTGATCCAGAAGTGGTTCAAGCTATCTAGAACAATGTGTAGTTGATTTCTACATAATCTAATGGTCATGATTGAATCGATATGTTTGTAATCTCTATGAGATTTGTAGGTTTTGTGATGTGTTACCGACCTATTGTATTTGCTTATAAGGTCGATGAGTTGTTTTGTAATTGTGTTGGAAATTTGGTTAAGTGTGGTAGTGTGATTGTTGTCGAACCAAAAGGAATCTCTGCAGAATATTGTGAATGTAGATATGAGTAGAAAATGATATAACTAAGCAAGATAGTGCTATTACCAGATCAACAAATACACTATTGTTCTCTAACCATTACAATAGTTTAATCCCTTAATTGGGTAATCTTTAACAATCTTAGTGTTGTCTAAATCCTCTAACCAGGTGACCCATTATCTTAGATTTGAAATCCTCTTTCGAGGTTACTCTTAACATGGTATTACCTTTAACAGGGTGTTGTAGTCAATCCCTTAAGTGGGTGGTCCCTAATCGAATCTATTCTTAACAGGACATTATTATATAAGCTTCTAACAAGGCTTGGCTCCTAACAGGGTGAACTTCAGAAGAGTTCAAAATACTTGTGGGTATTCATCCCCACCATTATTTTTCCCATTTGGGTTTCCACGTGAAAAATTATTGTGTCAAGTGGTGAATGATTTTGTGGATATGTTTTGATATGGTTGATTTGATTAACCGGTAAAGCCACTTAGATATGTTTAGATGACCAGAAGTGATCTAAAATGAGCTATTACTGATGTTAGTAAAGTTGTTTAATGTTTTGGTTAAATGGTATGTGAGTTTCAAATCTATTGCATTGTATCATTGATGTTTTGGTCAACCGGTAAAGTTTGACAGTGTAGTTGCAGTTTTTGGTATAGTGACTAAATCGGTTAGTTTAGCAAGTTGTTTCTGAGATGGGATTAAGTTTAGTGAAAGTTTAGTTTATTTTCTATCTACTGATTCACCCCCCTCTCGTAGTTGACCGGTTCATTATAATTTCATCATATTATCAATTGGTATCCGAGCGTTTCAGGTCCTCTTGTGTTTAACCCTAATAGCTTGAGGAAAAGATCTAGGAGAACATGATGAAGAAAGAAGGTCCAAAATTTAATAGGGAAAACTATAGAATCTGGAGTGATAGGATGAAGATCTTTATCAAGAGCTTGGAAGTCAATATTGGGAACATGTTGTTACTAAATATAACTTGCCTAGTGGGATTTTATCAAATGATCAAAAGAAGGAGCAAGAGGAGAACAATCAAGCATTGGAGGCCATTATTTGTTCCTTGTCTGATTCAGAGTATGTTGATGTTCATGGATTCAAGACTGCTTATGAAGTATGAAAGAAATTGGAAGATATTTATAACAGTGATGAGCATGTTAAGATTGCCAAAGAAGAGAGTCTGAGAGGTAAATTTGATGATATGCGGATGGCTGAAGGTGAAAACATTCAACAATATGGTCAGAGGATCAAGGAGATACTCAGAGAGATCAAAAGTGCTGGAGGTACAATGGAGGATACCATAGTGGTTAGCAAGGTGTTGACAACCCTTCTACCGATCTATGCTATCTGAGTTGCAGCCATTCAGGAACTCAAGTCTATTGATAAAATAAAGGTAACTCTTGACTCCATCATTGGTAAATTAACTACATTTGAATTAAATGGTTTTGATGGAAGTGTTCAGAGATCAGAGTCTTTACTTAGAGCCTCAGTTTCAACTCCGCCGGTAAGGAAAAGAAGGGAAGTGAGCTACAATCATGAGTCTAGATCTAGTAGAGAAATAGATGATGAAGACAATCTGGGTGAGCTTGAAGCATTGTTGGCCAAGAAGTTACCCAGAGGTACCGGTAAGTACATAGGTAAATTACCTTTGAAGTGTTTTGCATGTAACCGGATTGGACATATTGCTGCTAACTGTCCAAATGGAGATAATGAGCAAAAACGTGAGAAGTATAAGAAGTATAAAGGCAATGGTAAAAGAGATTGTCTCATTGCAGTGGATGGAGGAATTATAGATGAGGAATCTGAAGAAGATGCAAATGAGGACATTGTCTTTGTTGCTATTAAAGAAGAGACATCATATCAGAAGGCATTAGTCTCTTGCATGGATAGTTTTGATGACTAGATTATAGACAGTGGTTGTTCACACCACATGATCGGTGACCGGAGTAAGTTTCTTACTTTGAGATAGTTTAATGGAGGTGTTGTGAGATTTGGAAATGACTCTCCCTGCATGGTTAAAGGAAAGGGATCCATCTCTCTGAATGGTAAAAGTAGTGCAGATGATGTCTACTGGGTTGAAGGAATGAAACACAATCTTTTGAGTGTTTCTCAACTCAATGATAAAGGTTACCCACTGGAATTCAAGAATGGAGTATGCAAGATTTATGGAAGAAAAGGTGAGCCGATTACAACTAGAAAATAGACTAGAGGTAACTTATTTCATTTAAGTTCTAAAGCCAACAACTATTTAATTACAAAAGTAGAAGATAGTTGGCTTTGGCATCGAAGATTCTGTCATGTAAATTTTGATAACATTGTAAAAGTCAGTAATTCTAATTCAGTACAAGGTTTGCCACAGTTGGACAAACCGATGAATGCTTTGTGCAAGGGATGCCAGTTAGGGAAGATGACATCCTCAACCTTCAAGAGAAAATATTTTTTAGTAGAACATTTGCTAGATTTGGTTCATACCAACCTTTGTGGACCAATGAGGACTAGGAGTATTCAAGGTGATCGGTATTTCATGATTTTTACTGATGATTATTCAAGGATGATGTGTGTCATATTCTTGAAAGACAAGACATAAGCATTTAGCAAGTTTAAGGCATTCAGAGCCTTAGTTGAAAATGAAAGTGGAAAGAAGATAAAGTGCTTAAGAATTGATCAAGGTGGTGAATTTACTTCAAAGGAATTCACTAGTTACTATAAAGACAATGGAATTAAGAGGCAACTTTCTGCACCTAGGACACCACAACAGAATGGTATTGTAGAAAGGAACA
Source organism: Cryptomeria japonica (assembly GCF_030272615.1). NCBI lineage: Eukaryota > Viridiplantae > Streptophyta > Pinopsida > Cupressales > Cupressaceae > Cryptomeria > Cryptomeria japonica. The sequence continues at coordinate 377,250,124 of NC_081409.1, forward strand.
ATCGACTAGTTTTTGAAGCTACTAGGACTATGCTAATTCAAGGAGGTGTAGCTAATACATTCTGGAGAGAAGCTGTCAGCACATTTGTTTACACAATGAACCAGATACTGGTTAAAAAAGGTAAGGATAAAACTCCCTATGAGTATTGGTATGGTAGATCACCTAATGTTAGTTACTTTAAGATTTTTGTTAGCAGATGTTTTATCAAGAGAGGTGACTATGTTGGTAAGTTTGATGCCAAGAGTGATGAAGGCATATTTCTTGGTTACTCCACCAAGAGAAAATATTACAAGTGTTACAACAACTAGACTAAGAAGATCATTGAAAGTGATAATGCCCAAGTTGATGAGTTTCCTAAGAAATCGAGAGAAACCAATAAGGAGAATGAAGAAGAAGAACCTTACACACTATTTTTTGAACCGGAACTGGTGAAGCTAGAAGTTGGAGAGAAGAACAGAGAATCCCCAGTTCAACCAGAATAGGGAGGTCCAACAAAAGAAGAAGAAAGTGAAAAAGAAGAAGAACCTAGAAATCAAGATCATGTCATTCCAAGGTATGTTAGACTCAATCATAGCCCCGATCAGATTATGGTGACATGAATGCTGGTGTACTAACAAGAACAGGGCTTAGAGAGAACTCTTGTATGATTTCCACCATTAAGCCTAGAACTGCAAAGGAAGCATTTGTAGATGAAGACTGGATCAAGGCAATGGAAAAAGAACTTGACCAGATAGAGAAGAACAATACTTGGTCATTGGTACCCTGACTGGAAAACAAGAATTTAATAGGTACAAAATGGGTATTCAGGAATAAACTGAACGAAGATGGAGTAGTGGTCAGAAATAAAGCCAGACTGGTATGCAAGGATATGCACAAGAAGAAGGTGAAGACTATGGTGAGACATTTTCACCAGTTGCAAGGTTGGAAGGAGTAAGGACTCTACTTGCATTTACAGTATACATAAGATTCAAAGTATATCAGATGGATGTGAAGTCAACATTCCTAAATAGAATATTGGAAGAGGAAGTCTACATTGAACAACCAAATGGTTATGATTTAACTGTAGAAAAGGACATGGTGTGCAAATTACATAAGGCATTATATGGACCAAAACAAGCACCTAGAGCATGGTATGAAAGATTGCACTCTCACTTGGTGAAGATAGGTTTTCAGAGAACCAGTGAAGATAATAACATATATATCAAGTCAGAAGGAGATAAGATACTGGAAAGTGAGGTATTTGTTGATGATATCATTTTTGGAGGAAATGATGATATGTGCCATGACTTTGCTAATGAGATGAAGAATGAGTTTGAGATGTCACTGGTAGGTGAAATAAAATTCTTCATAGGTCTGCAAATCCAACAAATGAAGGAGGTATTTTCATCACACAGTCCAAGTATGTGAAAGAAGTATTGAAGACTTTTGGAATGGGAGACTGTAAAGTAGTTGGAACACCAATGGTTATAGGCCGTAAATTGTCTAAGGAAGATGATTCTACATCAGATCCTTCTAAGTACATTCAACATTGCTCTTGAACACACTATTTATCCTAACACCTATATCTCTTCAAAAATATTTCACTCTTCATGCATACCATCTTTTTTTAAAGTTTTACAAAGATGTTGATATGTATAGACATTTAGATTTCATGTCGGCTTAGGAAATCATAACACAATTTCCTAGGTACAATGTATCTAGACAAGTGATCATAACTCATCACAAAAATTACCGCCAAGTAGTCGGTGCTGGTAACTCATCACAAAAATCAACAAATACCAGTTGGAACAATCTATACCGGTTTGAATAAAACATATGAACCATTGTCCTTGAGTCTCTACTCGATCTCCATCTTGATCTTCATTTTGATGCCGACTTAGTAAAACCATAGGTTGTCTCTTATGCACATACCAGTTGAAAGAAAGTACCGGTTAGAGATGAACCTCTAACATACCGGTTAACAGTGTAAACAATTGAAGTTACATTGATAGTCAATGCAATCATATGTGTGTGTGTGAGTGTTTCATCAATGACAACAAGTGATGAGTACATTACAGTCATTATCAAGCCAACAATCTCCTCGTTTGGCATTGATGGCAACACTTAGAAAATTTGACAGTAATACTGCTAAGTGTGCATACACAAAAAATTTACACATATACTCATACCCCCCCTTAATGTATGCATAAATACCAAATTTTCAAAACACACATACATATTTCTACTCCCCCTTTGACAACAATTCCAAATTGAAAAAGCAATATATATAGAAAATTTGTAACACAGTGTTTAGCATATACAATAGTAACAAAAAAAAAAATGTATCAAAATTCAAGCATAAGCAATTCTCATGAAAATAATATTGTAGCTTGTATTCAATTGTGACAAAGCGTTTGTCCACAACTCCAATATGTTCTCAGTATACTCGATTGTAGACAGCAGCTGTGAATGAAATTCTTCCATTGAGTCCAGGGTGTAGGTTTCAGGGGTTGCTAAGCTTTTGCATTGGAGTAGGATCTCTGTAACATATCTACCTATTATGTGAGAAGACTCTTGAGTTCCTTTAGAAACCAGAGTCTCTTATCCTTCTCATTATCATATATATGCAGTTTGTTATGCAAATCATCTACAAATTTGTTAAATGCAAGTATAGAGTCCTGGAGTGGGACATATGCCTTGCATATCCTTTCTATATCTTGCTATGTTTCTGTCTGTCTTTTCAAAATGTCAGAATAAAAGAAAGAAACATTAGAGGTGGAGGGAAGATGGACAGTGGAAGGATTTATCTCAGGTGGATCAGTCCTTGGGAAGTCTGAACAAAGTTATGAACTCTATGGTAAGAGTTGATGAGGATGACCAATTAATTTGGAAACTCATAGAAAGTGGTATATTCACTGTGGCTTCTCTTTATTATCAATAATACTTTAACATGGAAAGCCCATGCTAGGCTAAGGCATGGGTGAAAGGCCTCACCCCTAAGATTAACATTATTTTCTGGACAACCCTTCAAGATAAAATTCTAACAATTGAGAATATCAGAAAAAGAGGTATGAGCATGCCTAGTGTGTGTATTCTATGTAAGCAGAATGAGGAGACCATTATTCATATGCTCCTTCATTTCCCTTTCTCAGCTGATGTTTGGGGAAGATGTTTGGACCACTTCAAAATCAGTTGGGGCTTCCCAGAGTCGATTCAGGAGGTTTTCAACTCTTGGAATCATCCTTCAAGGAAGAAGTCTACCACTTTATTGTGGAAACTTAGCTTACCTCATATGTGTTAGGGTATATGGAAAGAGAGAAATGACAGAGTTTTCAAAGAGAAGGTTTCTAAGGCTAAAATTGTGTTTGAGAAAATAAAAAGAAATATAGTGGAAAATATGAATATCATACGAGGTATTGATAATCCTCAAGACAAGGATGATCAATTTATCTACAATAAGTGGAGATTAAAGGGTCAAGAGCACATTCAAATCAATCCTAAAGAGGGTGTGATATGGGTCTGTAGGTCCCGGAGATAACTTAGAGGGGGGGGGGGGTGAATCAGTTGTCTAATAAATTCAAACCAAAAACTTATTAACCAACTTAATGCTTACTACCGGTAAATTAGTTAAGTATGTCGGTAGATAGTGTTAACAGTAAATTGCTATACCAGTAAGAATTAATGCATGAAACATAAGCACAAAGTCATCCACAACACATGACACCAATATTTGTACGTGGAAACCCTGTAAGGGAAAAACCACGGTGGGAAACCTTACCCACAATCAGATGATACTATTGCAGATAGTAAGTGTACAAGAGGGGTCTGCACATGCAGAAAGGCCAACAGCCTAGAGCTCACTGCTCAATCACAAATGGGAGTCACACTGACTACAGTTGGATGGTTAAATCCAATAAGAATGTACTACACAAAATTGCATCTTCATATGTTGAATTCAGTACCGGTGTAATGCTGATATGCTTCTACAAAAACCTAACTTCACCTTCAAATGATATCTTCATGTATGCCTCTTCTTTATCTCGCATATACTTTCACTTGAATCTTTTTCACATTTCACACTTGATCTTACAAATAAGATCTTACATTTATACCATACCCTAAGACCAATTTTAGTAGGTTGGCTCTACAAGATATTACAATAAAAACATTTTACAAACAATACAATATCCGATGCAATAACTGATTGAACATGTCAGTTTAATGCATTTACAATAATAATAAATCATCTCCATAGCGTGCCATGCTGATCTGGAAAAGATAAACTTGCCGGTGTAACCATAGATAACCTAGACCTATTTGCTGGTAAAAGCAAATATGCAAATAAGAATATACCGATGATTATTACTTCAAAATAAAGTGTCCACATGATGTCTTCAACATTACCAAGTGTCTTCCATGTCATTCCAGGTACCGGTGAATCATTATATCTTGTCGGTTAATCATATACCGGTAACTGTTGCATAGTTTACTGTTTGCCAGTGAATGTTGCTGGACCTCCAAAGTAGGTGTATTTAGTAGGTGTTGACATCAATGACAAAACCATACCAAAATACCAACAATCTCCCCCTTTGGCATTGATGGCAACACAAGATGGAAAAACTTTCAAAGTGCCAAAACAGAAATGCCAAGTGTAAAACCAACAATCTCCTCAAGGTGACAATCTCTCCCCTTGGAAGCAACATGAGTTATTTTACGTTATCCTGTACCAATTTTCACCATAGATATCTCTCCTCAATGTGTTTTTCCATATATCTCTCTCCCTTTGACATCAAATGTCAAAGCTATAAAATTTAAGTCCATACAAAAATACCAACTACTCCCCCTGAGAAGTAGCTTCCTCATCAAATCCCAGAATAAAAGATTTGTCCATTTAATTCTGCCGGTCGATGACAATCATCAACTATCTAAGTCTCTAGCAGTGGAGGTATGACTCTAAGCTGATCTCTGAGATACTCAAAAGTTTCCTTAGGCAGAGGTTCTGTGAAAATATCTGCAAGTTGTTCTTTAGTATGCACATAAACCAATTTTATGTCCTTTTCTTCAACTTTTTCCCTTAGAAAATTCAGTTTGATTGAAACATGTTTTGTTTTAGAATGTAATACTAGATTCTTAGATATATCAATTGCTACAGTGTTATCACAATATATAGTAATAGGTTCCTTGCATTTTACCTTTGTCTTTCAACATCTGCTTAAGCCAAAGTACCTGTGTACAGTTTGTTGCTGCTGCAACATATTCTGATTCTACTGTTGATAAAGATGTACAACTCTTTTTCTTACTTAACCAATAAACTAATCTCTTTCCAAGAAAGAATGCTCCTCCAGTGGTGCTTTTTCTATCATCCACATCTCTTTCCCAATTTGCATTTGTGTATGCATATAGATCAAAATTTTCATCTTTAGGATACCATAATCCAAGATTTGTTGTGCCTTGTAAGTACCAGAAAATCCTTTTTACTGTTGATTCATGATTTTCCCTAGGATTACTCTGAAATCTAGAAACTATACATACTGCATTCATAATATCAGGTCTAGTTTGTGTCAAATATAGTAAACCTCCTATCATAGATTTGTATCTAGTTGGATTAACAGGTGTAGATTCATCCCTTTGAGATAATTTGCCATTTGTAGTCATAGGTGTGCTTACCAGTTTAGAGTTCTCAATCCCAAATTTCTTAAGTAGTTCTTTCAACTAATTAGATTGACTAAAAAATATACCTTTATCAGTCTGTAAAATCTACAATCCTAAAATAAATTTTATTTCTCCGATCATAGACATTTCAAATTCATGCTGCATTTCAAGAGAAAATTCTTTGCATAATTCATCTTCTCCTCCAAAGATTATATCATCAACAAATACTTCAATAATCAAGATGTCATCATTAGTTACTTTGTAATATAAATTGCTATTTGCATTTCCTTTAGTAAAACCAATCTTTAAAAGATACTTATCCAATCTTGCATACCAAGCTCTTGGAGCTTGTTTTAATCCATACAGAGCTTTTCTTAATTTGCAAACCATATCATTGTCATCTGTTAAGGAAAATCCATCAGGTTGTTCAATATAGACTTCCTCTTCAAGATCTCCATTCAAAAATGCACATTTAATATCCATTTGATAAATTTTGTAATCATTGTGAGCTGCAAAAGCCAAGAATAATCTAACTGCCTCAATTCTGGCTATCGATGCAAAGGTTTCATTGTAATCAACTCCTTCTTTCTGAGAATATCCCTTACACACTAGTCTTGCTTTATTTCTGCAACCTTACCATCTTCATTGAGTTTGTTTCTAAATACCCATTTGGTTCCAATTACATTTTTATTTTTAGGTCGGGGAACTAATGTCCAAGTATTATTTTTCTCAATTTGTCCTAATTCTTCTTCCATAGCTTTAATCCAAAATTTATCTTCACATGCCTCATTGATAGATAATGGTTCAATTTGAGAAATAAGACATACCTCTTCATTTTCCAATCTTCCTCTTGTCATGACTCCTTTAAATTTGCTTCCAATTATCTGATCTTCAAAATGATTCAGCCTTACATACCGGGGTGTCTTGCTCTATTGTTGTTCTTCAATTACTGTGGAATCCTCTGATGATATCGGAGAACCTGGATCCTCATTCTGTACCGGTGGATTTATTATAGGTCCATTTGTCATAATTTTTGTTTCTGGTTCAGAGTCTATATACCTTGAAGTTCCTCTGAATTGTTCATCAATCTTTACATTTGTACTCTCAACAGTTTTCTGTAACCTTTTATTAAAACATCTATATGCTTTACTCTTAGATGAATAACCAAGAAATATTCCTTCATCACTTCCAGGATCAAACTTGCCAATATACTCATCTCTTCTAATATAACATTTACTTCCAAAAATTCTAAAATACTTAAGAGTAGGAGTATTACCAAACCATAGTTCATGAGGGGTCTTACCGGTTTCACCTTTGATGTGAACTTTGTTGAATGTATAGACAGTAGTGCTTACTGCCTCTCTCCAGTACACATGTGGTAGATTTGCTTCTGATAACATACTTCTTGTTGCATCCAAAATAGTTCTATTTTTTCTTTCAACAACTCCATTCTGTTGTGGTGTCCGAGGTGCTAATAACTATCTTTTGATTCCATTTACTTCACAGAATGTATTAAAATCTTTAGATGTAAATTCTCCTCCTTGATCTGATCTTAAACATTTAATTTTCTTACCGGTTTCATTTTCAACCATTTCTTTGAATAGTTTGAACTTCCCAAGTGCTTCTGATTTTTCTCTGAGAAAAGTAACCCAACACATTCTAGAATAATCATCAATAATTAGCTTGAAATATCTATCACCTTGTAAGCTTTTAGTTCTAGCTGGACCACATAAATCAATGTGAATTAAATCAAGGGTATTATTGGATTTTTCTGGAATACTTTTGAAACTAGCTTTAACTTGTTTTCCAAATTGACATTCCTTGCAAATTGTATTATGAGGTTTCACAATTTTAAGTAGATCTCTAACTACCTTAGAAGTACTGATTTTTACCATGCAATCAAAATTTACATGACATATTCTTTTATGCCATAGCCAACTTTCATCTATATGTGCAATTAAGCATGCCTTTTCACTGTTATTCAAATGAAAGATATTACCTCTAGTCTGATTACCAGTTGCAATTTCCAAACTAGCTCTATTCATGATTTTGCATTTTCCATTTTTAAATTGTAACTGAAAACCTTTTTCAACTAATTGACCAACACTTAAAAGATTATGTTTTAATCCTTCAACATAGTAGACATTGTCAGTGTTATGTTTACCATCAAGAGATATTGAACCCTTACCTTTGATTGAACAGGCTTTGTCATCTCTGAATCTTACTAAACCTCCATTGTATTCTTGAAAGTTCAAGAATTTACCTTTGTCTCCAGTCATGTGATGTGAGCATCCTGAGTCAATAATCCATTCATCTTTTGATTCAACTTTAGCTGCTAGGGCTCGTTCTACCGGTTGAGCAATAGGTACTGGTTGATCTTCTATTATAGCAAGAAAGACCCATCCATTGTCTGTTGGATCCTCATCAGAATCATCAGTCACACCTTCATCAGCAATGTAACAAGATTTATCTTTGTTTTTCTTAAATCTGTATCTCTGATATTCAGGATTAGGTTTGTATGTTCTTCTAGCTTCTTCTCTTAGTCTAGCATGTCTATCAGGGCATCTTGAAGCCATATGACCAATCTTATTGTAGTTAAAACATTTAAAGGGTGCTTTACCTTCATACTTACTTCCAATTGGGCCTTTTGGCATTTTTCTTGCAAATAGTGCTTCAAGTTCTTCAAGCTCTTCATTCTCCTTCCTCGTTTCTTCAAGTTCTCTTGCATAAAAGGCTCTCCAGTCTGATTTGTCAAAGGATGCAGCAGATGATGTTGATGCTTTGAAGGCCAAATCAGTTTTTATAGTAGTAACAGGACCAAATTCCTCAATTTCAAAGGCTGAAAGTTTTCCAATCAATGTGCTTCTCTTGCTTTGCAATCATTTTCTTCATCTTTAGCTAAAGTAATGGGAGCAGTCTGACTAGCTACAATAGCAGTACAACCATTTTTAGTAACTTCCCAGATGTCTTTACCAATGCAATTCAGATGTGTCTCCATTCTGATTTTCCGTATCCCATAGTTGGTTCCATCAAGTTTAGGACTATCCTTTCTGAAATAATTAGTAGACATTGGATCTCCTCAAGTTGTTAAACTTCTGCAAAAAGAGGACTAGGCTCTGATACCAATTGTAGGTCCCGGAGACAACTGAGAGGGGGGGGGGTTGAATCAGTTGTCTAATAAATTCAAACCAAAAACTTATTAACCAACTTAATGCTTAATACCGGTAAATCAGTTAAGTATGCCGGTAGACAGTGTTAACAGTAAATTGCTATACCGGTAAGAATTAATGCATGAAACATAAGCATAAAGTCATCCACAACACATGACACCAATATTTGTACGTGGAAACCCTGTAAGGGAAAAACCACGATGGGAAACCTTACCCACAATCAGATGATACTACTACAGATAGTAAGTGTACAAGAGGGGTCTGCACATGCAGAAAGGCCAACAACCTAGAGCTCACTGCTCAATCACAAATGGGAGTCACACTAACTACAGTTGGATGGTTAAATCCAATAAGAATGTACTGCACAAAATTGCATCTTCATATGCTAAATTCAGTACCAGTGTAATGCTAATATGCTTCTACAAAAACCTAACTTCACCTTCGAATGATGTCTTCGTGTATGCCTCTGCTTTATCTCGCATATACTTTCACTTGAATCTTTTTTGCATTTCACACTTGATCTTACAAATAAGATCTTACATTTATACCATACCCTAAGACCAATTTTAGTAGGTCGGCTCTACAAGATATTACAATAAAAACATTTTACAAACAATACAATATCCGATGCAATAACCGATTGAACATATCGGCTTAATGCATTTACAATAATAATAAATCATCTCCATAGCATGCCATGCTGATCTGGAAAAGATAAACCTATCGGTGTAACCCTAGATAACCTGGACCTATTTGTCGGTAAAAGCAAATATGCAAATAAGAATATTCCAATGATTATTACTTCAAAATAAAGTGTCCAAATGATGTCTTCGACATTACCAAGTGCCTTATTAACTTGCCTATTCTATGGACTACACTATCAAGGAGGTTCAGAAAGATCCCAAAGGTAACCATGCCCTCCACCAGGGACTTATGGTTCTGGTTTATAAAATGCCTAAGGGGAAATGCATCTAAAAGCCTATTAAAGGCAAAAATGCAAGAGATAAGACTACGGAGAGTGAAGTCAGAGGATTCAACTTTGATTCAGAGACTGAGGGAGGTTCGAAAGAGACTAGTAAAAAAAGGAGGAATAAGGCCAAGAGGAAAAGGATTGTGGTGGATTCAGACATTTCAAAGTCTGAAACTGAATCTTTTGAGAAAAAAATTATTAAAAAAATGAAATGGAAAGCAAGTGGAAAGCAGATTTAGAGGAAGAACACTAAAAAGGGAAACAATAAAGAAATCAGCCATGTTATGATTGAATCTAAGGAGGAATTTGAGGAGTACAAGAAGGATGCAGGTCAGGACAAAGTGGGGGAGGTAAACCCAGTGATGGGCAACATTGAGGGTTTGAACACTACAAGTTTGCATAAGGAGGATAAAGGGGATAAAAGTGGTATCCGTGATAATGATACTATAAAATATTTATGTTATACCATAGGAACCATGGTGAAGGATATTAATAGTTTAAAGATTGATATGAAGGCTATGACAAGAGTTGCGGTTGGTGATAAACCCCTGGTGGAACATGTTAAGGAACTGGTTGTTTTACTTCACAATGCAGAAGCTATTGAATGTATGGTGGGTAAAATCATAGCAATGGAAAAAAAGGTCAATGAGATGGAAGATAACAAGGAGATTAAAGTTATGGAAAATAAAATGAACAATCTGGGTAGAAGAGTCGATAGACTGGAACTCAATGTTAAGAAGATAGTGGATCAAAATTTTCAGATCCTCAAAGCTTCGATGGATAACATGAACATACTGATCAATAGATTTGAGAACAATGCAAAGAAGGATGGTGATAAAGATCAACTGGACAAGAAGGGTCATGAAAAGAGGACTAGAGCTAATACAAGGACCAAGGGCGACATCAAAGGTTGTGAGCTGGAGGAATTAAAGACCTCGGCGAACAACATGAAACAAATGGTTGTGCATGCCAAGGATATCATGAAAAGTATTTAGGTCTCTGTCTCTATTTCTACAGGGGTTCTAGGTTCTATCTTTTTGCTATCGTGGTGTTGTCCTTTCGCTGTCTATTTTTGGTTTTTTATGTTATGTAGGTTGATCCCATTTTATTCAGGTGGGATCTTTCTATTTTGTGAAGTGTTCAGGCACGTTTCTTTCATGTTCTTATGATCTCCTGGCTTGTATAAGGTTCGGGTACCTTTCAAATATCCACTTTTACTTAATCAAAACATTAGAGGTGGAAGCAAGATACTTTCCTCCTGTTTCAATAGCATTTCTCAACAGATCCTTATTGTGCGATAGAGCCATTATCAATATCCTTTGCCAGTTTGTCTCCATACTTCTTCTTGTGATTCTTTTCAACATACAGTTGAGAAGAATCTTCTAGTGACTTGATGCGATCAGATGCATTTGCAGCTAACTGACCAAGTTTGCTAATGGGTGTAGAAAGATGTGCTATTGTTGTTTCTGGTAGTAAACCAAACAAAATTTCTACTGCAGTCTAAATTGTTTCTGCCTCAACCCTTTGCTCTTTCAGTCTCTTCTTATGTGCTCTAGATTGCATAACATTAGCAATCTTCATCATTTCTGATGCGCTCAAAGTGTTCATATCAATAGGTCCTGAAATACTTAAAGAATCATCATCATCATCTTTAAGTTGTTTTTGCTTTGCTGGTTGAGGGGATACAACCTTAATGATATATTTCTATGTATTATGCTCTGTTGTTGTTTCAAGTGACTATGTGGCAGCACTTTCAGTAGTCTCCTTCTGAATTTATTGAATGACAGGTGGAGATTGGGGTTTCTCCAGTTGTTCTGTTGCCGGTGGATTAACCACTTTTAGTTGAGTAGTCGGTTGCTCAACTAGTGTAACCTGTACATTTGTGATAGATGGGGGCTCCATATCTAGTGTAGTGTTGTCTCCAAATAAGTCCACTATGTTCTAAACATTATCATCAACAAGAATAATGGAATCATCCTTACTCTTGAGTGGATAAACCTCATCAGGTTGATTAATTTCCTCTTCATCCATTTCCAGTAGAGTAACATTATCAGCAGTATTAGCCTCATTTTTTGAATGGATGAGTTCTTCCCTCTTTTTGATTGCACAGGCTATCTGATGTGTCTCAGATTCAATACTTACCCTTTTTCTATTAAGAAGTTTCAATCTTATTATTTTAAAAGCAAAATGTACTTTGTACTAATCAACTAAGGTACTAATTTCATCCGTAGATAGGTTAGGAAAATATTGTAAAAATATTTCATTAATAATTTCTTTTTCTAATTGAACAACTTCCTCCCATTTGACTAAAAGAATATTATACAAAGAGATTGGAATATCCTTTTCCAAGTCATACGGAAATATATTTTAATGACCCAAATAAGTGATTACCTGTTGGATGACTTGCTTCTGCTCATCTTAGTGAAAGAATCAAAATATTCTTTGACATTGTCAAACCTATTCCTCCCTAGTGATTTCAACATTCTCTCAAAAAATGTGTTAGGTTTGTAAGTAGATATATCAATAGGTGTAGTTGCCTTTGGCACTACCGTTACCTTCTTGAATTTTTTGTCGGTTGCTTTTACCTTCTTTGGTTCTTCATCAGAATCTGATCCCTCAGACTTTGGTTGCAAAATCAATATCCTACCTCTCTTCTTTGTCTCTTTCTTAAGATATACTTTTGGTTCCAGTTCCTTTTTGGTTAGGATACTCCTAGTAACCCTAGTACTCTTTTTTGTTGGAGGTGCTTCATCAGACTTTTTATTCTTTCCTTTTGTACTTTTAGCAGGTGCAGTTCTGGTTTGTTCAGGTGCCTATTGGACTACCACAATGTCCAATTTTGCTTACTTCTTGTTTATAGGTGATGCTAATAGGGTATTAGCATAACCAACAATAAGTCATGGTTAAATTCATAACTCATGTCTTCCATTTCTTCTTCTCTTGGCTCAATTGCTTGCATTAAGAAAAACTCAGTGGTAACAGTGAAGATTATGTCCTTCTCAAAGTGTTTTACCATGTCTTCCGGTAGCCTCATTCTCATACTCATCCTCTTTTGGAACTCATTGAAATACCTGTTCAGGGCAGCATGGAAAGAATTCTTTATAGCCTTGATGATGTTCTTAATTTGTGTAGAGATCGGTGAGTCCTTTGACCACTCAATGTCTCCAATTCTTGGTAGAAAGTTCTAAAAGTAAAAGAATAGACCGACTAATAGTTGACCATACTTGAATTTCAGTCTACTATCCTTCTTGATAGATTGCAAATTCAAAAATAGTTGTCTTCTAATAGCTTCATAGAGATCATAGTCTGCATTATCAACAATCGTTATGTGAGTTGTGTGAACTATTGCAGATGGAATACTGTTAAGTCTACTTGAGTAAAATACTTGATAGCCTATCACCATTGCTGCTAGTTTTACTATAGGGTCCTTAATGTTGTTGACGGAAAAAGCACACCCATCAGATGTAGAATTGGTTAATTTGAAGACAATATCCTTTAGAATTTTCCTTAGCTCAGGTACTTCACTGGTTGAGAAATAGCCAGTCACAACCTGAATGGATTCCTTTGTAATTGTGTGAGTCCTCTCTAAGTACATGTTTTCTCCATGAACTCTACTCAAAATTATTCCGATATGTGCTTCTTCGAAATCTTCAAGAAAATAAGAGGCATCATGAAAACCCTTTTCAAAAATCCTAGCATACTGTGTCATAATTTTACCGTCCTTATCACAAAGTGATTTCAACTATGTGTAGATGTATAGAGACCCTAATTCTTCTAACTTACAGTCTATATAACCAAACAAATCACCTTTCACCAAAAATCTACTTGGAACTTGCGACAATGCATTAGATGACATAATTTGTTATGCCTTTGTAGCTTCCATAGGCTCATAAGTGATCATCAACCTCTCTACAGACTTTGAAGAAGATGCCATTCTAGATAAATAAGATTCAAGGTAGTATGTTCAAATAAATACCTTGTTTCGCGCACGTTGCCCTGTTTACTAGTTGAAACACCCAAGAGCACACCAGTTCGACTTTCGGTAACCTGCAATTCAGCTCAATTTCTCAAATCATGAAACAATTCGACAATTAACAACAAGACAATCTTACTCAACTCTGCAATCACTTCAATTGTCTTTCTCGAATGAGTTAGGGTAAAAAAAAGAAGTAAAACTCACCTTTATCCTTTTTTACCTACTACAATAAATGCTTGCCCATTAGGGTTACAAACCCTAATTTCACCGCTCAAGTCGAAAACCGGTTGATAACAGTCTGACAAAAAGTTACCAAAATTTCATGATTCAAAATTCTTTCTCGCTCATTTTTCACAAGGGGTTCGGAGATGTTTTACTGTTAAGCTCCCCTTAGCCATATTAAAAAGGCTTAAGTTACTGGTGTTGGGTTCTCTTCACTGGGTGAAGGAACAATTTCTTCTTTAGGTGACTCATTATTTTTCTTCTTCCAAGTTTGATTCATTTCTTCTCTGGTTTCTGCAACATTAACTTTCTGCTTTCCTTTCTAATCCTTAGAAGAGTTAACCAGTTTGTTGTTTCTAGATCTATAGAATTTTGCTAAGTGCCCCAGTTTATTACAGTGATAATAGACCATACCAGATGATCTCCAAGGTCCTGTATTTCCTCTTCCTATTCTTCTTCTGCAGTTCATAGCCACATGGCCAAAGTTATTATAGAAGGTACAAATAACATTTGTTACCTTTTCCATCTCAAATGGACTAAACCAGTTGTCGTAGGATCTTTGCCAGTTCAGGTTTACCCGGTTATCAAAGTTCCTTATCTGGTTACCATTTTCTCTTGTATGCATGTGTGGCACGAGATTATTTGATCCATGTTTGCACTCAATAGATCTATGTCCATACATTCCACATGTGAAGCAATGACCTTCAAATTTATTGAACATATACCTAGTATTTGTATTGTAGTTTGCATTTATGCTAGGTTTGTCCCTACAAACATTTACAGTGTGACCAGGTTTATGGAAAATGAAGCAAACAGGTTTAAAGACCTTCTTACTGGTAGGCTTATTGATCTTAGGAGTAGATTTGTTATTAGGATTGTTTCTCTTTGTACCTGAGGATTCAGCTTTTTCAGTTGTGTGAAAACCAAGTCCAGAGATATCACCCTTCATTCTTTGTGATTGAATTTAGTCTTCCAGCATGGTAGAACTTTTGATGAGTTTCTCCAACTTCTCATTGGCTTCAGTAAGGTGTTTGATGAGATCTTCATTATGCTTAGACAGGTTCTCTTTTAGAGATGATGCAAGCTCAAGATCTAGCTGTAGGTTCTCCTTTTCTTCTCTTTCAACAATCAAATTCTCATGCATATTGTCTTTTTCCCATTTGATCTTTATAATCTCTTGATCTCTTTCCCTGATAAGATCTTCAGCAACTCTTCTAGCTTCTAGTTCCTAACTCATGCAGATAGTGAGACCTTCTAGCTCTCTCCTCAAATTCAGTTTCTCACCATTTAACTTTTCAACTTCCTCTACTACAGCATCAATATTGGCTTCATCTGAAGAACTATTATTAGATATCTCTAATAGTTGTTCAATTATCTCTCTCCTTTTGACTTGAGAAGCTTTCAGTTTGACCCTTAGATTTTCAAGCTCATTTCTGATAGCTTCTAGCTCTCTAGCCATCTCAAAGTAGCTCCTGTCCCCCATGGTGGTTTCAAGGCTCCCTTCTAAGCGCTTAGGCTTCAAAGAAGTTTGGCTCTGATACCAATTAATAGACTTGAAAATAACTGAGAGGGGGGGTGAATCAGTGACACCAAATAAAAATACTACTTCAAACACTAACCGCTAGATGAAATTAACAAAGCTTTTAAACACAATGCATACAATCCATAAAGATATAACAACATCCACAAAAGGTAAAGCATCCACCATAACACAAGTGTTTATACTGATAACTCAATGATGAATGGATAGTACCAAACTGGTACTGAGAGGGGGGAGTGAATCAGTACAGGAAAAAACACAATCCTAAACCGGTTTGTCAGTAGACACTATGCTTTGACAGACAAACAATAACACCGGTCTTAAATAGAGTACAACCGACAGAACCCAGAATAACTGAGAAAAGCATAAATTGGTTGACACTTATCTTTCATACATTCTAATAATTCATTTCCATTTCACCCTAGTGCATGAACAAGTAATCTATCATCAAAAGATATATAAGCAGCTAGATCAACATTATTTACCTTCAGACACAAATCACTCAAACCATTACAAGAATATCACCACACATGACACACAAAATTTTCACGTGGAAACCCAACTAGGAAAAACCATGGTGGGGATGAATACCCACAAGCTATTTTTGAACTCTTTAGAAGTCCGCTCTGTTAGAAGCCTTGTCTGGTTAAGGACTAATACAATAGGTTTTGTTAGGAACCAATCCTGTTAGGGATCACCCGGTTAAGGGATGACTAAAATACCTGGTTAAGGGTTAAACCCTGTTAAAGGTTACCTTGTTAGAGGATTTCAAGAACTCAATGGTTTTGAGTCACCCTGTTAAAGGATTTACAACAAGCCAGTTAAAGGTACCCTGTTAAGGGATTTACAAACTGTTGAGGTGGTTAGAGATCAACAGGTATTACAATGATCTGGGAACAACACTCAATGCTAATGCAGATCCGCTTTAGCTCCTCTTCACCTTCTGCACTTACACTCTACAGGTATCACTTCTCTCCTTTGTTCTAGCAAGAATCACGTATCTCTTCTCTTGGATACACACACACAACTTTTGCCAACAACCTTAGAAAGAAACACAACATCAACCTTATAGGAAATAGATTGGTCGGTAGCATTAACCCTAAACCCTAAACCTGTTAGGTTAAGGAATTCAAACAGTTCAATCCTGACCATTGAACACACTGCATTAAATGCAACAGTCTTGATCCAATCTCAAGATATTCTCCATCATTCATTTTCCACCGATTTCATGGTGGCTGATAACCCATCACACGTTATCACCGTTTACAGACTTCACACATTTTTGAGGTAGATAGGAAAAATCTCCTTCATGCAAGATCCTTCACGCGCACAAGGCTTACGTGGCAACATGATCTATTCTTTGTCACTATGCTAACTCATCACACAAAGTCACCGGTTAAGCCACACAAGCTTGAAGCACTTCAACTGGAAACCCTGAAGTTGAGACTACCAACCAGTAGTCATACAAAGCTTCCATGTGCCGGTTCCCATAACCATATGTCGGTTCATGTTGAACAAACACACCGCTTCACTTTTGCAAAAATGTTGGTTCACAGTGTTATATCGGTTCTCTTCTCTTCATTGTATTGACATCAATGACAACACACAATGTCATTATGTCCTCATAACGGTTCACATAATGCCAACATATACATGGAAAACCCAAATAGGTAAAAACCACGGTGAGATGAGACTCACAAGTTAACTATCTGCAATAATAGATAACTAACCGGTTAAGATCTACAAAGTGCTCTGCTAGGAGCGAATCTTGTTAGAGATCCCAAAGCTTGACTAGAAGCTTATACCCTATTAAGAGTAGTACCATGTTAAGAGTAACCTTGCTAGAGGATTTACGAATCAAAACTAATGGATCACCCTGTTAGAGGATTTATACATTGAAGCTTGTTAGAGCTTACCTGGTTAAGGGATTTGATTCTATTGTAATGGTTAGAAAACAATAAGAATTATTTGATCTGTTCTGAGTAGCACAATACTTTCTTGATCAGATCCTTCTAAGTACATTCAACATTGCTCTTGAACACACTATTTATCCTAACACCTATATCTCTTCAAAAATATTTCACTCTTCATGCATACCATCTTTTTTTTAAGTTTTACAGAGATGTTGATATATATAGACATTTAGATTTCATGTCGGCTTAGGAAATCATAACACAATTTCATAGGTGCAATGTATCTGGACAAGTGACCATAACTCATCACAAAAATTACCGCCAAGTAGTCAATGCTAGTAACTCATCACAAAAATCAACAAATACTAGTTGGAACAATCAATACCGGTTTGAATAGAACATATGAACTGTTGTCCTTGAGTCTTTGCTTGATCTCCATCTTGATCTTCATTTTGATGTCGACTCGGTAAAACCATAGGCTGTCTCTTATGCACATACTGGTTGACACAAAGTACCAGGTAGAGATAAACCTCTAACATATCAGTTAACAATGTAAACAATTGAAGTTACACCGATAGTCAATACAATCATATGTGTGTGAGAGAGTGTTTCATCAATGACAACAAGTGATGAATAAATTACAATCATCATCAAGCCAACAAGAACAACTAGCAAATATCTTTACTAAACCTCTACGTAAGGCTACTTTTGAGTATCTTAGAGGTAAGTTAGGGGTTGTACCCCTAAATGAGGTCAATTAAATAGATGTGGAAGACATCGGTCCTAAAGCTTATTGAAAATATTTAAGATGGATTGGTGTAGAGTGGAGCTACTCCATAGGGGGAGCAACTTGCTGCAAATCAGTGAAGATGGAATGGTTAACCTTCACTTTGGAATTCATGTCCAAGGGGGAGAATAATTGTATATGATTGATAGCTAGTTACCAGCTGAAGACATGGAGATACAATTGAAGGAGAGTAAGTGAAAAAATTAAACTAGGATTTGTATACATGTGTATATGATTTACTCTCAATTATCACAATCAAAGGGTATTGATATTTGTATTACCATCAATGCCAAAGGGGGAGATTGTTGGCATTGCATGAAGATTGCATTGATGAAGTATAGTATTGTCATTGATGTCAATAGTAACTGGTAATGGAGTTGTATTACAAATGGTACTGATGCAATATAGCAACCGGTAGTAAAGCAGTGAAGGAAACCAATATTCTCATTCAAGCAGAGTGATCAACCAGTAACCCTAACCAGTTGATATGCAAGACCCTAACCGATGGAGCTTGGTGAATCGGTTGTGTTGATCTATGATTGAATGGCGATCGAAGATGTAGATGCCACGTATGCATGATGCACATGATGAGTTTCAAAGTGGTTTTGGCACATGAAGATAACTATTTATCTTGGGAATGAACAAATGCATAGCATGAAGTGGAAAATGCGTGATGAGTTACAGGATTCAATGTGCGGTGATCCAGGAGCGGTTCAAGTTGTCTAGAACAATGTGTAGTTGATTTCTATGTAATCTAACAATCATGATTGAACCGATATATTTGTATTCTCTATGATATTTATAGGTTTTGTGATGTGTTACCGGTCTATTTTATTTGCTTATAAGGTTGATGAGTTGTTTTGTAATTGTTGACAATTTGGTTAAGTGTGGTAGTGTGATTGTTGCTAAACCAGAAGGAGTGTCTACAAAATGTTGTGAAGATAGATAGGAGCAGAAAAGGATCTAACTAAGAAAAATAATGCTATTACTAGATCAACAAAGACCTTGTTGCTCTCTAACCATTACAAAAGTTAAATCCCTTAACCGAGTAAGATTTAATAGGCTCAGTGTTGTCTAAATCCTCTAACCAGGTGATCTATTAGCTTGGATTTGAAATCCTCTACTGAGGTTACTCTTAACAAGGTATTACCTTTAACAGGGTATTTTAGTCAATCTCTTAATTGGGTGGTCCCTAACTGGATTTGTTCTTAACATGGCATTGTTGTATAAGCTTCTAACAAGGCTTGGCTCCTAAAAGGGAAAACTTCAAAAGAGTTCAAAATACTTATGGGTGTTCATCCCCAACGTGGTTTTTCCCATTTGGATTTTCGTGTGAAAATCATTGTGTCAAGTGGTGAATGATTTTGTGGATATGTTTTGATATGGTTGATTTGATTAACTGGTAAAGCCACATAGATATATTTAGTTGACCAAAAGTTATCTGAAATGAGCTATTACTGATGTTAGTAAAGTGGTTTAATGTTTTGGTTAAATAGTATGTGAGTTTCATATCTGTTGCATTGTAGCATTGATGTTTTGGTTAACCAGTAAAGTTTGACAGTGTAGTTGCAGTTTTTGGTACAGTGACTAAACCAATTAGTTTAGCAAGTTGTTTCTGAGTTGGGATTAAGTTTGGTGAAAGTTTAGTTTGTTTTCTATCTACTAATTCACCCCCCCCACCTCTCAATAATTGACCGAATCATTATAGTTTCATCATATTATCATATAGTCCATGTAAGTGATAGAAGATAACAATAAGGTTAGAATGCAAAGCAATGATAGCGCTTTCACTCAAAGTCAAGTATAAGATAAATGCTATAACGAGTGGACACCCTTGTATAAAAATGTAGTCACCAATCAATAAGGACTCAAAATAGTACTAGAAACAGGATCATCTGACGAAAGGAGTAGCATATAGAATAGAGAACAAAGGACTATGACATCTTTTGCAACTAGAGGCCTCACAAACACAAGCGACGGTGATAAATTCAAGTGATTTGAGAGATAAGATGCATTAAAAAGTTTTATAATTTGTTTTTGTTTGATTGTGTCATAATTTCATTAGAATCTTGGAAGAATGTATCAAAGCATAAAATAACAATGAACACTAAAGACTAACAATCAAGCAAAAGTGATCCCAAAAACAGTCAAGAGGACTAAATGGTAGCGATTAATAATAGTGAAATGCAAAGGACAATGAGCAGTCCTAGAAGTAATGGAAGACAACATTATAATTATAATATAGAGGTTGGATTTGATACATTTAAGGGAAATAGTAGAAAAGGGTATTGGGTATCTAAAGGGATATATTTACAACACAATAATAGTGACCATGCAAGACACCAGTGAATAAAGGTAACAATACAGTATCACAATGAAGCAAAACACCTAGCAAGAAGAGTTTTGATAGAAAAGACAGTGTGGTCATGATACCAATGAAGGTTAATATAGTCTCTTGTTATGCTCAAAGAAGTGAGGGAATGCCTTCGATTATGTGTTTTTTTCATTATCAAACCATAAGCAAAATCATGAATACCTTTACATAGTATTTCAAGAGCATATAAGGCAAAATTGTCCCAATATCTCAAAGAGAAGTCTTAGAATTAGATCTGGAATACAGAATGAGGACAAAGCTTCAAGAGAAACCAGAGCATGGAATTTAAGCACTAATCAAAAAACAAGGCTAAAAGAGATGCCCCATTAAAGCTAGCATGCATTCTAAGTTGTATCACAATGAACAACACCATTGGTCAATTTCAGAACAGTCAAAGAGCATCAAATATATTCTTTGTGTTGGCATTATATTATCATTGATGTCAAATACATTGAACACAAATGCAAAATTAAGAAGGATGAACATGAAAAGGAAAATTGTTATTTAGTGAAAAAGGCATAGGCAATAGCGTAGGAGGCTAGTTTGAATTGGAAAAGATAAATATCACACTCTCGCATGTCTTAACTCCATCACTACCAAGTCTTTAATGGTTCTATGAGATGTAGGGAAGTCTATCATTGTTATCATAGCATCATGGGTTTTTAATGCCTCTACCATGTCTTTGGCGATATTACAGTAAGGAGGTATAGTTACCACATCCCTGCAAGAGTGTACACTATGTTGACAAAGACGCCAATGATATAATGATAAAAGGTTAACTTTCCATAGTATCACACGTGATATGTTGATGACTAACAAGTCCTTGGTGATAGTATAGTAAAGTGGTTATCGCAGTCCCGCATGTCAACTCACCATGTTGACCTAGTCACCTGTGGTATAGTAGTAAAGGGGGAAAACATTACCGCAACCCCACAATGTTGGACCCCACCTTGGCCAAGCTACCTACGGTATAGAAACTTAAAGGGGAAAACGTTACCGCAAACCCACAAGGGTGGACCCCACCTCGGCTAAGTTGCTTATGGTATAGTGGTAAAAAGAGGAAGAATACCGCAATACTGCAGTCAACGATCAAAAGAATGCCAAGTCTTTTGTGGTAGAGCAATAAAATTAAATGACCACTACAGTCTCGCAAAATGCGTATTTCACCCATTCATTCTATTTGCGGTATTGTGATAGAAGGAATTGTGAAGGCCAACATAAAAGAGGCCCACTTGGATGTTGACCAAAGGCGACATGATGATAAAGAAGGAGAAGTCAAGGGCTTGGCTTGTATAGGACGAATCAAATTCCATCTATCGATAGATGAGATTTAAATTGCTGAAATAGAAGAACTATGTGGACACACCAAAAAAAATGGTGATTAATTGTGTGATCGGATCTGCATGCGAAAATGGAAGCTGAGAAGGTGGATGTATTTAATGCTTATAGTTGCAAAATAGGTAGAAGATTGGTTGTGAGGCTCGAGAAGATCTACAACCTTCATGTAAACAAGATATCAGACCTAAGATTACTAAGAATAGTAATCTGAACACAAAGAATAATCTGAAGATGGAGAGGATGCATTTAATGATGGTGACTGCCTATCTGAAAGAAAGATGCAGATGATCAAATCAGCTTGTACGCCATGATGTGCATTCAATTTACTTCCTAGCGGTAAAGTTGACAAGTAGAAAAGAAATAGATGATCAAAAGGGGTAGAGTTGTGCACAGGGGCTTCATTGGCTAGGCAATATTATATCACGTGCATTCATATTGGGGGTTTAATATCCCAAAAACGAGGGTGCAAGATATTGTCTATTGAAGAAAATAGGGGGGTTTTTAATTCTGATTATGAAAAAATAATATAGTTGGTAAAAATAGGAGGCTTTAATTCGGGCTGTGTATTGAGAGGGGATGACCAAAAAGGATTTTAGGGCAATATTTTTAAAAATTAGGGGGATTATTTAGTATTCCATGAACGCATGTGCTATAACACAAGTTCACTAAGTGAAGCCCCTGTGGAGTTGTGTGTGTAAGTAGAGAATGGAGTAGCAAAGAAGCGAGTGTGATGTATAAAGAAGTGTGCAAAGAAGAATAAAAAGCTAAGACATAGAAGGCACAATATAGAGAAGGCAGAATAGAGGCAAAGAATACAGAAGGAAATACACATAGAGTGGGACAAAGAAAGAGGATGAAACATAGTAGAGATCAAAGAGAATTGTGTAGAGATAAGTAGAGGACAAAAGGTACAGACCAAAGATTGATGGAAAAGGCCAAAGAGAAGAGAACTGAGATTATGAGATGAGAAGAATCAAGTCAAACTCAAGTTCAAAAAAACAAACTGAGTTACAAAACATCATTTGTAACAAGGTACTCAATTTGTAGTTGTAACTTTACTTTTATTGTAATCATCTGAGTGGGTGCTCAGATTAGGGGTTGGTGCTCCTTTGGGTAGGTGCCCATAAACTTTATGGGTTGGTGCTCCTTTGTGCTGATACCCATAAACTTTGTAATCCAAATATTTTTATTGTGAGGTTGGATTAGAGTAGTAAACTCTAGCAGCATCTCTCATCGAGGTTTTTCCCCGCTATGGGTTTTCCTCTTATATCTTGTGTTTAATATCACTCCTCATATTTTTTGATTATTATTATTAAAGTTTCAATTATTTTAGAAAGTTTTTGTAACCATTGACTCACCCTCCCCTCCTCTCAGTGGTCCATTTGTGTTCCTTCACCTTGAAACAAGGAAAAGACAATGCTAAGGAAGTTATGGCAAAGAGTCCAAAGAGGAAGGACAATGCATGAAAGGTCAATTAAGATATAATGAATATAATTTACAACCCATAAAGGAGGAACAATGATGTTAGAAAGGCACATTCCAAGAATAAAATACAAAGGGGGCAATGATGTAGTGCCAAAATAGTGAATGAAAATAGTGAGCTTCATTTAGACAGAGTTGTGATAATACAAAGAGAAAACATGTAAATAAATAAAGCCATGAATCTATAGACAGTTTACATGATCTAATGGACAATGGTCTTAGCCTTGGACAGTAAGCCATTTGGAAAAATACCATGATGTGAGCAACAAGATTATCAAGGATAGTGAGGATAGTCATGGAAGACGTGAACTCAAAATCCCAAGGAATCATACATTAAGAGCATCAATTTGGGACTTTTGAGATGATAGTGAATAGCATGAAATGAGAATTTGGGTACAGTTTATGATAGTTAAATCAAATTCATGGCTATGGCATATGACACAAAGGCAAATAAGCCTTTACATAAGGAAAATTACAAAATATGCAGTCAAGAATGAATGAAGTTGAAAATCATTGGGATTGATTAAAGAGACAGACCTTAATAGAGAACAGAGTCTTAATGAGATCAAGCCCTAGAAAGAAAATTATTGATGCTTCAAAGGTCAAAAGAAAGAGTTACAATCAAGATGAAAATGCAGTCATAAAGGTGAGAAACAATCAAATATCTATTGCCAATGCTTTAAGTTAGAGGTACAAGAGAGTAGAAGAAGAGGCTTCAATTTGTCTCAGCCCTCATAAAGTTGTAGCGGTCCAAAGCATTGCCACTTTTAGAAAAGTGTGAGGATTCATGTTCATAGTACATTGTATTCAAGTTCTTAAGGACAGGGGATCATGACCATTGGAAGTAACAAGTGCAACAACATATCAAAATAGTCAAGAGTTATGATAGTCAAGAGTTATGATAGTCAAAGTCATAAATCAGTAGAGCACTATTATAGGAAGAATGTCACAGTCAAAGATAGTTCAATCCCATGATATAAATGAAAAGAATAGAGAAAATAGGCAGTGCTTGTAATAAAAGGCAAAATCTGAGCCAAAATCAAATTTTAAGAGATGCGATAAAAGGAAATTGATCTCCACCATTGTTTAAGGATTGTCATATACAAATACCAATCATGTAAGATCTAAACAAATACATAGATGAAAGCCAAGAGCCTAAGATAGATAATGAGGGCCATTATCATTACAAAGACAATGAGTAATGAATCTGCAAAAATAAGCTTCAATAAATTTGAGGATGCATTGAGAATAGTGTCCAAAAAGATAGCCATAACAACTGCTATTAAAGAACTTTGAGAGTAGTCAAAGAACATAAAGGATTGCTAGGACAGGTTTAGTAGGAAATTCACAATAAGCAGCCACAATCATGAGACACTATATCAAGATGGTGGTGATTGGAATGATTTAGAGTAGTCATATTCATAATGATAGTCACAACATGAATTAGGGTCTCCATGATAGTGAGCAAGGGTTTACAAATAAAGTGATAGTGATGAACAATCTTTCCATGGAGGTATAAGTAATGTCAACAAAGCATGTCAAATTCGTTCATATGGCTATTATAGTGTCATTGAAATAAAATATTGATGACTATCATAAAAAAAAGTAGATGTAAGAATGAAAGTATACAATAGAGGCATGAATCTAGGCAAGGAAGAAATCATAAAGAACAAAGAATTTTACTCAAACTCAAAGGCTTGTTCATCTATGTGGAAAATGGTAGGTTTGTTGTGAGCATTGCAGGAATATCAAAGGGTTTTGTGATTACAACCCATCCACCAAAGATAGTAAAATTACATAGGACAAAGATAAAAGATTCAAATCACCACGCCATAGATATTTTATAATTAGTTCCATCCACTCCAAAAATAAATACCCTTGTAGTAGCTCTATGTCAAAAGGAGGAAAAAATGAAAAATCAGAACAATCCAAAAATTCAAAGAGTATTTTCAATACTGAAGGATAGTTCACAGTCATCCGGGGAAGCAATCAACTCTCTCATATAGATATGAGCAATCATACAGTTAGAAAAGAGTAATGGTAGTGCCTAATACATGTTATGGTAGTATGAGAATCACTTATAAAGTAGGAGACCAAGCAAGAAAAGTCATTGCAGTCATTGCAATCCTTAGTTAGAGGTAGCAAGAAATAATTGAAATGAATGAATGTTCTCGTTGTAAAATATTATTATTATTGTTAGATCAACACAATCAAGATAGAGAACCAAATGATTTATAGCAATGCATATGAAATTTTGACAATAAAGAATGTAAGCCTTGAATGTTAAGGGATGGAAATAATCTTAGCAAAACAATAATCCAAGGATAAGGATTGCCAAATAATAAGCATGTGACAATTTTAATGCCTTGATATCCTAGGATTTGAAAGGTTGAATTTCAAACTCTTTGTATGCAATAACTCAAAAGAGATATTCAATCAGTTAAGAAATCATCATACAAATGCAAAAATCAGTTTGTAGCTAAAAAGGAGGCATATTTGGAGTTGCAGCAATTTATCATTAGTTTAAGGCCCCACACAAGTACAATATTAGTTGGGATAAGGTTTAGAGCAGATCGACTTTTGTTTGTAGTTTTTTTGAGTGCCTTTTTGCATACTTTCAAATCAAATTCGACCCCAAAGAACTATATCATGTGAAATGGAGATGAAAACAAGAATGAGGAGCAACAATTCAAGTTGAGTTCGAGGAGTTCACCTCAGTCCTTTCTTTTAGTCAAGAAGAGGCTCCTTCTTTCTATAACCTCTCCTTTTCTTTTTGTTGATCCAATTATTGCTTTCTTACAACATGTATTGTAGCTTTTAGGTCTCTTTCAATCTTAAGAGTAGCATTGTAACTCGCATTTTTTGAGTTTTGTAACAATAGACCCCTTTATTTTCACTAAAATAGCAGCAATATCCTTCTTAATACTTCTTGAATTATGTCAAGAATGAATGATCTGATGAATTTTCTATGATTTATGTTTGAAATCCTTTGATTTTGTCTAATTTAATTGGTATTTGGTGTAAGAAGATACATGATATATGCAAGTATAAGATTGTGTTAACTAATTTCTATAGCTCGAGGTTGTGAAAACTAGTTGTTGTGCTTAAAGAAAGCATTAGGTTCATAAAGAAATACTTATGCATCACATGTTTAGTTAAGATTTGAAATATTAAAGTCTATTTGTTGGAGTGTGTTGTGATTTAATCAAGTTGCATATCCCAGTTATTTTTTGGTGCATCATCTCCTCCTACGATAAGTTTCAATTCAAGAAATCCTTCTATCCTTTTTCCAATCAATCAATAGTTTTAGTATGTATTCATCATGAGAACTAGTGCAGGGGCACTCAAAAGTGTGCTAGTACATGTGTTTGCAAGCAACATGATGTGTTGCCTTGAAGGTTTCTTGTGTAGGTTCTGAATGGATATTGTAGGTCAAATGCTACCAATGCTATGTAATAAGCCCTAAGGCTCCGAAGTTGTATACTTGGTCACAAGCCTTGTATGGGCATTTTATTTATGTTTTTGGTGTTTAAGGGTCCTATAGATGTTTTGTGTCCAATTTTTAACCTTTAATATGAAGGCAAGTGTGTGATGTCCTTATTTGTCAAAAGTTGCTATGTTGTCATAGGCAATTTTGCAACTTTTTGTGTTGTGGTTTCCCAATGGCTATTTGGTTACATTTTGTACATTGGGAAGTGGTTCAAAGGATTCCTTGGCTGTATTTAATCTTGATGAATGATTCCCAAAGGTTATATTGAGACTTTGAATGAAATTTATGCTTCCTACTAATCTGAAACTATCATTTTTACTGCTTTTCCTTGTGTTATTGGCTTTGGTACGGATTTGTACTGACTTCTAGAAGCGTTGATGCCTTGAAATGGTTGTAGAAATGAATCACCTTTCATTTGAAGTAGGTTTGAGGTCTTGAAGTTTTGTGGTTGAGAATTAGTTGATTTTTCTTTCTCGCGGCCTAGTAAAACCCCCAAAACCAGTGTTTGGATGCAAAAGAAGCCACCATTCAACAATCCTCAATGGGAAAGGTTTGAAACCCTAAGGAATGTTGGATTACCATGTATACTAGATGATTGGTGTGTTTTGGGGAGAATAAGGTCTCTCCTTGTACTGTTGGAGTGATGCCCTAGACTTGACATCTTCCATGTGGCAAGTATGTGCAGTGAAGAATTGAATGAGTCCTTGGGACAGTGGACACAACAATGGTCAAACATTGCATAGAGGGGAACCTTAGACATGTGCAGACCCTGTCCAAGATCCCTGACTTCATTTCCACCCGACTGGTGAAGGTTTTGAGGCCTAAAACCCTATACCGGCTAATTAGACAAAAATAGGCCCAGTAGGGTTTGAACACTTGCACTCAAAACCTAGATGTAGAAGTTTGAAATATTTTATAATTCCCAAAAGGGTATTAGAATATCAAAAAAATTTAGGGGGTTGTTCAGAGAATTTGGTAGATAAAGTGGGAAAAGTCCAAATGGAGGCCTAATTGCTTGTAGCCTTATTTTCTAGGTCCCTGAGGATAAAAGGAACTAAGGACTTGTAAATACCAATAAAAGGGGTCAAGGCCAATGAAAATACCATGTAAAACATGTACAAACACTTTTGTATGATAAATTCCACCATTTGAGCAAAAGGTCATGGTGGCAAAGGGCTTGGGATTGTGAGATATCTTGGTTTAGGGGTTGAGTACATAGGAATAGGAGTCTCCTAGAGAAAATAAGTTGTCCTGAGTAGATTGATCCTTGGGAAGGATCAAGGATAGGCTTAAGAACCTTTGGAAGGTTGGAGAGATTGGACCATAGGATGGTGCCAAGTGTTAACCCTTAAAAGAAACCAAATAATTTGCTCATTAACACCAAACCCTCTACATCATAGTGGTTTCGAGCTATACCAAGGGTGGAATAGTGTATGTCAGACTCAGAATTTGGAGAAGAGGCTGATACAATGCCTCCCATGGCAATGAACCTAGAGGCCATCAAGAAGATGGTAGAGTTGCTTGAAGAGAAACTCAAAGAAACCGGACAGACAAAAGGAAAGGACAAAGCTTGTGATGATGAATCAGAGGAGGAGAATGAAGATTAGGAGGCCATCCCTCACAATATGGAACCTGATCAAAATATGTTCTTAGATGCTTTGAAATCAATAAACATGGACAATGTCAAAATTTTACCTATTTATAGCAGTAGCTTGAATGGAGAAGAGGTGCTTGAATGGATAGAAACACTCAATTACCACTTTGAGTACAAAGAAGTTCCTGAGGAGAAAATAGTGAGTTTACAAAAGTCTAGACTCAAGGGGTCTGCCTTGTTGTGGTGGACAGTGTTGCAAGAAGAAAGGATGAGTATAGGGAAGAAGAAGATATCCTCTTGGGAGAGGATGAAGAGTAGAATCAAAGATCAATTCCTACCAATAGACTATGAGGTTCAAATGTACAAGAAGCTGCAAAATCTTAAACAGAGGGATTTGGATGTGAATGCATATACTGAAGAATTTCACAAACTAAGTCTTAGGTCAAAGAAGCATGAAGAAGAGGCAGAGAAGGTGGCTAGATACCTGAATGAGTTAAGGCAAAAAATCCAAGATGAGATCAGCATCATGGCTCTGGACACTATGCACAAATGTTTCCCATTGGCATTGAGAGTGGAAGATAAGATAAGGAGAAGAGGAGAGAAAAACAATAGAGGAAGGGGAGGTAGGAATTTCAAAGGTAGAGGTGGCTATGGAGGAAGAAATACTCCTTTCAAAAATGGTGACACTAACTATAAAGAGTCCAATGGAGAGTTCAACAACAAGAATGGAGGCTTTAGAGGAGGAAGAAGACCTTTTGGTAGGGGTCACACCATGAGTAGATGCCTATAGAAGCTTCTGGTTCACATGGAACAAAAAGAAGGAATCAACTTGTGAAAGAGGATGATGGATAAAGTATCAATTCACCCATGGGAAATGCAGGTCCCACCTTGGATGGAGAAAGCCTCATGCTAAGGAGGAAGTTATTGAAGGTACCCCAATGCAAAGAGCCACCACAAAGAAAGTCACTCTTTAGGACTACTTTTAAGTCTCGTGGTAAGGCTTGTAAGGTGATTTTAGATTTTGGATCCACTGAGAATATTGTTTCTTTGGAAATGGTAGAGAAGTTAAGATTGAAAAGGTTACCACATGTGAATCCTTATAGGGTGTCTTGGCTTAACAAGGGGCAACATGTGGTGGTAGATGAACAAACGAGTGGATTTTGAACTAGGAGACTATAAGGATAGGATCTTGTGTGATATCCTTCCTATGGATGCTTGCCACTTGTTGTTAGGTTGCCCTTGGCAGTATGATGTTAAAGCCCAACAAGATGGGGAAAATAATGTGTATGTCATCTCTAAGAATGGTAAGCAATTTAGGATGGAACCCTTACCTGATCAAGGGGAAGAGAATATTGTTAGTCCAAGTGTTATGATGATTAGGGGGAAAGAGTTTTCAGATGTCCTTAAGCAAGAGGAAACCCAAGGCTACGCTCTAGTCTTATACCCAAAGGATAAACCTCAACAAGAGAATGGTACCAAGATAGAGGTTCCTAGTGAATTACAAGCCATGTTGGATAGATATGAAGGATTTGTAGCCAAAGACATGCCTCATAACTTGTCTCCAATTAGATAAATCAGTCATCAAATTGATTTGATCCCTGGTGTAACCTTGCCCAACAAAGCTGCCTACAAGATGACTCCCAAATAAAATGAGAAGATATCAAGACAAGTGCAAGAACTATTGGACAAGGGGTTGATTAGGAAGAGTTTAAGCCCATGTTTTGTACCTACTATGTTGGCACCAAAAAAATATGGAACATGGAGAATGTGCATTGATTCTAGAGATATTAACAAGATCACAATTAGGTACGAGTTTCCTATGCCTAGGATTGAAGACCTAATGGACTATCTTGGAGGATCTTGCTACTTTTCAAAGATTGATTTGAAATCAAGTTACCATCAAATCAAAATCATACTTGGTGATGAGTGGAAGACTGCCTTTAATACAAATGAGGGTTTATATGAATGGTTGGTGATGCCCTCTAGGCTCACAAATGCACCTAGTACCTTTATGCACCTCATGAATGAGGTATTGGTTGACTTTATTGGAAAAAAATTATTGTTTATCTTGATGACATCTTGGTGTTGACTAGGTCCAGGGAGGAGAATTTGAAGCATTTGGATCAGGTTTTGAGGAGGCTTCATGAGGAGAAACTAGTAATCAATCTTGAGAAGTGTGAATTCATGAAAACTGAGTTGGTGTATCTAGGCTTTGTGGTTTCTAAGGGATGTTTAAAAATGGATCCTTCAAAGGTTGAGGCTATTGTAAATTTTCCTACACCTAGAATAGTAGGGGATTTTAGGAGCTTTCATGGATTGGCTTCTTTTTATAGGAATTTCATCAGGGGTTTTAGTCATATTTGTGCTCCAATTCTTAACACTATAAACAGAGGAATCAAATGCAGGTTTGAATGGACAAAGAGGGAATCCCAAATCTTTGAGATCTTGAAGAGGAAGGTTGTAAAACTTCCTACCTTGAGGCTTCCTAATTTTGATCAACTTTTTACAGTTGAATGTGATGCAAGCAAGCAGGCAATAGGTGCAGTTTTTAGTCAAGAAGGGCATTTGGTGGCATTCTTTTCAAAGAAGTTGAATGAGGATAAGAAAAGGTACTCAACCTATGATTTGGAGCTCTAAGCTATGGTACAAGTACTTAAAAAGTTGCATCATTACCTTCTTCCAAAAGAGTTCATTGTTTAGATCGATAACCATGCATTGAGTTTCCTTAATGGGTAGGAGAAGTTGAATTAGAGGCATATCAAGTGGGTTGAACAAATCCAACCTTACACTTTTACTATCAAGCATAAGAAGGATGTGTCTAATAAGGTTGCAAATTCCTTGATTAGGAGAGTACTCGCTATCCAAGAAATCCAGTATCAAAGTGTTGGTGTTGATTCTCTTAAGCTCATGTATAAGGAGGATAATTTTTTTAGAGATTCTTATGATGTATGTAGTAAGTTTTCTGATTCCTTTCATCTTGAGTTCCTTGATTTCATGTTGTAGGATGTATTTGTCTTTAAGGGGCATCAACTGTGTATTCCTTAGTGCTCTATGAGGGAGAATATCATTAGGGAAAAGCACAATGGCAGCCTTGGCGGTCATTTTGGTTTGGATAAAACTTTGGAGCAGGTATCAAGGTTTTACTTTTGGCCTAAGATGCAATAAGAGGTAAGGAAATTTGTGGAGCATTGCCCCATTTGTCAAAGGGAAAAAGGATTTTCTACTAATGTTGGGTTGTATCAACCTTTACTGGTTCCTACTAGGCCTTGGGAAAGCCTTAGTATGGATTTTATACTTGGTTTTCCCAAAACTTCTAGGGGGTTTGATAGTGTCTTTATCATTGTTGATAGGCTCAACAAGATGACTCATTTTTTGCCATGTAAATGCACAAATGATGCATCTCATATTGTAGGTCTCTTCTTCAAAGATGTTGTAAGGATACATGGTCTACCTCTCAATATTGTCACTAATAGAGACTCCAAGTTTGTGGGTCATTTTTGGAAGAATCTCTAGAAGAAATTGGGTACCAATCTCTCATTTTCATCAGCATACCATCCTCGGACTGATGGCCAAACTAAGGTGGTTAATAGATCTCTTGGAAATCTTCTTAGATGTCTTACCAAGCAGCATGGACAAAGTTGGGATTTGGTGATTGGACAAGTTGAATATGCATATAATGATTCAATTAATAGAAGTATAGGGAGAAGACCATTTGAAGTTGTGTATGGCTTACATCCTAGAGGGATACTTGAACTTAGGGAATTGGAGGTATGGAAAGAAGGAGTGCTCAGGGAGAAGACTTTTCCATCACTATGAAGGAGATCCATGATCAAGTCAAGACTTCCCTTCATAAAAGTGCAAAAAATACAAACTCAAGGCATATGTTAAGAGAAGGGATGTTTAGTTTCAGGTAGGAGATTTGGGAATGACCTACTTAAGGAAGGAAAGGTTTCCCAAGGGCCAACCCTCTAAGTTACTCATGAAAAAGATAGGACCTCTCTGGGTGGTTCATAAATTTTGTAACAATGCTTATGAGGTTGAACTTCCACCAAATTTGGGGATCTCTCTTATTTTTAATGTATGTGATTTGACAACCTTCAAGGGTCCTTTACCTGATGCAGCACTCGGTTCATCTCTTGTGGAAGAGGATATACATTGGGTGAAGGATTTGCCACCAAGAAAACCATTGGAGTTGGAGAGAATCCTTGATTCCAAAGTGATCAAACAAACTAGAAGAGGGGTCTACAAGGACTACTTGGTTAAGTGGAAGGACCTTCCAGCATCTGAAGGTACTTGGATGTCTGAAAGTGATATCATAAAACATGGCACCTTAGTCACCCAGTTGGCAACTCAATGGACTTGAGTTTTCTTGTCCAAGGGAGAATGGTGCAGGGGCACTCAAAGGTGTTCTAGTACATGTGTTTGCAAGCAACATGATGTGTTGCCTTGAAGGTTTATTGTGTAGGTTCTAAATAGATATGGCAGGTATAATTCTATCAATGCCATGTAATAAACCATAAGGCTCCAAAGTTGTATACTTGGTCAAAAGCCTTGTATGGGAATTTTATTTACGTTTTTGGTGTCTAGGGGTCCTATAGATGTTGTGTGTCCAATTTGTAACCTTTAATATAAAGGCGCATGTGTGATGTCCTAATTTGTCAAAAGTTGTTATGTTGTCATAGACAATTTTGCAACTTTTTGAGTTGTGGTTTCCCAACGGCTATTTGGTTACATTTTGTACATTGGGAAGTGGTTCAAAGGATTCCTTGGACTTATTTAAGCCTGAGGAATGATTCCCGAAGGTTAGATTGAGACTTTGAATAAAATTTATGCTTCCTACTAATTTGAAACTGTCATTTTTACTGCTTTTCCTTGTGTGCTTGGCTTTGGTATGACTTTGTTTGGACTTCTGGAAGGGTTGATGTCTTGAAATGGGTGTAGAAGTGAATCACCTTTCATTTGAAGTAGGTTTGAGGTCTTGAAGTTCTGTGGTTGAGGGGTAGTTGATTTTTCTTTCTCGTTGCCTGGTAAAACCCCCAAAACCAGGGTTTGGATGCAAAAGAATCCACCATTCAACATTCCTCAATGGGAAAGGTTTGAAACCCTGGGGAATGTTGGATTAACATGTATAATATATTATTGTCTTGGTTTGGGTAGAAGAAGGTCTCACCTTGTACTGTTGGAGTGATGCCCTAGACTTGACATCTTCCATGTAGCAAGTCTGTGCAGTGAAGAGTTGAATGAATCCTTAGGACAGTGGACACAATGGTGGTAAAAAATTGCATAGAGGGGACCCTTAGACATATGCACACCCTTTCCAAGAGCCCTGACTCCACTTCCACTCAACTAGTGAATTTTTTGAGGCATAAGACCCTATACCGACTAATTAGACCAAAATAGACCCTGTAGGGTTTGAACACTTGCACTCAAAACCCAGATGCAGAAGTTTGAAATCTTTTAGAATGCCCAAAAGGGTATTAGAATATCTAATTTTTATAGGGGGTTGCTCAGATAATTTGGTAGATAAAGTGGGAAAAGTCCAAATGGAGGCCCAATTGCTTGTAGCCCTATTTCCTAGGCCCCTAGGGGCAAAAGGAACAAAGGACTTGTAAATACCAATCAAAGAGGTCAAGGAAGTTGCAAATACCATATAAAACATGTACAAACACTCCCATATGATAAATTCCACCATTTGAGCAAAAGGTCATGTTGGTAAAGGGCTTGGGGTTGTGAGGTATCTTGGTTTAGGGGTTGAGTACATAGGAGTAGGAATATCCTAGAGAAACTAAGTTATCCTAAGTAGATTGATCCTTCGAAGGATCAAGGATAGGCTTAAGAATATTTGGAAGGTTGGAGAGATTAGACCATAGGATGGTGGCAAATGTTAACCCTTAAAAGAAACCAAAGAATTTTCTCATTAACACCAAACCCTCTGCATCAATAACCAACTCACTTAGGAGATTCACCTTCATTACGAGCAACCCATAGGCTTGAAGGTGTTTCCATGTTTCATAGGATTGTTGAGCTCTCAACTTAGCATTAGGGTGTAATCCTTCATGACAACACTTGTAATGGAGGAAATGTGACTCTTCAAAAGGAAAACTATGTTCCTTTGATAGCCAATTTCACAACATACATTCAGATATCTCCAACTAGTTAACATGATGAATATAACTATTATAGGTATATAAAATGAAGATTCTGACTAAAGAAATGGAAAGAGTCTATACGATAGGAAGTTTTTGGTCCAAATCTGAGTGTCTTAGCCAAGGATGCCAACAAGATGCATAGATGTCTATGGAACACACTTTAGTCTCATACAAACCAAAACATAAAACTAGAGAAATGGAGTAAACCCAGCTCTATACTTCGGATAGTGTTTGTGCATTTGATTGATTTCAATAAACTTGTACACAAGAAAAAGGGGGAAAATATTTGGGGCAGTTTGGAGACTTGCTTCAGTCAAGTCCCTATTTTGGTGTTTCCATCTCCACAACAACTAGATAGATCAAAAGATAAATATACAAATAAATGATAAATAATTTTAAAGATGAGGGATGTGATAAATCCCCAATATTCTCAAAGATGTGAGAAAGATATTGCAAATAAAGTTTGAGAAATCTAGGAGAGTCAAAAAGGATAATTGTGAGAGCTTGAGAATGTTGTAGAAAGTAAGAGAGAGCAAGAGAAAGTTGTGAGAGCCAAGAATACAAGAGAGATTTCTTGAGATAGCCAAGAGAGATTGCTTGAAGTGAAAGAATGGATTTAAAATGGAGAATAGGATGAAAAAAGAGGACTATTCAACTATTTTGGAAGATTCCAAGTTGTTTCCATTGACCTAGGTAGGTGACAAATGTCCAAACACTCAAAATTTATATTTGAATGTTAAGATATTGCAAGAGATTTGTGCAACATGCTAGTGTCCAACCTAATCATGGTAAAAAATGACAGGTGATAAGAGAAACATGTGGTTAATGCAAAAGTGATGCTAAAGGTAGATGTTGAAAAGGGTCTTGAGCATCTTGAGATGGAAGAGAGTAATGCAAGAGTTGAAATGAGCCTAACATTCTAGGGGAATGAACACTAAAGTGGTTAAAAAGTGTAGGTTAAATTGAAAAGGGGTATGCAATTTTTTACTCTACAATACTCTTTTTCATTTCTTTTTCTATCTTCTAGAGAGGCCAAAGGAGTTTTCTTCCAATAGGTTTTTCTCCTTTTCTCTATTTTTGAGAGCTGCATTGGTTTGTACATGGGTACCTCATCCGACCTTTGATTTTGGGACCCACTCATGTCTTTATTTTGCATTCATCTTAGTTGTCGATTCTCCCTAAGTTAATCTTAAGGGGGGTTGTTGGAGTAATTAGGACATTAGCTAGTTATTTAATTAATTAGGTCCATATTTACTTTATTCACTTAAGTGAAACTTATGTATTTTTTCCTTTTATTTAATTAGGCTAATAATAACTTAAGTTATCTTCTTCATTATGATTGTGACACTTGGAACAAGCTAATTTAACATTTTTTTAGGATTTAGCATATGGTTTCATTCATTGTTTCCATAAAGATTCATCATTTACTTGTAACATATTCTTTTGTGCATCAATATTGAATACTTAGGTTGTTGAGAATATTATCCTTGCTTGAGCCTTCTTTGTGATAGGTGGTATGCTTGTAGATTATTTTTAGGATTGAGGTTGAATCATCAACTCCAACATGATTCATAGATATTGATGATGTTCATTTCATTTCCATATAAAAGTGAAATTGATTTAATATTTATTTTTGTGACATAGTAAAGGGTTGCATACCTTACAAAATATAAGTTCCCAAATTAGGTAATGACGAATCAATATGAGTAGAGACTATCATTAAGGGATCTTGATCCACACCCATATTTGCTAAATAATATAAAATTATATCTTCTCTTATCAAAATTCTAGGGTATGTGCACCAAGATTGTGAACAAAAAAGTGGCCACTATCAATAAAAAGGCCTAAATAAAATGAAACACATGCATTTTTTTGATTAATTTAGAAATTGTGTATGTGTTCTTTGAATTAAAAATGGGTATATGTTATTTAAAAATATGTATACCCATCTCTCTCTCTCTCTCTCTCTCTCTCTCTCTCTCTCTCTCTCTCTCTCTCTCTCTCTCTCTCTCTCTCTCTCTCTCTCTCTCTCTCTCTCTATCTCACTCTCTCTCCTCTCTCCCCAAGCTCTAGATCTTATACTTTCTTAGATAGTCAAATTTCAATAATCACTAAGATCATATCCTCTCTCTCTCTCTCTCTCTCTCTCTCTCTCCCTTGATCTATAGACCTATCTCTCTTCCTATTACTCTCCCTTTCCCCTTCTCTCAGTCCCATCTCTCTATCTCACACTCTCCTCTCTCCCCAAGATTTAAACATATCTCTCTCACCCTTCTCTATATCTCCCCTCTCTTCTCTACCTACCTCACACACATTCTCTTCTCTCTATCTCACATATATCTCCCTTCCCCAACTCTCTGTGTGTGTGTGTGTGTGTGCCCTCTCTCTTCTTCCCTCTCTCTACTTATCTATATCTCTTCTCTCCCTCTCCCTACATACATCCCCTCACTCTCACCCTTTCCCTCTCTACTTACCTCTATCTCCCTTCTCCCTCTCTCCACATACCTCTACCTCCCTCCCTTCCTACCTCTATTCAACTACATAAATCTTGCTCTCTCCATATCTCTAGCTCCCTCTCTACCTCCATCTCTCTCTATTTATCTTTATCTACCCTCTCCTTTCTACCTACCTACATATCTTTCTCTCTACATACTATCTCTCACTCTAACTACTTGTATCTATCTACCCCCCTCTCTTTGAATACCTCGCATTCCCTCCCTTGCTCCAACTCTCCCCTCCACTTCTATCTATCTCAACTCTCTCTATCTCTCTCATTCCCTCTTCACCTCTCTCTATCTATCTAGTTATTTAGATAAATAGAGTAGGAGGGGAGTGCAAGAGAGGTAGGTAGATATAAATAAGTAGAGAGAAAAGAAAAGAGAGTGAGGTAGAGAAATAGGTCTGGAGGGATTGAGATGTAGGTTGAGAAAGATACAATAGAGAGGTAGAGTGGGGGGGAGATGAGATTGATAGAAGTGGCTATGGAAGGTTCAGGAGATAGAGGGAAATATATAAATAGAGGTCTTGTAGGGAGGGAGATATAGATAGAGAAAGAGAGAGACCAAGAGGGGAGATAGTGATAAGTTGAGAGTGGGAAAATAGATAGAAAGAGGTGGAGATGGAATGAGAGAGATAGAGAGGGGTGGAAAGATAGAAGTGGAGAGGAGATTTGGAGTGAGGGAGGGTAGATAGAGATAAGTAGTTAGAGAGAGAGTATGTAGAGAAAAGGAGGGAAGGGGGGAGATAAAGGGAGAGAGAGAGAGATCAGGTGAGATAAATAGTAGTATGGAGGGAAGGAAGTAGAGAGTTAGGGGAGATAAAAGTAGAGAGGGATGAAAAGAGAGGTAGGTAGAGAGAGGGAGAGGGGAGATAAAGAGAGTAGGAGGGAAGAAAAATTGACACACACACACACACACACACACACACATAGAGAGAGAGAGAGAGAGAGAGAGAGAGAGAGAGAGAGAGAGAGAGAGAAGGGGGATGGTATGTAGAGAAGTTAAGGTAGGGAGGGAGAGGGAGAGAGGAGATAGAGATAAATAAAGAGAGGTAAGGAGAGAGAGAAATGGGGAGGGGGGAGAGAGCTGAGATAGAGAGGAGAGAATGTGTGTGAGGTGGGTAGATAAGAGAGGGGGGATACATAGAAGAAGGGTGAGAGATTGGGGATATGGGAGAGAAAGATATAGTGAGATGGGGGAGAGAGAGGGAGAGGGAGATTGATAGGAAGAGAGATACGTCTAGATATAGAGGGATACTAAGAGAGTGAAATATAGAGCCCAAGAGAGAATGATAATATGAGCTTAGTGATTATTGAAATTTGACTAAGTTTTAGAAATCATAAGATCTAGAGTTTGGGGAGAAAGGAGAGAGTGAGATAGAGAGAGGTAGAGATGGAGGAAAATGAGAGAGATAGGGAAATACATAGTTCTACAACTTTGGGAGACAAAGAGTGTTCAATATAAAGAGATAGAAAGAGAATGATGATAGGAGCCTACTGGTTACTAAATTTTGACTAAGTTTGAAAATTATAAGATCTCATAAAATATAGAATCTGCATTATGACTCCTAGATATTTGAAACCATTCTCAAACATCTTGCCAATATATACATAAAAAATAACTTAGAGTATAACTTATACTTAGATGTTATATTTTATGTATATATCCTGATGAAAATAACCTAAGGAAAGACCAAATGAATTAGATTATAAGACCATGTTCCTTTTCTAGCTTAATATAAGCAAAATGCACACGTTATAACATGTGCATGTTTTTTTGCATAAAAGCACAGACGTGTTTTTTTCAAATAACTTGTATGACTTCTTAATTCAAATAACACGTACGTGTTTTGCCTTGTACTTAGCCTTGGATAACACTTCTTAGGCTTGGGAGCTTCATTTCCCTCCTTTTTATGTGTTTTCTTCTTGAAATCTAGTTTCTCAACTTCCTTGTCATCAGGTTTAAAAATTATCAAGTGGGTATCTATAGAATTACCACCATAATTTCATGCATCTTTTGAGCTTTCTAACTATATAAAAAAATTTAGATTTGAACAACATTAACATATTAATTTTTAATTTCTTTTACCAATGTCTCTAGAGTTCTCAGAGACATGTATACTATTTTTTAAATAAATTTTGAACTACTTGTCCAAATTTGAAACAAATTATATATTATTGTTTTATACTTCATTCTTTACACTTTAATTTTTTTTGAATTTTTGAATTATTTTTTTGCAAGTTATGTATCGTGCATAAACATGTACTTTTTTTTTTTTTGATCAGTAAGAGGCCGAAGCCAAGAATTTTTATTAATCATAATTTAAAGCTTACAACACTCCACTCGTGCGGGCACCGATAGGAAAGAGTGGAGGCGAGAAAGCCTCTGGCCTTGCCCGGACCATAGTCCAGAAAGTTTCTACAGTTATTACAAATATGTACAAATTTGAACAATACAGTAGCCCCTCAAGCTGAGGGTGAACATATGGGAAGATATTTTCTTTCCCTTACAAGCCCTTATTACCATTTACAATTATAATTGATCTCCTTGTGCCCTAAGTTTGACCATTGGTTGCATGTTATTTGTAGCCTATTTAGCACAACTGTCATCCTTTCACTTGTTAAAGATGGCCTCGCTCCTCCTGTGAGGTTAGTTTTCAAAACACTTGCCAAGCTTATTAGTAATATTTAATAAAAAAATTGTCTTCCATAGAAGGATAATACCATAGCAATTGGAACTATTGATCGCAACCTCACATAGAGAGATGTAAACAGAAAATGATTTATCGAGAAGACTTAGGCCTCGATGAACTTCAAAAGGGACTAATCGGAAGCACTATTTCCATCGATAGAGGTATGCCAAAGAAACCAAAGGACATTTCATTGGTGAAGCAAGGTTGTCGAAGAAACTGCGGTGTTGGTGAGACATGTAAAGATTTTACCGAAGGGGATAGTTCTACCAAAACAATGAGATCAAAGAAACTGGGGAAGGTTTCATCGATAGGAATTTTTGAGAGAAGAAGGGTGTCGAAGAGATACTAAAGTTATTGAGCGACAATGATAGTTTCATCGGAAGACAAAAGGTCGATAAAACATAAGAGATATTTCATCGAAAACATGCCATTGGTAAAAAACATAGTCGAAGGAAGATATTATTCTTTCATCGACATAAAGAATTTCATCGATGCCAATGCAGAAGCTGTATAATGAGGAGCCTATATCAATAAACATAAAGATCGATAAGATGGATGCGAATTCCTATCGAAAATAGGGTTTTGATGAACCGATGGAGGATTACATCGACACGAACACATAAGGAAAATTTGTCGATGAATATAAGGAGATCGATGAAACCACAAAGCTTATTGACGATAACGATGGTTTCATCGAAACAAAGGTAAAATTGATGAAACAAAGGTACACACTAACCTCTCATCGAAATGACTAGTTTTATTGAAATGGTACACCTGTTGTATCGAAGAAACCTCTCGATGTTTCATCGATGAGATGATTTATCGAAGAGACTTAGGCCTTGGTGAACTTCAAAAGGGACTTATCGAAAGAACTATTTTCATCAATAGAGGGTATGTCAAAGAAACCAAAGGAGGTTTCATCAATGAAGCAAGAATGTCGAAGAAAATACGGTATTGGTAGGACATGTAAGATAGTTCTACCGAAACAATGAAATCGAAGAAACTAGGGAAGGTTCATTGATAAGATTTTTCGAGAGAAGAATGGTGTCGAAGAGATACTAAAGTTATTGACCAATCGTGATAGTTCCATCGAAAGACAAAAGGTCGATAAAACATAAGAGATTTTTTATCGAAAACATACCATTGGTAAAAACAAAAAGTCGAAGGAAGATATTATTCTTCCACCGGCATAAGGAATTTCATCGATACAAATGAAAAAGCTGGATAATGAGGAACCATTATTGATAAACTTAAAGATCAATAAGACGGTTGGGATTCCTATTGAAAAATAGGGTTCCGGTGAACCGAAGGAGGATTACATCGAAACGGACACGTAAGGTAAAGCTTTCTATGAAAATAAGGAGATTGATGAAACCACAAAGCTCATTTATGATAACGATGGTTTCATCGAAAAAAAGGTAACATCAATGAAACAAAGGTGCACACTAACCTCTCACCGAAATGTCTAATTTTAACAAAATGGTACACTTGTTGTTTCGAAGACATACCATTGGTAAAAACAAAAGGTCGAAGGAAGATATTAATCTTTCATTGACATAAGGAATTTCATTGATGCCAAAGCAAAATATGAATAATGAGGAGCCATAATCAATAAACTTGAAGGTCGAAAAGGCAGTTGTGAAACGCAGCGACAAAAGGATACCTATCAAAAACAGGGTTTCGATGAACTGATGGAGCATTACAACGATGAACACGAAAGGTGAAAGTTTCGATGAAAATGAGGAGATCGATGAAACCACAAGGCTCATTGACGAAAATGATGGTTTCATCGAAACAAAGGTAACTTCGCTGAAACATGACATTTCGAAGGGAGAAAGTGATGCCATCGAAGAGTATGACTCTAAGAAATTAAGAAAATGGGAAAATGCATATATACCTTCAGGTAAATGAAGAGATGGATAAGTCCTAGATAATCCATGAAGGATCCTAGGCTGCAAGAATGTGGGATAAAGCCTGCATATATATATACACACACACACACATATATGTATATATAGATATATATATGTGTGTATATATGTGTGTGTGTGTGTGTCTATATATACATACATATATATATATATGTATTTGTATATATATATATATATATGTATATGTATATGTATATGTATATGTATATGTATATGTATATGTATATGTATATGTATATGTAAATATATATACATATACATATATATATACACATATATTTATATATACATATACATATACATATACATATATATACATATGTATATATATATGTATATATGTATATATATATGTATATATGTATATGTATATATGTATATATGTGTATATATATATATGTATATATATATGTATATATCTATATATATGTATATGTATATGTATATATATGTATATATGTGTATATATATATGTATATATGTATATATATATATATATATATGTGTGTGTGTGTATATATGTATATGTATGTATGTATATATATATATGTATGTATATATATATATGTACGTATATATATATATGTGTATATATATATATATGTATATATGTATATATGTATATATGTATGTATATATATATATATGTACATATATATTTATCTATGTATATATATATATGTATGTATATATTTATCTATGCATATATATATATGTATGTATATATTTATCTATATATATATATGTAAGGCAATATATATGTATATATACATACATATATATATATATATGTGTGTGTGTGTGTGTGTGTGTGTGTGTGTGCCGATGAGAGGCTGAATATGAGGATGGGTGACTGAATCAAGGTGAGGATTTTATAAAACCCAGATAAGTATATACGAGGGGCCTCTCCTTGGGCTAAAGGATGGAAGACTAAATGGGTATGAAGGAGAGGATTAAAAATATATGATTGAGATTTATGTTTTAGTGATTATATCTGATAATGGGTTGAGCCTAACTACTTGAGTTAAAGTCTGGGAGACCAGATATATGGGCATATTTAAATTGAATGTTTGTCTAAGTGTCTATTCAAAAATGCAGGGGCAGGAAGAGGAGAAAATAAGGGGGTTAAAACAGAGTCTTGGCAAGAGAAACATAAGGGGATGAAAGGAGAAACATGCTAACGATCACTTAGGACACAAAAACCAAAGAGGGGATTGCCTTAAGGTGGCATAGACAGGAGATTGATGCCATCAGCAACTGAGTTGGCCAACTCATTCGCTCTTTTATTGCCCTCCCTATAAATATGATTGACTGTGAACCTATCAAAATCTCTGCATAAGTCAAGAGCTTTTGAAAACAAAGTATTTAGTCTCCAATTAGGCATACTACCTTTCCTAAGAGCATTGACAATTATAGCCAAATCTCCTTCAATTTCCAAGTTCTTAACTCCTAGTTTCCTACATAAATGCAGACCCTCCACCAGGGCCATAAGTTCCGCCCAATTGTTGGTGTTGATGCCAACCGAAGAGGCAAGGGTTGCAAGTTCCTTTCCATCCCAATTATGATCAACACATCCTATCCCTGCTTGCCCTAGGTTGCCATGGGAAGCCCCATCAAAGTTTAGCTTCACTTGGCCTTTGCCTGGGGGCTGCCATCTACATGCATCCCTTGAACGAAGACTTGCAGTAGGACCCTCTCCTACAAAGGGAGTAAAGGACAATCCTTCCCAATGTCTTTTCATCTTTTCATCCCAATGAGTGATAGAGGCATTATTCAATGTGCTTGATGACAGTCGGTTGTTCAAGAGCTCAGTGATAGCTGATTCTATCCTGTTAATGATTCTGGGAACCTCAAT
Source organism: Cryptomeria japonica (assembly GCF_030272615.1). Taxonomy (NCBI): domain Eukaryota; kingdom Viridiplantae; phylum Streptophyta; class Pinopsida; order Cupressales; family Cupressaceae; genus Cryptomeria; species Cryptomeria japonica. The sequence goes on from NC_081409.1 coordinate 377,293,736, forward strand.
CTTAAAGAGATGCCTATTTCTCTCCTTCCATAGTTCCCACATAATGGAAGAAGGAAGAGATGTCCATAGACCTTCAAAGAGACAGCCACACCTAAGGAGAGGCCATACCTTGAGCATTCCAAAGATGGTGTGGGGGAAGGCCGTAGACCATTCAAGTTTGTTGGTGAACCAGATCCAACATTTGTGAGCATAGGGGTAGTTAAGGAGGATATGATTGGTGTCTTCCTCATCTGCCTCACAAAGAGGACATCTACTAGGGCCCTCATACCCCATTCTTCTAAATTTGTCCACAGTTAGGAGATTGTTCTAAACCGCAAGGCAGGAGAAGATACTTGCCTTAGGCAGACAGTATTTATCCCAACAAAGTTTCAAGGGAAGCTCAGTCATAGGTCTTAAAAATGATTTGGAGATGAGAGAGTACCCATCCTTGGAGTTGTATTCTCCTCTTAGGGAGCCATCCCAGATGAGCTTGTCCTCATTCTGACCTAAGAAAATGTTCCTTGATTTAAGAATTGCCATAAGTTTTTTTTTATCCCTTACCTGGATATCCTCATCTTCCTTCTCGATCCACTGCCAACCAGCCCCATCCTTTAAAGGGAAGATATAGTTGTTTAACATGGGTCCTCTATGAGATTCAAGAAGGATGCGAGTAGCACCAAAGTCATGGATAATATCAATAGCCTTATATCCACCCCATGAATCCGACCAGAAAAGGGCTTTATCCCCAGACCCTAGGTTCCAAGTAAGTCTGTCTGAGATAATCCTCCTACAATCTAACATAAAATTCCATAGGCAGGACCCTCTAGGAGGGTTGGTTTCTCTGAAGATTTGGGTTTGATTCCCTTCATTAAGGTATTTGTGGTGCAGCAAGCGAGCCCATTTGACGTGGGGGGTTTTGAACATCCTCCAAACCAACTTGGCACCCAAGGCTTTGCCCTGATCATGAAGGTTTTTAATGCCAATTCCTCCTTCTTCTTTAGGTTTGCATATCTTGTCCCATGATATTAGTGATATTTTACGATTATCATTAGCACCTTGCCAGAAGAAAGTCCTAAGATGCTTGTTGAGCTCTACAAGTTTAGAAGAAGATAAATGTTGACAGGAGAGCTGGTAAATGGGCATAGATGAAAAGACCAATCTAACCAAGGTTGCTCTACCTGTAGATGAGAGCCATTTTCCTTTCGAAGTGTTAATCCTAGACTTGATTTTATCCACCAAGTTGTCCCATAATTTTGAGGGTCTTCGACCCTTGTTAAGGGGAATGCCTAGGTATTTGCAAGGAAGAGTTCCTTCACTAATCTCCAGAGCATTGCTGATCACTTTCCCTAGGAAGGGGTCAATGTTGAACATAAAAACTGCAAACTTGGCCAGATTCACCTCTTGACCCGAGGCTAGCATATAGGAATTAAGGATACCTTTGAAGGCTCTCTCTTCCCTTACACTTCCCTGCCTAAAAAGCATCGTGTCATCGACAAATTTATAGTGGGTAAAGGGAGGGAGGCCACTGGTAATGGGGATTCCTTGGATCCCACCTTCCTCTTTGGCCTTAAAGATGGATCTACCTAGGGCTTCAGCCATGATGATGAAGAGGAAGGGGGACATAGGATCTCCTTGCCTGAGCCCTCTTGAGCTGCTGAAGAAGGCTTCCAGGGAACCATTAACCAAAACCGAGAATTTGGGGGTGGATATATATTCAAATATTAGGTTGATCCAGGATTTGGAAAATCCAAAGGCCTCCAAGCATTCGCATAGGAAGCGCCAATCAACTTTGTCGTAAGCTTTGCTTATGTCTAATTTGACTAGCATACTTGGGGCCCTATTGAGTTGGACCGAATGGATGGCCTCTTGGGCTGTAATAATCCCATCATAGATTGATTTATCTGCTACAAAGCTAGTTTGGTCTTCACTAATGATAATGGGGAGAAGATTCTAGAGTCTAGCTACTAGGGTTTTGGTTGAGTTTATACAGAGTGTTGCACAGAGCTATTGGTCTAAAGTCATTAAAGCTTTCAGGATTCTCTATTTTGGGGATGAGAGCTAAGAAGGTATTGTTGATTTCTTTGAGAATATTACCAGAGTTCCTAATACCTTCTAAGGCATTCATGATCTCTGCCCCCATAAAACCCCAACATTTTTGGAAAAAGCTAGTGGGGAAGCCATTTGGGCCCGGAGCCTTGTCAGGATTCATCTTCATAAGGATAAATTTAACCTCCTCCTCAGAGAATTTCTTTAACAAGATTTTGTTGTGGGCATCATTAATGAGTTTTGGAAGATTTTTGGTAATATTGAGTTGGCCTCCGAGGTTGGAGCTTTCAATATTATTTAAGATTTTATCAAAAAACATTGCTACCTCAGAGGCCACATCATCTGGTTCAGACAAGATGGAGCCCTGGCAATTCTTAATTTTATAAATTTGATTGACCCATCACCTCTACTTAGTAATGTTGTGGAAAAACTTAGTATTTCGGTCCCCATCACTCAACCAAGTCTCCCTCGATTTTTGTTTCCAAAAGATCTCTTCATTTGAGAGTGTCTTTTCATACTTAGAGAGTAGAGCCTTTTCTTTGAGGAAGAGATGTTCATCCATCCCCTTCTTAAGAACCTCAATGTTAACATTCTTAAGATCATTTTCTATTAGGAGTTTTTGATCGAAAATATTTCCAAAATTAGTCCTATTCCATTCTAAGAGCTTCCTTTTGATAAGCTTTAACTTGCTTGTGATAATAAACATCTTAGAACTAGAGAAAACAAAGCTTTTCCACCAGTTCTCAATTAAGTTTAAAAAATTATCATCTCTGAACCACATGTTCTCAAATTTGAAGGGGCATTTTTTAGGGGAGTGGTCAAATGATAAGATTAGTTGGAGTGGAAAATGGTCGGACCCTACAAAAGGGAGGAGTTCTGCATTCAGGGTAAAGTTAAGATCCGAGAGCCCTCCATGTATAAAGAGCCTATCTAGTTTCTCAGCAATGTTACAAAAACCAAGCCTTCTGTTGTTCCAGGTGAAGGCATTATTTGCCGTCTAGATTTCCAACAGGGAGTTCCTATTGATCCAATGATTGAAATCTACAGCCGCTGGAGGAAGTTTGTTGCTACCTCCTCTTTTATCTGCTACCTTAGTGATAGCATTGAAATCTCCCCCAATGATGCATACATCATTTGGGAAAATATTGAGGAAAGACTCCAGTTCCACCCACACCCTAGCCTTATCCCTATTTTGGATGGGACCGTAAATGTTAATCAATTTGAATCTTAGGTTATTTTTATAACTTAATACTTCTCCTCCCATCCAATTTCACTTAATCTCTAAAGGTGTAAATGAGATGAATCTAGAGTCCCAAATGATCGCTAAGCCACCTGAGGCCCCCGTTGCAGGGGAATGCTTTAGCTGTCTAACACCTAGTTTTTTTTTTCAAAAAGGGCTATCTCAGAGGAGTTCATTTTGGTTTCTTGGATTAACATTATATCTGGTTTAGAATCAAAGATGCAGTGCTTTAAGATGCGTTGTTTGTTAGGGGCATGCAAACCCCTAACATTCCAAGTTATGATTTTCATGGCTCCATGGGGAAGAACTTCCCCTCCCCTGCATTAAAAAGAGTAGATATTTTAGACTAACCCTTGGCTTCTCCATCCTTTGATCTTAGTTTAGCAAGGTATCTCCTACTTCTTCTCTTACTGTGTTTAGCACAGTCAGGAGATTCTTTGCTTCTATTAGAGCTAAGAATGCCTAGATTATTTGCGTTATCATTTTCTAAGTTATCTAATGCTACAAAGATTTTGTCTGTTTCTAAGTCGACTCTAGTAACATCCACAAGATTTTTGACCAAGAAATCCTTTTGTCTTTCCAACTCCTCATCATCACAAATTTCATCAATCAATAGGTCCATGAGGTCATTTACTACTTCTTCCCCTACAAAATTGGCAATGATTTTAACTTCCCTAGCCACTCGATCATTCTTAGATTATACAATTGGATCAAAGATAGCCTTTAGAGATGGAGGGCAAACCTCTACCTCCTCAAAGCCCTCCATACTTGAGACTAGAGAGATTGGTTGACCCTGTAAGGATGCCAATCCTGGATCCGTGGAAAGCCTATCCAGCTCTGTTGATTGCTCAAAGGCAATTTGATCCATTAAAGGGGGAGACCCCAAGGGACTCAGCCTCTTTGGTGGAATGAGAGAGATAGATGATGACAAATTTGTTAGGCCGAGGTGCTCTTTCTAGGGAATAACCTCATTGATTTCACCATCTTCTAGATCTCGATCCCCGAGAAGAGAGTCAGCTATAGGTGAATTTATAGTTAGTAGTGAAGGAAGAGGGGAGCTAGAGGGCTTAACAAGGGAGCTATAAGGATATAGGTTAGAGGTAAGATGATTAGGGTTAATATCAGTCTTATAGCCCTCTAGGGTAAAACCACCTCCTTCCACGAATCTGAATGGAGAGCCATTAGACTTGAGCAATGATACAGGGAAAGGTTTCTCGGAGGGGATCTTCCTTGGCATAGAATCTTCGAAGGGACCATTATAAAAGGGTAATTCTAGGGTTAAACAAGATTTATCACATTTCAAAGTTATAGGCTCTAAAGATTTAATGTTAATATTCATTTTAACGATTAAGAGCTGGTTAATGATGCTTAGGGTTGATTTTTTGACTTCTACAAATTTACCTATTTTGTTGCCTATTATTCTTAAAAAGTCATTATTGTGCAATTCTACATGGAAATTATCAAGTGAAATTTCTCTATTAACCATGCAGGAATTGAATTGAGATGGGAGAAAGAGAGGTTGGCATTCCCAGCAATCAAACCCTAGACCTTTAAATTTTAATATATCCTCATTAAGAAATGAATTTCTAAGATTCTGACTACCACGTTCAATAGCTAAGAAATTATCAGGAAGGATGTCAATTCTTACCTGGTTATTGAAGGAGGATGACACCCAATTAGCAATTTGTTCCGACGGGATCCCCTAGCCTTTCCATTGAGCAAAGATCATTCTATTGCTGCAATGCATTTGATACCTAGCCTGAGTATAATTATCAATTTCAATGACTAACCTGTTAGGAGTAGCTGGGGAATTTGAAGGAAGATCCAGCATAGGGTGCTTAATTTCCTTAGAATTGTGATGGCCAAAGGTTTCCATCTCCTCTAATTTTGGGGTATATCCTTCCTTGCATAGATGTTGGACCACTGACTTTGAGCTTTTCATGGTGGGTTTTCTTAACCCTAATTTTGTTCTATTTGCCCCTGATGCAACATCATTTTGGGCTTGGGAGAATCTCTCCACACGAATGTATGGTGAATATGAAACACTGCCTTTGTTAGGGTAACAATTGTCCAAAGAAGCCTTCAGGATGGTAAGAAATTCCTCTCTCTTCTGTATTAAAGGATTTTCCTATCTCTTTAATGGTGCCCTAGGGTACCGTTGTGTCCTTCTCCAAACCGGGTTAGCTATCATAATTGAGGAAGATGCCAATTCACCTATATTTCTCTAGCAGGATGGAGGGCCCTTTGGAACCTCGACAACCCTTTTGCATATATCATTAAGCTATAAATTAATCAAATTTGCTCCTGTAGCGCATGATTGAGAGGCATTCAGAGCTACAAATCTATTTGAGGTGCCCACAACATTTTTATGGACCTTATGTAAATTTAAACCGCTTTGCCAATCGCCATTATTCCTCCCCTGCTTTCGAGGATGTTTCGAGGGTTTTGCAGAAATGAATCTTCTTTTCGCATATACGTCTGCTATTCGCATTTTTGCTTTTTAGACTGCCCTATCTTGTTGTTTATTTAATAACTTCACTTTTTTTTTAATTGGTAATGGGTCGAAGCCGATAAGGTGTACATACCCTACCCTGTTTGGAATTTGAACTTGTGACCTTTCTTTCAAGAGCACAAGTTCTCCACAACTAGGCCAACTCAGGTTGTACAAACACAAACATGTACTTGATTTTCAGGGCGTCCACTTCAGAAAATCATAAAAAAATACACAACTTATATCACTCACTCTTAACTATCTTTCTACTAAAGGGTTTTTCAAAATAATAAATTCAACTATCTTTTTTGGCGCACACACCAGACACTATGTTATGTTTTAGTTAAAAAATAGGAACACTTGTGTGTGTGAAATATTTTAACCCCTTGATCTTATCCACTTTTGAAAAACTTTAGTAGTTTGGAAACTAGATTCAAAGTACTACAATTCTTGTTCTTTTGGTATCTTCAAATTTTGAGTGGAAGAGTCACAAATTGCTCCTCCAAGTTCAGGTTTAACTGATTTCAAAAAAAAAAAAAAGGCCACTTCTACCCCCCTTTTGTTTACCATCCTAATGCGCTTACCTTGTATAATTTTTTTTTTTAATCTTTACATCTCTTCCATCATAAGATTGAATATAAAGATAAGATTGTGAGCTTTAGTTAGAAAATTAATGACTATTGAAGAATTCCTTTTATTATCACTTTCTTAGTTAACCTTCTTATATGATAACTAAAGTGTTTATGTTTTTCTCTTACCTCTTCAATGAAGGAATATTTTTCTTATCTTTCAAAATACAAAACATTCTTATCATTTTTAATTAAATCCATCCTTCTAATTATTGTCAAATAATTAATTAATTAAAAATGCATTCTTCTTCATTTCAAGAATGGAAATAATATAATGTGCTTCATATTTCTTATTTTAGATAAATGAAGAGGAATAACACCTTATTGTTTGAATTGTAAAATATAATTGTCTGCAAAATGGATGGTTCCTTTATGATCATTCATCTTCAAATTATCATTACAAATGTTTTTAGTCCTATGTTTATCTTCACCATATTTAAAAGAACAAATGTATAGACATGCAATTGGTTGACCTCATCATCACTTTCTTCTCTATAATTGATAAAATTATAGCATTATTTTAATGTCACCTTGCTTTGAGTCTTTGTTGATTCCATTTTCTTTTGTGTCACCTTATTGTACCAAATATAATTGATGTCATACAACCTTCTACAAATGCTACATGTTGATCATTGTTGTGAAATATGGGGTTTTCTAAAAGACAATTTGATGTGACTACTCTTATTATGGTTGTTGCTCCTAGTATATTTTTTTTTGTTTTCTTTTTCCTTTAAAGACATAGATAACTCTTTATCTATTGTTTATTATTAATTATCAAGATTCTTTTTTTTGAATTGTTATGATAAATTACCATGTGATATTTGTACTAGTTATGTTTAAAGATGTCCCCAAATCTTAAATGAAGGTCATAGATCTCTTTGAAAAATTAAATTATGTGTATATCAATTTAATTTTGATCTCAAATAACTAATTCTTTATGTTAGTAGATATGAAAATATTTTATGGCTATATATTGACAAATGACTATTTTAGCATTTGTATCCCCTAAATTTAACCATTTTAATGTTCTAATTTTACTCAGAAAACAATACAAGTAATAACTCAATTTCATTCCTTATTTTTTATTATTGTTTCATGTATTTGTGTTTAATATTAAACATAAAATTGTGTTTGAATGAGGCAACACCATTAAGAAATCAGAACTTCAATATTCAAATTTGATATAAATTTATTTGACCTAAAAAATCAACCTCTCCTAATACAATAACATCCATAAAATGTTATAACTTAAATGTTAATATTAATTTCTAATCCATGAAATTATATATTATTATATAATGTTGTTGTCTAAAACAACTGAATTTTTTTTTGAACTAAACTATAATAATTAAAAAACTAGGTATCAACATATAAGTATACTAAAACTGTTATATCTTATAATCAAATAACGTTTTGTATCATTATAATAAATAGAATACTAAAAATCGGAATCAAAGTCTCCTCAAGATATTTTAATTGTATTAATGCAAGATAGATTGTGGATCACATTTCCATAATCTTGCACTTTCCTTAGATGCGTGGAGGATGGATTTACACAAGATTGAGGTAGCTAGATGTCCTTTTTAACATCATTATGTATCTTTCAAAAGTTGGACAATGTAAAAAATGAAATCTTATCTAGTGTGGGCATTGCCTCCTCCAAGTAAGTATCTCTCATGTCATTTTTTAAGTTGGAAAGAAAAATCATTCAAAATTTGGATATAGTTTAAATATTCCTCACCTATTAACTTGCACTTGCACCTAATATTTTCTTAAAGAATGCAAAAATTTTGTCTCGTGAGAAAAAATACAGAACTCTTAAGTCTTGATATATTTAATCTAGTGTGAACAAATTGAAGTAATTTTGTGGGATTGATTTTGGTTCATTGCAAATTTAAAAGAAAAAAAAATATTCTCGTAATTTTGAAAATAAAACTCAACTCATTTGAAATTCACATATAGTTGAAAGATTCCTCATTTGACACCATGGTGGAAAACCAAATTTACCAAGTTGAAACATTCCTCATCTATTAACTACAAAAATCCAAAACTCTCAAACTCTAGTATATTTAATTGAAGAAATTTTATGAAATTCGTGTATATAAGGGGAAAATTAGCATGTCAATTAGACTAAAAGGTAACCAAAAAACCTTAAATCTAACAACAAATCCAATCCAAACGCAATGAAGGAATATTAAACAAAATCAACAAAATAAAATAATAAAGCCATACGAAAACTCAATATTGACTCCAATGCACTTTGTCTCCATTGTTCTCCTTCTCCTTGTGTGGGTAATGGCTCTCAAAATTGCACTTTATGAAAACCTACAAGATAGATGCACAAGAATTATGAAGATAGTTATTGTTGATAATGGAAATTGATCTTGCATTTATATATTCTTAGAGGTTTGAATCAATGGTTGAGGTTGATCCAAGAATAGGATTGATCAATGACTAAGAATCCATGAGATAGGTTGGTGAGAGACAATCACTCAATATAAATGAATGTGATTCAGAGTATAACTTACTTGACTGACTAGTTAAGAGACTTGATTGATAGTGGAATTGAATTGACTAAGTAGTCAGAGAAAGGTGATTTCAAAAAGAGGAGACCTAACTGACTAGTTAGAAAAAGTGATTGTTGAGGCACTAGTTAGAATTGAGCATTAGTGTTAGTTAGGAATTTCTGCATCTGACACAGAAAATTGAGATGAAATGTCATTTGGAAGAAATTTGGGGTTTCAAAAACATGAAATAAAATTAGAATTAGAGGGAAGTGAATTTGAATTGAATTTGGAGGGAAATTAATTTTATTTGAAATTAAGTTTAAATGAGATTAAATAAGTTTATGAAATTTCTTTAATCAAGATGACATCATTAGATAATTAAATAAAAGAAATTATTCAATTATGAGAGGTTAGAAATTGAATTTAATTAAACAATAAAGATCATTTAATTAAAGTGAGTAATTAAAATTAATTAAATAATGGGATTATTTAATTAATATTGAAAGGGGATGATTAATTGATTAAATAATTAAGACATTAAAGAGATTATTAAAATGATGAGGAATATTAATTTAAAAGAATAAAGTTAGATTAATTAAATAATTAAAATTATTTAATTAAGAACGAGGAATAATTCTCGTTAATGGGTTGTCTAGGGTAAATCCTATTGGGGGTGTGTCTCTAAATTGATTTGGGGTAAGCCGGAACAAGGATGGGTAAAACTTAACTTTGATGGTGCTTCAAGGGGTAACTTGGGCATTTTAGGTGTCGGTTGTATCACGAGAGATGATGCAGGAAAAGTTCTCGTCAAATGAGCTCAAAGGTTACCAGTTAGAACTGTAAATAACAAGCTCGAGCCACCTTGATGGCAATTGAGTTGGTTGATAATCTCAAAATTCCAAAATTGCACAAGTTGAAGGGAATTCCAACTCCAAGATTGTAACAGATGCAATTGTTGGTTGATTTTCGCAATGATAGAGAATAAATAAATTTATTTCAATTATTTAGACAAAATTAAATTCTCTTCAAGATTTTAAAATTTCACATATTAGACGGGAAGGAAATGAAGAGGCAGATGCTCTTTCTAACTTGGGTTGTGAGTTGAACCTCTAAAGGACTCGATGGTGGGATAGCTCAGGGGCTAAGGTGGCATGGGTTGCTTGAGCAAGTATGTGGAAATGATAACTCTTGTCTTTGGGATGCACAAACTCATCAAACTTACTCCTGCATTTTTCTCTCCATGTTGATTTCACTCCAATATCATTTAATTTGAACTACCACCTAGTTTGATCATTGTGACAGGGTATTTTTTATTGGACGGAGGTTGGGTGGCATGTTTTCTGGCGTGTGTAGGAGTTGGCATTTCTTGTAATGGAATTTTCTAGATTTAGTGGCATTGGTATTTATTGAAGGGAAACTTCATTGCCTTACTTCTCTATAGTGAAGTGTGGTGTGCAGTGGAGGTGAAATTTTTTAACCTTCATGCGGTTTGCAATGGAGGCAAATTTTACCTTGCATTCCACTAAACAACAACTAGCATTTTTAGGGAGTATTTTGGATAAGCGTCTGGGTGGGATTTTTCTGTGTAATGAGGAGGAATTCCTGGACATTATCACGAGATTATTGGGTCATGAATATTTGGTCTCTAAGTTCCATTACAAAATAAACATGGACATTGTGTCGATGTTTCTAGTTTGGGGTCTTTTCTTTGGCACAAAGACAGGAGTTGAGTGGGTGGTCAAAATGTGTGTTCCCCTACACTCATTGTGTGGTTTGGTCTCTTTGTTGGGAAGAGTCATCCTCGGGCAGGGGATGAGGCGTACATTTGGAGAAGGAGTGATGCCTGATCGGGTGAACATGAAATACTAACCTTTCATGCTCTGGCGGGATGGTGTAGACTGGGTGGCAAGGACATAGGAGGTGCAACAGGCATGGGAAGACCTTCTAGTTTACTTCTACTTGATTTAGGAGGCCAGAGATTTGGCTCGAGAGGAAAACAAAAATCATGACCATGGAAAGTAGATGGCTGGTGTTGAAGGTGGATGAGATGGGTTTTCTGGCAAGAGTATGGAAGCCAAGTAGGAGTTTGTAGGGTTCTTGTTCCATTTTTTGATAGTTTTCAATGGAAGAAGCATTTTGAATAATAGATTTCAGCATTTAGTTTGTAATGGCTTACTGTTAGTATTTTGTCTAGTATGCTTATTATATATTGTCTAACTAGTGGGGTTCATCCCTTTTGGTTTTCATGAACTGGTTAAGCATGTATACAGATATTTTTTCTCTATAATATAACATACAAATTATCGATCAAAAGAAAAAAGAGAGGAATAATTAGTGAAATGGATGTTTGCAATGCAGGACAATTTTAAGTGTCTACAATTGGTACTCTTAAAACCCAGATATATTTAATCTACTTTTCATTTATTGTGAATAAATTGAAGAAAATGTATGAGATTGGTTTTGATTCATCACATCTAAAAGAAGAAGAAAAAATTCAAGTGGATTTACATAATTTTTCTTGCAAACCCTATCCATTTTCTTCATCAATACCATTGACAACATGACACAAACTTTTCAAACTTTAGGTAAGTCATTTGCCCTAAATTTAGTGTGAGTACTTGCACCTCAAGATATTTTTTTTATGATTTAAATTTATATTTTTACATTTAAAAAATAAAATTAGTGTTTATATTTTTCATTAAAAATTATAATTAAATATTTGTATTTTATTTTTTAGGTATGCTTATTATTTTTCTTAAATAATTTTAAATTTTAAATTTTTATTTGAATTGTATTTGTTTTATAGTTAATATTTGTTTTTTGAATAAAGGGGTAAAAAATTTATTAAATATCCGAAACCAAAATTACACAAGAAAGCCAGAGCCACAAAGCTCCAGAAGAGAACAACATACCCAACCAGAAATCAACCAACTTCATAACTATCCATATCGTTAGCAAAGATCTTATGCAAGTCTTGATAGTAATCAGGGGGAAGATGCTCCCAACCCTCAACTTTCCAAACATCACCATGTTCTGAGGCCCACTAAGCCAAACAATCCGCAACTCTATTCCATTCACGAGGAATATGGATGAAACACACCCTCTCCATCATAGCACTAATTTGAAAAATCCGGTGCACAATCCCTCCCAACTGCCAATTAATCCCACTCACCTTTTTTCTCAAATAATAGATTAACAATAATCTGTGAATCCGATTCACAAATAACCTTATGCCACCCCAGCTCATGCATGCTCCAGGGCATAGAAAATTGTTATTCCCTCCATATAATTATTAGACTGATACGCTTTATGAACTGAAAAGAAGAAAACCACATCCCCCATACAATCCCTACCAACATCCCCAATCCCAGTAGGACCCAAATTAACCCGAGAGGAGCCATCGGTGTTAATCTTAATGGAATCATCCTAAGGGGGAAACCATATTCCCACCCTTTGAACCTTTTGATTAGCACGTCTACCTCTCCTAACACAAGCTGAGACATGAGACATCTCCTACAAACCCAACCTACTCACAATATCAGCCTCTCCTCTATCCAAAGGAAAATTCACCTTACATTTAGCTTCCACCGTATCCTGGATCATGCCAATGATTATATTCCATAGTTGTTGAACTAACAGTCTGACATCCCTCAAGATCCTCCTATTCCTCTCTAGCCAGATCTGCCAAAGTATGAAGATGGGCCCAATGTGCCAAACAGTCTGGAGAAAAGAGGATAAAATAGGAGGCCTGCCCAAACTGCTCCAAAACTCCACCAAAGAATCTGTGTGAACACAGGGGTGCTTCCACACCCCCCACCAGTAATGTCAGAGTAGCAATGAGAAAGCGCATCTGAAGAACAAGTGAGAGGAATCCTCCTCCCCATTACCACACAAAATACATATGGAAGGCCCATGGAACCCACGCTTGTGAATATTGTCCCAGGTTAGACATCTATTCGAAGCCAAATTCCAAGCAAAACAGTTACACTTCGGCCAAGAGAAATTGATCCAAACATATTTCCACCAGTACACCTCCCTTCCCTTCAAGCGACAGAACAACAGCTCCTGGTACCCACCGGCAATAGTAAAAACACCCTTAGAATTCAGGGACCAAGCAAGTTTATCCCTATCCTTAAGGGAACTACAGTGTCAACTAGCCAAAATGCCATGAAGCTCAACACAGTTTTCTTCCATATCAACAACCAACCATTCATTAGGAACCTTCCACCACACCATCTCCAATTGCCCACACCTATACTTAAAGTTTCTCACTCTAGACCATCCTGCCTCCAGGAACCTCTGGCAAAGATTCACTATATTAGGAAATTGATCAATAATGGGGGGAAAGCCATCCCAAGAATCGAACCAAAAAAGAACCTCTTCCTCCCTCTTACAAATCCAAAAAAGACCTTCTTTTATCAGTGTAGCCCCTTTCTTGAGAGTACTCCATATCATAGAGCCTTTTCCCGCAAGAGGATATCTTGGGATTTCCTCCTTTAAGATCCTCTACATATACTTGAAAGACAAAATCCTAGCCCAACCTTGATCCTATTCAACACACTACTCCAGTATAATTTAGCCTCCCTAAATAAAGAAGACTGCCTTAAGCCAAGCCCGCCCAACTCCTTCGGGCTGCACACCAAGTCCCATTTGACAAGACACCATTTATAGGAGGGTAGGTTGCCTACCCATAAGAAATTGCCTTTCTAAAGAACCTAATTCCTTCATAAACCACTTTGGGGCCACTTGGAGCATACACCTATAAATCAAAATATAATGGGCCACCGACTAGATCATTTGAACGAGCCCAACAAAGGATAACCATCTATGAATCTAATGTTCGACCTTCATGCAAAATTTGTCCAGAATGCCCTACCAAGAGTCCCTGGGAGGATTACCAATAGAGATAGGAATACCCAGGTAAGTCAAGAGAAGAGAACCGACCTGGAATCTCAAGATATGAGAAATCCTCAACTGAATAGTTCCAGGTGTGTTGAAGAAGATAATGAAAGATTTATCCTCATTGATCAACTGGCCAGAAGCAACAAGATAGACATCCAAGATTTTACGCAGATTTAAAGCTTCTCTGATCCTAGCCAGTCCCATCAGGGCCATATCATCCACAAACTATAAATGGGACTGAGGAGGTATGTCATTACCCCAACTCCAACCATGAATAATACCCAGTCCCGCATTATACTTAATCAATCTCCCCAGACCCTCAACCAGAAGAATGAATAAGTATGGGGAAAGAGGATCCCCCTAACGAAGACCCCTGGATGCACCAAACAAATAAATATGATCTCCATTAATTAGCATAGAGAATGAGGTAGACAAAACACAACTCATAACCCATTGGATCCAGTCATCAACAAAACCAAAGGCCCTAAGAATCTTCTGGAGAAAGGAGCATCAGACTCTATCATAAGCCTTTGCCATGTCCAACTTGATAAACATAGCTTTTTCCTTGGAAGATGTCATAGAATGAATGGTCTTAGTAGCGATGACCACTTCGTCCAAGATTTGATGCCCCTGCACAAACCCACTCTACTCTTTATAAATGACCCCCCCAAGACAATTCTTCAACCTTTCTGCTATCAACTTAGAAATAATCTTATAAATCACATTACAAAGAGAAATAGGATGGAACTGGCCTAACCGGTCAACCCCATCACACTTGGGAATGAGCGCAATGAAAGTCACATTCAAATCCCAAAGCATCTTCTTACTCCTCTAGGATTCTTGGACCACCTCCAATAAGTCCAATTTGATAATATCCCAGAATTCTTGATAGAACTCAATCGGAAACCCATCTGGTCCAGGAGCCTTCCCCTTCTTCATGTGAAAAACAATCCTCTCAAGTTCGTCCAACAAAATAGGTCCCATAAGTTGCTCATTCATTTCCCTAGTAACTAGAGAAGGAATACAAGAAAGAACCCAATTTTCCTCTTCTAATTCCCCCTGAGAATCCTCACTAAAAAGGGATTGGAAATACTACATAGACTCCCTAGAAATCTCCTGCAAAGATAAACACTTCTCACCTCTATGATTAACCAAAATAGGGATGGAATTGCCATGTCTTCTTGCTTTCACTGAGTTGAAAAATAACGTAGTATTCTTATCCCCTTATTGAAGCCAATAAATATAAGCTCTTTGTTTCTAGTAGATTTCCTCCCTAAGCTCCCACTCTTCTAAATCCTTGACTGCCCTGACTTGCTCCCTAAGCAAGGCTTCTGATAATCCATTCTCTCTAATCTCACTAGTAATGTCATTCAACTCTAATTGAGAAGTTGTCTTAGCATGAAAAATATTACCAAAACACTGACGATTCCACCGTTTAAGATGAAACTTACCAAATTGTAGCTGCTTGGAAAAAGTGTACATGATGGTGCCAAAGGCCAGCCTCCTTTTCTTCCACCACTCTGCAACATGAACCTGCAAAGAAGAATCTCACAACTACATAAGCTAGAATTTGAATGAAGTAGTGTGAGCGACCCGAGCAAAAGAGGACACTAATTTGATGGGCTAGTGGTTCGAACCTTTCCAATCTAAAATCTCGGAGTATGTGGACCATCCCCCACCAACCCAAAAACTAGAAACCAGAAAGCAATGCAGCCTCTCCGCAATCCAATACTCATCTAGTCTCCTATTGTTCCAAGTGAACAGACAATTACCAAGATTGATGTCAACAAGATTCAAGGTTGATATACTATCCCGAAGAAGGAAGGAAGAAGGCTCCAACCACATAACACCACCCTTCTTCTCACTTAACTCTAAGATGGCGTTGAAACCACCCACCATAATACATGGATGAAAAGGAAAAAACCCATGCATAAAAGTAATATGAGACCACAAATTATTTTTACCCTGAAGATCAGTGGGGGCATAAATGTTAGTAATCAAGATATATTCCCCAATCTCAAGACTAGAGGCAACCCCAGATAAAGAAGATCTGGAAGAAACCCACCATATAGGATGAATCCTCAAGAGGTTCCAAAGACAAGCCACACCACTAGTGGAGCCAAATGCCCCAATACACATACATTCGCCTCTCCCCCAAAGCTTAGGCACCATACCCAACATACTTTCCACATATAATTTAGTTTCCTGCAAGAAAAGGACATCAGGAGAATGACTCCTAATCAATTCCCGAACAACTTTTTGTCTAGGGCCACTATTCAAGCCCGTCACATTCCATGAAAGCATAATCATTTTGGGAGATTAGAAAAATGAGAATCCAGAGTCTTTACTGACCCTGACTCAACCAAGTTCTTCCCCATCAATTTGATCTTATCAAAGTCCTTCTTCCTGCCAACCTTCAAACTCTTCTCCGCTGCTCCTTTCTTAATGTCTTTCTGAAGAAGAACCAAATGTAAAGAGATCTTATTACTTTTAACTCCAACAGAGTCCAATTTTTGTGTTGCATGAGAAATATCCCCACCAGCCCTCTTCACTTCAGCACTAGAAATGGGACCCTTCTTAGCCAATACCTGCTGATCCATCTCCATCTCTCGACTTCTAACCTCCTGCAAACCCTAGGTAGGATCCAAGTTCACACTATCAGGCATCAACCCTACTGCACTAAGATCCAAAAGAATCATCCCCAGATTCACCTCTTGCTGGCTAAGATCATCCAAGGCTTCAAATCTGTTAAAGGTATCCTCCTCCTAACTCTCCTGCAAAGACCTCTTTTGACCTTGGTTGCTATTCTTTGTCTTAACTGGAAAAAAACCATCAGCACCCACAGCCACACCAGACATGGAAGCTTTTCCTTTATCAGCCCCATCAAGGTTATGGGAAAACTGTTGAGGCTGATGCTCGGTCGATTTATACCTAGGGTACTTGCGCTACAAATGACCATACTCATGACATAGACAACACTGGAAAGGTACAGCCTCATAATCAAGCAATTGCACCCAAGAGTAAGAGCCCGCACACACATCTATAGCATCTAGAAAACCCTTACTAAGATCAATTTCAACACAAATGTGAGCAAAAGTCATTACCTTTCTCCCCAAGGTTTGCATTGAAGATCCAATAGGATTCCCAAGCAGGGAAGCTAGCATTCACAACACATCCTCCTGACAACATTCTACCATAAAACGAGGTAATCGAACCCACACTGGGACCCGATTTGGGAGATCCTCCGAAGGGTTAAATCCCACATGCCAAGGTTTGATGAACAACCCCACTTGGTTATAAAAATAAGGGCCTCCCTCCAAAACCCGATTGCGATCATCCATGTAATTAAAAGTCACCATTAAGTAATTGTTTTCCAACAACATAACCTCCATTTTCCCTTCCGATGCCCAAGTCCTCTGATCCCAATTCTCTAGAAATTGTAAAGAAACCCTCATCCCCAAAAATTTGCAGTATAATGAGTGCTTTGAGAAATATTCAACATCTTCAGCAATCATCTCAGGCGAAATTATAAATTTTGGCCACTCTTTGCATCTCTCAAGGCAGCCATTAATCTTCAAAATCTGAGCACCATTGGACAAGCCTGCCCTAGTAAACCCCGAATTTGGAATAAATAGATCATTAGCGAAGGTCTTGGTACCTTGGGAAGGGGATTTCGTTCCCAACACACCTCAAAATCCATACTGAGTGAGTCCCCCGAGGTTTCTCCCCCTGCAGTCGACATCACACCCAATGGAAAAACCCACACCCAAAACCAAAGTGGGTGAGGAAGCCTCACACCCTAGAATGCACCGTAAACCCACCCCTCTCAACCATCACCAAAGGAAAACTGGCCAAAGCCCCCCACACCCCACAGGATTCCCATGAAACAACCGCTAACACAAAATCCCTGTCGTGCCTTGAATAGACCCTCCACCCATGATCCACCACACCAGTCTCTCAACAAACCAATCGGCTCCTCCCTGCATGAACCCATGATGCTCTTTCATCTGTGCACTACCAAGCACAAACTACCCACGAGCTAGGGATCAAATGCCCTAGCTCGAACCCTGCAACCTTCCCTCGCACGTGAAGCCATTCAAAAACCCTTTGTTTTATAGTTAATATTATTATCTTAAAAAATATTGATATTATTTTAAAATTATTTGCATGTTTACTTAAAATAAATTATTTGCCTGTTTAATTAATTTTTATGTTTAACAATTGCTTAAAAGTGTAACTTAATTTTTATAATTTTTTATGTTTAATAATTATTCTATTTAAACTATTAGTCAATTGGCTATTTAGTGTGAGCATACAAGCATTGATACATTGCTCTTTTTGAAAGGAATCCAAAGTGCAGAGTATTGCTTCCAAATGCTAAATCTAACATGAGAGGTGATACACAAATTTCTTACAAACTTTTAAACTATTGCAAATTAGATAAAACACATAAAAAACATATTTAACAAATAAAATCACAACACCATATATAAATGGAAAAACCCTTTCTGGAAAAAACCCGCACTCCAAAAGCCATACTCAATTGTATTATCAACAACACTAACAATTACAATACAATGCATAGAGACAATGCCCTTTAGGAATAGCTACAACAAAGATTTCAAGAATAATTACGGTAGCATAACAATGCCTTAGAAATAATCAACCTATCTCACCAAAACAAATAAGGCATCAACATATAAATAGTGCTCATCACAAAGAGGTATGTGCCCATGGTTTCCAAAACCATCTTCAAAGCCCAAGAGGTAAGTTGTGTCACAAACAACACCTTGCTAATCCAATTACATAGTGCACATAGCAACTACCAAAGCAACAACACCTATCTCTTCCATAATGATCATCTTGTCAAATGTAATGTAAGTACAACATAGGAGTTACCATGACCAAATGGGTGCCTTCCTTACCTCACACCACTTGTCAAAAATGAACTCAAACTATAAATGCAGACTACCAAAAAGTAACTCTCCATGACTTTTCCACCGAACTAGAAATTATTATAGTCATAATAAAAATTTGTCAATCTCAACATAGCAACCTATGACACTAGCTCCCTAAACTTTAGGACTTCCAAAGTGGGTGAAAAATAAAATAAATAATTAAATTAGCATGTTTGGACTCTAAGGTTGAGACACCTTAATCCAAACACTTTTGACACTTGAAAACTCTCAATTAATAATTTTTATTTCCTTTGCATGTATTAGGTGGTGTTCTTATCTACTTTGCATGTGCATTTGATATGGGCTTTATATTCATACTAGTCTTTGGGTACACTTAGTTTTTATTTCTTTTGAGACCATGTATTTAATTTCTTACCTCCTAAACAGTTTAATCTTGAACAAAGATTTGCTACCCAATTTCTTCAATATAATACGATCTATATAAAATATAAAATTCAATTAATGTATCCATTACCCCTCCTTTTGATACAAATTTCAGTCAATACAAATTTTATATGACTAAAGAAATAAATATTTCTCAAAGCCCTTCTTTAAAAAAGGGCTTTTATGATCTACCATATAAAGATGACAAAATACTCATTCAAAATGGAGTCTAAAACTTAATTTCGATGAGGAAGGTTGGACAATCCACAAGTCATAAGGTTTACTTGTATTAGAAGAGATTGGAAGGGAAAGTTATTCATGATCCATCTAAAAATTATTGCCTAGTATGAACAAGGTTTGCACTGCAACTGGAGTCCCTCTCATGGAAAAAAATAAATAGCGGAGATGTTCTATGACTTGATAAAGGAAACTTCATCATCCATGGAAGGTACACTAAAAGAAGCGATAAGAGTATATACCATAAAAAATACATGAGCTTTGAAATCTCAAAGTAACCAACCATCATCTAGCTTCAATAGAATATTTATGAAAAAAAAACAGTTATCATAAGTTGTTGTAGTTTAGAAATCTCAGGTGTCGTGTTCGAATTATTTGAACAAAATGGACATAGATAAGGTCCCTTCCAAATCTTTTTAATGGTAAAATGACTAGACTATCTTTTTAATGGTATCATGTAACTGCAACTTAACTACACTCAACTTAACTGAGTGTAGTTAAGTTGCAGTTACATGATACCGAGTGCACTTTTTGTACTAGAGAATGCATTTCTAAATATATTGTTATTGCAATAGTATCTGAGCTCACTGCTCACATGATCATACATGATCATCTCCTGGCTAAATTTGTGTATATGCTTATCATTCAGATTAATCATTCAATTTTATTTCTTTTTAAAGCTAAATTTTAATGCATGCCCTAAGTTGGACCATCCTTTCCTTGTATGATATAATGCATTTAAGAAAATTCTTTTGAAAGAACTTGGAGTACATTCATCATAGTCTTTTGATTTTGATGGCACCAATGTTGTTCGATTTGATGGCGTGACTATTAATGGGTCAATTTAGTGAGTAAATTCAATGAAAGTTTAGATTAGATTTAGTTATTGCAATCATAGTAGCAAAAATCATTTGGAAAAGAAATCAGCAAAACAAAATTATAAGATTTTTTGAAAAGATCAAGAAAAAATCGGCAAAAAATGGGGGAAAAATCAGATTAAAATAAAACATAATTATTTTAGAAAAAGAGACAAAAACTATTTTTTTAATATTTAAAGGGCATTTCCATAGCATAGAGTTATAAAGAGCAAATAAAATAGAGTTTAACCCATCAATTGTTGAAAATATTTTTTGTTGTTTATATTCAGATTGTTGATTAGATAGGCAAATATTTAGTTAACTTTTTAAGAGGATAGTCACCAAATACGCCAAATAGTTGTCTAAGTTTGAGATCCAATATTAGCTATCTATGAAGTAACTGAGATCAAAAGTTAACAGACAAATAGTAAAAGTGGAAACCATTTTGAAGTGATCGAAGAATTTCATTGTGATTGACGCAAGGAGTTTTGTAGGGTTCATTCAATATTTTATAAAGCTTATCAAATCATATTCCACAGTTGCAATGATTTATATCATAGAATTAAAAATTGTTTGGGGAAAAAATCGGCAAACCAAAAGTATAAGATTTTTTGAAAAAATAGGTAAAAATTGGATTTTAAAAAATAAAAAATAAAATTGTAGAAAAATAGACACAAACTACTTTTCTTTTTAAATTTAGGGGCATTTCAATAGCACGGGAGATATAGAGAGTAAATAAAATAGAGTTTAACCCAGAATGGTATAAAACAAAGTTTAACCCATGAATTGTACAAAATAGATTTTTGTTGTTTATATTCATATTGCTGATTACATAGGCAAATATTCATTTAATTTTTTAAAAGGGCAGTCACCAAATACACCAAATAGTTGTCTAAGTCTGAGATAAAAAATTAGATGTCTATGAAGTAGCTGAGATCAAAATTTATTAGACAAAGATCCAGCTATTGTTAGGAATTTAGTAAAACTGGAAGCCATTTTGAAGTGATCCAAGACTTTCATTGTGATTGAGGCAAGGAGTTTTCTAGGCGTAATTCAATATTTGTGAAAGCTTATCAAATCATATTGCACAGTTGCACTGCTTTATATTCCTTTGGCAATTGGTAAGTCTTTTATATGGGGTAGAATTCAACAAAAGGTGTATACGGTGAAAAGTGATGATGATAAACTATTGTAAAACCTCAAAGATTCAATCACAAACAATCTAAGTCCTACAATGAAACATTCACCAGTACCAATAGAGATACCTAAGATCATGTAAATCAACAAAATAAAACAGTATTACTATTCACATGTCAAGTAGGGTTTCAATCTCCATTGTCTCCTATCTCCATTGATCTTGTTGGATATATTTTCTCTCAAATTTTATGTGTGCACAAGAACTCAACAAAGAACAGATTGTGGTTGAAGATGCTTGATCACAAGAAAGATTGATTGCCCAATTAGTTAGCTAGTTGGATTGATTAGATGCACTAATTGGTGTTTATAATGAAGGAGAGTGTCCTGTTATATAGAAGATGCTTTAGAAAATGGAGGGATAAGATTAAAAGGTGAAGAGGATAAATGGTTGGGTAAGATTAAAGGGTAGGTAGAAGAAATAATAAAAATAGTAAGAGGATAGGTAGAGGAAAATTAAAAGATAAATGACATGTGTCATTGAAGGAAAAAAGCTAATGAATTAATTAAATAAATAAAGATTTATTTAATTAATAGAGGAAGTGGGATCAATTAAATAAGTAAAATATGTATTTAATTTAGGAAAAGGACAATTTAAATAAATAAAAGTATTTATTTAAATGAGTAAAGGCTTAGAAGAGGGTTAATGAATTAATTAAATAAATAAGAACTTAATTAATTAATAGAAGAATTACGATAAAATAATTAAATAAATAAAATATTTATTTAATTAGACAGGACAATTTTAGGTGTCTACATTTTGCCCCTCTTTGAGACAACGCAGCTTGTCGTGTTGGCTCAAAGAAGATAAGATAAATTGATACAAAGTTTCCCCATGATGGGAATGATATGCCCGAGATTGGATGAAAATGTTTGAAAAGATCATAGACAATCTCTCAATAAGAAATAAAGGCTAGAAAGGACTGACAAGATAGGGTGAGAAGGTCACACAAGAAAAAGACTGACTCAAGAGGAATCAATAGAATCGAGTCTATGTCTTAAAAGGCCAAAATTGATAGTTTTGTGATGAACATACACTATCAATTGGATAAGCTATTGAGAGGATTCACTCAAATAGGTTCCCTAGAAAAGACAAACTAGAAAGAAGGCTAGAATTGACAATTTTGTGATATACATGTGTTGCCAATTGGATAAGTTGTTGAGAGGATTCACTCAAACAGGTGCCCTAGAAAAGACAAACTAGAAAGAAGGCTAGAATTGTCAATTATGTGCTAAACTTACATTGCCAATTGGATAAGTTGCTGAGAGTATTCACTCAATGGGCTCCCTAAACAAGTAGGTTTGCTAAGCTAAGTGTAGGATAAGCCGCCGAATTTGATAAAATCTGGCAAGTGCTCTAGCAAGATAGGATATAGTGCAATTCGACAAACATATACACTAGGATGCAATGCCATGTGATAGACATAAGCAATAGGATAGAGCCTGATGAGAAACACCATCTGATGGACATAGGTATTACTAGGCTAGGATAGGATAAGATAAGCAACACTATGTGATGAACATGAGTACCACTAGGATTGACACGATTGATTTGATTGGATGTAGGAGTACTTGCCCTATATTGAGTCTAGAGAGAGATTCCCTATGACATAGTAGTTACAAACAGATTGACTACTGAGGACCAAGCCACAATCAAGGCTATGAGATTGAGACACCTTATGTATATGTCTGAGATTTGGGCAAGCACAAGACTATTAACTGCTTTGGTGAAAATATGATCTCGTAGGGTCTGCAAAAGGGGACAGATGAGATGATCCAGGGGCTGGTCCTTCAGGAGCTCAAATTCCTTCGAGGCCAGCTGGCTCCGAGGGAGGGTCTTCATCATATCTCTCTTGGATCCCATTTTGTATCGGTTTGTGTATGATGATGTAGACACCTTTGGGTGATTTTGTAGCCATATGAAATTTTGACATCATTGTATCATGACACTTATTATTTTTTCATATATATATATGAGATGATCCATCCTTGTGACATCTATATGTAGTGTTCCTATGTGATGTTCTATATGCTTCATGATGATTTTATGATGCTTATGATATAGATGCAAATATGTATGTGATGAAATGCAATATATTTTTGTTCTTTTTTTGGGTTTATATGTACTAAATGTGGATGAGTATATGGTTATGATTAGATGCATGATATATATTTTTTTGTCTTTTTATGTTTTATATGAGAATGCAAATGCTTATTATTAGATGTTAATCAATAGTGTGTGCAGGATTTGATGCTATCATTATTTCTAAATGCATGTGTATTATGTGCTAACATGTAATGGTGCAGGTGAAAGCTATATGAAATGTAGATCTTTTTGGTGTGTCATTATACTTAGTCATATGATAGGAGGCTACATGGACTCGGGAAGGGACAATGGAAAAAGGGTATGGAAGGTAGAAGATATGGAAGTGAAAGAGCTTCTTGTGCTATTATCACCATTGAGCTTTATTATGACAAATAGGTTATGACCATCTAAGTATAGATTCAACCTATAAAATCATTGTACCCATTTGTATGGAGATCAAACAATCACAAACAAGGAATGCCCCAGTTCACACTAGACTCATAGTGTCCTCATATCCTTGGACAAGCCATAAATTTACTAAGAGACAATCCACAGACAACAAAAAATAGTAGGTGAATCATACCCCATCCTCGCCTTTCTAGTCAAAGACATCCTGAAGATAGAATCTCTAGTCAGAGACATCCTGGAAAAGCTAAAAGAAATGTCACATTTAAAGATGAAATCAAAATAAAACCAAGACTTGACACCAACACACAATGAAATCTTCAAGTTATTTGTGCTTATTCACACATATGTTAACATGTTTGATTTGGTCACAATGTTGTTATCCTAATAAAGGGAAAATTATACTAAAAACCATGTTGTTGCCAAAGTCTGCTGAAAGATTTGATTTGTTGAAAGCCCATTGATGCTTGTGTCTCATCTGAAACTGACTGAATCCATGAAATTGATACTTTATTGCCAAGAAGAGAGGAACTTTATTGCAGATTGGTGATGCAAGTGACCTTTCATTTTGACTTCTGCATGAAAAGAAAGAGGGATGAAAAGATGATGCTCCTCAAAACATGTGATTCTCAGGGTTCCACTTCCTTCACTATATTTAGGATTTTGCCCCAGTTGCAGATTGGACCTGATTTATTATGAAAGGAAAAGGTGAAAATAGAGGTTTATTATGGATGGTTAACCAATCTTAGGTAGATCAATAACAAGCCATGATGGGAATGGGTAAATTTATTATGGAGTAGGTTGTGAGTGTGTGGAAAATGAAGGATGAGATTGAATCCTAAAGGAGGGAGGAGCAATGTCTCTACACATGGTGCTAGTAACTTAGTTTTCACCATGTTATTTTCCCAAGGCACCACCGAAGTGGTTTACATCGTTCAACGGACGGATTTATTTCTCTTTATTTTTTTATTTTTTTGTGTCACAAGGTACCTATTTGCCAAGGTTTCACCAAGTAACGGTTTTTTTTTACTTTTATGATTTTTTTGATATTTTTTATTTTGTTTTGTATTTTTGATATTTTTGTATTTTTGACAATGGGATATTCTGAAAAACTATGTGTAAAACCCATGAAGGTGCATGTTGTTAATCGTATCCTCCAAAGGTTCTTCATCTGGTGTTGAGAGCTATTATGCACCTAATCCATAGACTGTTGTGATGACATAAAGACCAAGCCAATTCGGTTCAAACTTGCCTTTCTTCTCTCTGTCTTGCTAGTTTTTAGGATTTTCTTTGAGAACTAAGTCACCCACCTCAAATGTGTGAGGCTTTACCTTATGATTATAGCTCTATCGTTCCTTGACTGAATGATGTGTAGCTCCATTTATTGTCTTCCTTGATGAAGGAACTAAGGTAGAATTACTAATGTGTGAACTACATTGGCCCATATGTGTGTCACCTAAAGAAATTTGGGCATCCCTGATAACAAAGTCCCTCAAGAAAGTTTCATTAAAGGTCCATTGATGTGATGTATCACCAAAAAAGGATGGATGTGTGGAACAATTGGATGAGGAATGAAGGCTTATGATTGCAAAAACAAGCCAAAGTAGGATGGCATGATGGAGACTTAAGCTCAACAATAATACTTCCTGACTTATAATTTTAGAACTTTTGCCCCCAATTATTTTGATATTAGGGGAGATCAACTCTTGTTCTTTTTTCTTCATAGGATTATTATCCTTGACTTTGATTTTTGAAGAGTGCAATAGATTTTGATTTTGATTTGGACTAAAGGACTTTTCTTTATTTTTGACTTTTAGATTTTTATTTTTAAAGCTTGATTTTTGATCCCCAATGAGTAAGGGATTTTGTAATTATGTTTATCCAACTCTAGGAGCAGAGTAAAAATGGCAGGAGTGGATGAAATGGTAAGGCTATATGAGTTTTTTGACTTTTAGATTTTTATTTTTAAAGCTTGATTTTTGATCCCCAATGAGTAAGGGCTTTTGTAATTATGTTTATCCAACTCTAAGAGCAGAGTAAAAATGGAAGGAGTGGATGAAATGGTAAGGCTATATTCTTTCTTAAGAGGGCAAGCGATATATTCAATATATTCTTTGTTGGAACCACTCTTATGACTATTGATATCAAGAGTTGCTTGCACCACTAGAGGAGATTTACATTCAAACTTAGTAGCCACACCACTAGGTGGTTCACACCCAATTCCTTGGCATTGCAAAAAGTTTGTAGGTTTTTCCTGTCGACTAAATGTCTTAGGAGATAGTGGGAGTTGATCAACATGAAAGATATACTCAACACATCCCATGTCTTTAACCTTGAATTTTTATTTGATCTCGGCTTGCTTTGATGAGGAAGCTTTCAATGATTTTGGATCAACACATGTTGATGAAGGAATACTCTTGATTGAATAGAACTACTATTTCTGGTCTTGTTTGCACGTTATTACAATATATAAACGGATTTGGATCACCTTTTATTGTTACTTCAACTCCATTGTAAGGGAATTTGATACAGTGATGATATGTTGATGGTACTGCTCTCATTCTATGTATCCATGGACATCCCAAAAGTATGTTGTATGTGAGATCTAGATCAAGGGCTTGACAAACCACATCCTTCGTGACTGGCCCAATTCTCAGAGGTAAGGTGGTTGTTCCTTTGGATGAAATTTCTTCATCATCATATGATTTAATGGTGATCTTATTCTTTGAATTCACAGTTTGTTCAGAATATCCCAATTGTTTAATAGTGTTCAATGTACAAATATTTAGACCTGCTCTTCCATCTATCAAGACTCGTTTGATATGGTTTTTATGGAGAAAGGGCTCAATAGGGGTGCATTGTGTGGTTGGCATATGTAGACATCATCTACTTCTATGAATGTAAGGCAATGCGGAGTGGAAAGGTATCCCACCATGGCTTGAAACTAGTCCACATTCAAATCAATGGGTACAGAGGTTTCTCTCAATGCTTTGTCAACAATGGCCTTATATGAAGCGGATATACACAAGAGATCAAGGATAGAAATGAGTGTGGGTGTCTTCCCTAATTGATATACAAGGTCATACTTAATTTTGGTAAATGATGAGGTTGTGGTCTTGGGTGGAACACTTTGCAAGGTGACTTTATCTTGATGGGTTCTGACATTACATTCAGAGGTTTCGTCTATAGAGGATGAGGAAGATGGTCCAATGCCTTTTAAAACAACTTTACTCCTTTCGGTAGAACCTTTGGGAGTATTTTCCTTTATAATAATGGTAGAAACATAATTGTCCACTGAAATATGGTTAATAGTAGAAACATAATTCTCCACTTAAATGTGGTTAACAATAGAATCATAATCATAGGACATCTTAGCATAGTTGGCTTGATTATCTGTTTTGGATTTTCCTTTATCATGTTTATGGAATGGCTCCTTAAACACCACATGTTCCTCATTGGAGGTATGACCATCAACTTCTATGTCTCCCTTGTCAATAATATCTCGTATAACATCCTTCAATCTATGACGATTGCCAATTGTGTGTCCTTTTCTCTTGTGATACTCACAATAATCATCATCATTCCACCATGTAGGTTTTACTTTTGGTTCGTAAGGTGGATTATCTGGTAGTGTTATAAGCTTGGTCTCAATTGTCTCTCCCAATGGAGTGTATTTCCTTCGAGGCTTTGATGGCCTTTGAGTGTCAACTTGATTGTTCGCTTTGCATGAACTTGCACTGGGGAAAGTCATTTTTTGTTTTACAACATTTGCATCTACTACCCCATCATTGACTCTATTCTTATTTTTGTTCCAAAAGAGAGGCTTGTCTTTCCCATTTGATTCCTCTTTGTTTTCTTTGAATAGCTTTATGGAACCTTGTTCAATAAGGACTTTTTATGTTGCCAATCCTTTCTCAATGACCTCTTTGAAAGTAGATAAACAAGCTTTTCTTAGTTCACATCCAATGTCCTTGTTAACGTTCTGAGTAAAAGTTTCTACCATCTATTTTTGTGGGATATCGCAAGAGCATCGACTAGCAAGACCTCTCCATCACTGTAATAATGAAGATAAAGTTTCCCTATTTTTCTGATTAGTATTGCAGAAGGTAGTTACTGACACATCTGTTTCAACATTTTATGAGAACTGTTGTATGAAATCTTATGCTTAATCACTCCATGACTTAATTCCAGGTGGAATTTGGGAGAGCCATTCCATAGCTTGTCCACCTAAGCTTTATGAGAACAATCTCATCAAGTATGTTTCTTCTCCTGCTACCTCAATGCAAGCTGTGAAGAATTTTCTTGTGTGCCTTAGGATCTCCTTTGCCTTTATACTTGTCAAATTTTGGTGTCACGAAATGTGGAGGAAATGGAGGCATTGGAACACTTCTATCAAATGGATAAGGACATATAGCTTTCATTGTATATTCTTGCTTTGGTGTATTCATGTTTGTCATTTGTTTTTGGAAATCATTTTTGGGTGATGTTTTTTCTCTTTGAGCTAGTCTCATGCCTGAGCCAGTTGGAAGAGGAGGACTTTAATGCATGTATGGATGGTATTGATCATAAATATGTTCATATGAAGGAGGAACTTAGTTATAGCTAGCATATGGACCACCTGGTATGGTATTTTAATGATTAGCACCAGGTCTAGGTCGATACATGTTATGACTGTAAGGATAGGAGGTATCATAAGAATGATCTTGAGTATTGCTCCCAAATCTGACATGGGGCATCCTCGTGTCATGATTTTGAATGTTCTTATGAGTATAATTGTATGTATTGGTTCTATCTTGGGTATTATCATGAGTATGTGTATTGGTATTTCTCCTCCATGCAAAAGAATGACCACGAGGTTGTTAATGGAGATGACTAAAAAAATTAGCTTGAGCATGAGTGTTGGGGACTTCGGGTTTTTGGAATAAGGATGAAGGTGACTCAAGAATGAAAAATTATGTCCTATTACCACCATTATGTCCTCTTCAATTTGCATTTGTTTGAACCATTTGATTAGGATCCTCTTCTAATATTTGTGACACATCAAAATCATGAGGTAGCCTTATTCCACTGTGTGTCATGACTTGAAAGAAGTATTGTCTATCTCTTATTATAATTTCTTCAACCAATATATTGATTCTTGGATCTAAGATATTCTCTTCAATGTCTGCGGTGGTGATAGATGCATTATCATTATCATTGTTGTTCTCATTGTTGGTATCATTATCATTGTTTGACATATTACTACGACGGTCAAATGGATTGTAAAATTTGTCTTCATCAAACTCATAGGTACTCATGTTGAGAGATCTTAGAGCTTCTTCAGCTTCTCTTCTAGACCTTTGGGAACGAGTTTCAACCATGAACTAGACCTTAGCAAAAATGAAAGATGGAAGGAAATGTGAAAACTATGGAAGACCAATAAAGGATATGAGATGGAAAGAATCTAGGGTTGTCTTGCAATGTCCTAAAATTTAAGTCCAAGATATGTGTGATCTAAGTAAGGTATGGCTTCCAAAGAGATGATAGATCTCTTAATGAGGTAAGTTGACCTTGAATAAGGATGACCAAATGGAACCCTAAGATGATAGATCTGATATGGGAACCACCTAGTAATATGTTGTAGTAAGTTTGCAAGATATGACGAGGACAACAAAGCAACCTTTTGACCAATGTGTACGAGGGATTGCAAATGAAGGGAAATGATGGACACATATGTAACCAATACTAGTTGACTGAAAATGATGAAGCCTTATGGAAAATGCCTTAAAAGTGTTAGGTCCCGGGAAGTACAACTGAGAGGGGAGGGTGAATCAGTTGTGAACCAGTTGTAAATAAACTGTAATCCAAATGCAAGTTATTCCAATTTAAACTTAATGCCGGTAAACCAAACTTAAGTGTCAGTAAAACATATTAACAGTTATACCAGTATAGGTATAGCTTAATGCATGAAACATAAAGAGAAACAAAATCCACAATACATAACACATATATTTTGGTGTGGAAACCCGATAAGGGAAAAACCATGGTTGGAAACCTTACTCACAATAGATGATACTACTGCAAATAGTATGTGTATACAAAATGGGATCTGCACATGCAAAAACACCAACTGCCTAGAGCTCACTACTCAATCATAAATTAGGAGTCACACTGACTACACAATTGGATGGTTAAATCCAATGATAATGTACTGCTCAAAATAGCATCTCCAATTCTAGATTCAGTATCGGTTAAGCTCTGAACATGAGTGTCAAAACACCTTCATAACCTTCCTTCAACCTTCGAATAATTTCTTCGTGATTCGTACAAGGATCTGCTTAATTTCTCTCTTCAATATTTGAACACACTCATCATGATGATCTTCAATAAGATCTTACAATCATTGATGCAAAACCTAAGACCAAATGAATAGGTCAGCTCGCTAAAGATATTGCAATTAAAATAATTATAAATAAGTCTTGATGCGATACAACATGTCAGCTCAATACATTTACCAAGTTATTTAATCAATAAACAATCTCCATAACGTGTCGTGCTGATCTGGAATAGATAATATGCATCGGTCCATAACCTAGACCTATCTGCCGGTAAAGGCAAATCTATCAACCAGATTAGACCAATAAGAGAAACACCAAAGCCAAGCTTTTAATCCATGTCTTCGACATAACCAAATGATCTCCAAGTTATCATTCTTGCCGGTGAACCATATAACCTGTTGGTGAACACATACCGGTGTCTGTGGCATAAGCCACTAACCATATACCGGTGAACATAATGTAAACCTCCATAAATACAAGTGTTGACATCAATGCAAAAACCAATGCAACACATGACAAAGTCATCCATAATACCAATAATCTCCCCCTTTGGCATTGATGGCAACACTAGATGGAAAAACATCTAAGTGCCAAAAACAGTAAACCAAACAATCTCCCAAAGATAGATCAATACAAAGTTCTATAATAGAAACCAAAACCAAAATACATCTCTCCAAAGAGTATATCCTTCCCCCAATGAATAATCTATCCCTCAAGAAATAATTTTTTTCCATAGATATATCTCCCCCTTTGACATCAAATGTCAAAGCAATTAAGAAAATAAACTTAACATTCAGCCAACTACTCCCCCTAAGAAGTAGCTCTCCTCCATCAAAGCCAGAAAAAGATTTTTCTGTTTAGTTCCTGTCGGTTTGATGCCAATCTTAAACATCTAAGTCTCTGTCGGTGGGGAAATTACCCCAAGTTTCTCTCTGAGATATTCAAAAGTTTCCTTAGGAAAAGGCTTTGTAAAGATATCTGCAAATTTCTCTTTAGTATTCACATAAACCAATTTCACTTCATTTGCTTCAACATTCTCTTTCATAAAATTATACTTAATAGAAACATGCCTTGTCTTAGAGTGAAATACTGGATTCTTTGATATGTCAATTGTTGTTGAGTTATCACAATAAATGATTATTGGTTCTTTGCATTTTACCTTTAAATCTTTCAACATTTGCTTGATCCATAATACTGGATTCTTTAATTACTGCTGAGTACAATTAGTTGTTGCTACAACATATTATGATTATGTTGTTGATAATGATGTACAATTCTGCTTCTTGCTTACCCAAAAAATTAATTTGCTACCAAGAAAGAATAAACCGCCAGTGGTACTCTTTCTATCATCTACATCACCTACCCAATTTGCATCAGTTTATGCACATAAATCAAAATTTTCATCTTTAGGATACCATAAACCAAGATTTGTTGTGCCTTGTAGGTACCGGAAAATCCTTTTAACTACTAATTCATGGTTTTCTTTAGGATTTATTTGAAATCTTGAAACAATACATACTGCATTCATTATATCAGGTCTTGTTTGTGTTAAATACAGTAAACCTCCAATCATAGATTTGTACCTTGTCGAATTAACATGAGCTA
Source organism: Cryptomeria japonica (assembly GCF_030272615.1). Taxonomy (NCBI): domain Eukaryota; kingdom Viridiplantae; phylum Streptophyta; class Pinopsida; order Cupressales; family Cupressaceae; genus Cryptomeria; species Cryptomeria japonica. The sequence goes on from NC_081409.1 coordinate 377,325,573, forward strand.
AATCATCCTTCAATGTCAATTTATCAGTTGTAGTCATAGGAGAAATTACCAGTTTGGAATTCTCCATACCAAATTTCTTTAAAAGTTCCTTCAAGTACTTAGTTTGACATATGAATATACCTTTATCTGTTTGTGAAATCTGCAAACCTAAAAAGAATTTTATCTCTCCAATCATAGACATTTCAAATTCATTTTGCATCTGGTTAGCAAAGTCCTTACACAATCCATCTTCACCTCCAAAAATGAGATCATCTACAAAGACTTCAATAACCAAAATATCATCATTGGTAACTTTGTAATACAAATTGTTGTCAGCATTACCTTTGTGTAACCAAGCTTCAAAAGATAATTATCCAATCTAGCATACCAAGCTCTGGGAGCTTGCTTCAATCCATATAAAGCTTTCCTTAACCTGCAAACCATATCCTTATTATCTATCAAATAAAATCCATCAGGTTGTTCAATGTAAAATTCCTCCTCAAGATCTCCATCAAAAATGCACAATTTTACATCCATTTGATAAACTTTATAGTTCTTATGAGCTGCAAATGCAAGAAATAGTCTAACTGTCTCAATTCTGGCTACCGGTGCAAAAGTTTCATTATAATCAATTACTTCTTTCTGTGAATAACCTTTACAAACTAATATTGCTTTGTTTTTTATTACTTCTCCATCTTCATTAAGTTTATTCCTATATACCCATTTAGTTCCAATTACATTTTTGTCTTTAGGCTGGGGAACCAATGTCCAAATATTATTCTTTTCAATTTGTTCTAATTCATCTTCCATTGCTTTTATCCAATGTTCATCCTTATATGCTTCAATAATAGATGCTGGTTCAACTTGAGAAATTAAACATACCTCTTCATTTGCCAGTCTTCCTCTAGTCATAACACCTTGATTCTTGTTTCCAATTATCTAATTCTCTGAATGATTCAATCTTACATACCTGGGTTTGTTCTGATTAGCATTCACAGGCTATTGTTCTTCAGTCACTGTTCAGTTTTTTGATGATGCCGGTGTGATTGGGTCTTCATTCTGTACTGGTGCAATCTGTGTCGGCTGATCTATGATCATTTCAACTGTCAGTTCAATAGATCTTGAATCTCCTCTAAAGTGTTCATCTATCTTCACATTAGTACTCTCAATGATTTTTTGTATCCTTTTATTATAACATCTATATGCCTTGCTTTTAGATGAATAACCAAGAAATATTCCTTCATCACTTCTAGAATCAAATTCGCCAATATACTCATCTCTTCTAATATAACATTTGCTTCCAAATATTCTGAAGTACTTAAGAGTAGGAATATGACCAAACCATAGTTCACAAGGGGTCTTACCAGTTTCACTTTTGATGTGAACTCTATTGAAATTATAAACCGTTTTATTCACTGCTTCTGTCCAGTGCACATGAAGTAGATTTGCTTCCATTAACATAGTTCTTGCTGACGGTTTTTGACTATTTTTTATGCGACAAAAAATATCTCACCACAAGAAAATAGAATCGAGTTGTCTGAAACCCAGATAGGATTTTTTAGGCAACGAAAACACAACCCCATAGGTTCACACAGATCATCCATAAGTGCCACGGTCTCCAAGTTACGCGATGTCAAAGTTTGATTGTTTTCTCCACTTTGAGCACTTAAGGGAAAGCGTCGCTACGACGTGGCTCCAAACGATCTGACATCTTGGGGAGCGAGACAAGGGGACACCTAGCATAAACCCGACCACTCAGATGCACTCACACTGACGATTCATTCCCACAACGAGCAGAATGAAAGATGCACTATTTTGCCACCTCTCACTGACAGTTTTTTATGAAAGAAGAGATAATTGGTTTGTTTTGAGGTTAAAATGATTGCTTCAACTCTTCTTTTATAGGAGATTTGGATGAATAGGTGTGTCTCTTAACCTAAGGCCGACTTGTTATGGAATAAAATTTAAATGAAAACCTTACCTAAGCCGACTCATCCTTAGATAAATTTCAAATATGGTTTGTGTGCTCAAATCTTGTATTAATTGGTTCTTGAAATGATGAACTTCGCTCCATAAGCATGATTTTATGAAATAATAACTTCACTCCATTCTCTTCATGCATGAAGGACTCAAACAATATTCACTCAAGCAAAATACACAATATCAACATTATCAGTGTCAGTACTTGGGTATACACAATATGAGTAATAGATAGTTTAAAAGTATATGCCATATGAGTTACAAGTAATGAACAAATTGGATCGAATATCAATTTTCATATATATCAAAATGAACAATAATCGTGTACATATCAAAAAATGGCATAGATGCCAAATCAATAATAGTTACAAAAATGTGGCATGTGCCATGTCTGTCAAAGTCGGTATATACATATACAAATGTCGAATATATAAAAAAATTGGTCCTTCAATGACCACAACTATAACTATATGTCTCTATCGGTATCTATGACTGTGGCAAATCATCAAAATCGAGCATCTTCAAAGCAGTACATGGCTCTAGAGGTGGTTGCACAAGGACAATTCAAATGTCGGATAAGATATATTTTCTCAATATAACATCAAAATAACTAAATACTGAACTCTAAATTGTTTGAAGCTGAAATGTTGATTACCTCATCTCTGTCTTCTGCAATTGGGTGAGGCTGAGGATCTGTGGTATGTCCTAAAGGGGGCTAGATCTGGTAAAACAACATTAATACATGTTAATAACATATATGTCAAATAACACATAATAACTAAAAATGAATAGACTAAGAAACTAAAGCATACCAGAGCCTCAGATGGATGTGTTGTGGTTGTAGGAGGCAAAGTCATGGATGAATTAGCTATGACCATTTCCTATATCCATCTAAGTGATCTAAAAGGAGTTAACTAGAGGGTTTCAACTCTGTTGTGCACTTAGTGAAAAGGAGTTGATCTAAGACAAACATAACTTTTCCCTTGGTTGTGTTGGATCCCATAATATACGTGTAGGACTTTTACTGAAATGGAATGGTAGAATAACAGTAGGAAGTTTGGAAGGGGCCTGCAATAGGTTAAAGACAATTATACAAGTTAATAAGCCAAAGTTGTTGACAAACTAGATAAACCAAATGTTTTTAACATATGTAGAAAATGCACACCGAAGCCTCGTATAGTTCTCCTGTAACCTTAGGAGGCCTAGTCGAATCTGACGCAGCTATTACCATTTCCTGTATGAAAAATGATAACATATGATATATACATAAAAGGATTTAGTTATTTTGAACAAGCAAGAATGCAATCCAAAGTGAATATGAAGATATCACCTCTTCCCTCTGCTGAACCTCATCGACATCAGGTGCATTCATTAATCCCGTAAACCCCATATGTTTCTATATATAGAACAAATAAATTAAGTGCATTTATCAATATCTACATATACATGTTTAATCATAATGCATTTTAACAAATGAATTTAAATTCTACTGAATTACCTTCTGTCGTTTGGGTGTCGGAGAGGATATCTTTTTCTACCTCAGAGTGCTAGAGGATGGCTTTCTCACACGAGATGTCCTCGACGTAGGTGGGGTAAACTAATAGAAAAAATTAACACAAGGGAAGAGAGCATGTATTTAATATATCACTTAAGTCAAAAATATATAAATCTAAATGGTACCGCATAGCTATCTTAGCCAAAGTCAATGACCGAAAGCGTGATATCATCAAGTTGGGACATCTCAGCCATTGATAAGCCTTATAAAAACCAAGTAATGATACATATAATTAACAAAAGATATTTTTAAACCAATGTATTATTATACTTTTAACAAATTTATAAATCTTTACCTCTGGTGGCGAAACTACTCGTGACTGTGGAGTCGACTGAAAAGTATGTCGTGTACTCCCACCACCTGCTACACCCTACAATGCATTTTATTTATATGTCACTTAAAAATTTTCTAAATATAAAAATTCATTTCTTTTTATAAGATTTAGTAACTTAATTGATAACATATCATAAACAAAATTAAACGCACCTGTGTCTGATAGAGAGGGTACAACATATTGATCAGTTTTTCAGTGAGGGTCACATCCTCTACAGTGGAAGCATGGCATCTACTCCTGCAACATGTACACGAATGAGATGTCGAACCATCCTCATCCGCGCCAATGTCTACACCAGAACATACACCCTCGCAGGTGGGGTACATATGCTGAATGGGCTGGCTTGTGCCAAATGATGCATGAGGTGACGCTAATAAAGGAGGTGCCACTGATGAAGTAGGTGTTGCTAATGAAGGAGGTGCTACTAATGAAGGAGGTTCTACAAGTGGTGGTACATCCTTTGCTCCGACCAACTGTGTTTCATGCTGAACAATGACATCAGTCAATGATGCAGCTGCCTGAAGTGTCTGTAATTCCATAAACTCCTTCAAGGATATAGGGACAGTGACATGAACCATGGGTTTATGAGTTGTAGACCTCCTATGTTGTGACTCTCCCACCCTATGTTCTCTCGGTCTATTCTGAGCAGGTCCTGTCCCTCTACCCTGAAATTGTCGGATGTCAAAGTAATTCAGCTTCTCACTGAGGATAAACTCACAATACAAGTTTCTCAAAAAATATAGAGGCACCTCCCAATTATTACAAGGTGGTTGGTCAAAGACCATATACCACCTTTCCCAAAAATCTTCTTTCAGCCTAGCATGAACACACCAATGTATAGGAAACCAAGTCGTCTTTAGTTCTAGGTTATTACTGGTAACAGGATCGGTGAACAGAGCACATATGTCAGCTTTACCTATGGCCTTTTTTTCACTTGATCATATGACAACCCATGTGCATAAAATGTTCGACATCCATCCCTCCATGAACACCATAGGACCCATAACGACCCAATATGGTGTCATAAAGGGTCATATAGTGTCCTAAGGGGTCGTAGGACACAATATGACCCCTTAGAACACCATAGGACCCCTAACGACACCATATGGTGTCATAAGGGGTCATATGGCCCATAACGACACCGTATAGAGTCGTAAAGGGTCATATCTCTCTATATCTCTCTCTATCTCTCCCCTAATCTCTCTCTCTCCCTTCCCTCTCCCCATCTCTCTCCCCCTTCACCCTCCCCATCTCTCGCTCTCTCTCTCTCTCCCCTCTATTTCCCTCTCTCTCTCTCTCTCTCTCTCTCTCTCTCTCTCTCTCTCTCCTTTTCCCAATCTCCCTCTCTCTCCCTCTCCCCCTCTCCTTTTCCTAATCTCCCTCTCTCTCCCTCTCCCTCTCCCCTCTCCTTTTCCTAATCTCCCTCTCTCTCACTCTCCATGCATCCCTCTCTCCTTATCCTACTCTCTCTCCCTCTCTTCCTATCCCCTATTCTCTCTCTTACCCACTCTCCCCCTTTTCCCAATCTCTCTCTGTCCCTCTCCCCCTCTATTTTTCCTAATCTCCCTCTCTCTCCCTCTCCATCCATATCTCTCTCTCTCTCTCTCTCTCTCTCTCTCTCTCTCTCTCTCTCTCTCTCTCCTTTTCCCAATCTCCCTCTCTCCCTCTCCTTTTCCCAATCTCCCTCTCTCTCCCTTTCCGCCTCTCCTTTCCCCAATCTCCCTCTCTCCCCCTCTCCCTCTCCCCCTCTCCTTTTCCTAATCTCCCTCTGTCTTCTTCTCCATCCATCCATCTCTCTCTCTCTCTCTCTCTCTCTCTCTCTCTCTCTCTCTCTCTCTCTCTCTCTCTCTCTCTCTCTCTCTCTCTCTCTCTCTCTCTCTCTCTCTCTCTCTCTCTCTCTCCCTCTCATTTTCCCAATATTCCTCTCCCTCTCTCTCTCCCTCTCCTTTTTCCAATCTCCCTATCCCTCCCTCTCTCCCTCTCCTTTTCCCAATATCCCTCTCCCTCCCTCTCTCCCTCTCCTTTTTCCAATCTCCCTATCCCTCCCTCTCTCCCTCTCATTTTCCCAGTCTCCCTCTCTCTCTCTCCCTCTCCCTCTCCTCCTCTCCTTTTCCCAATCTCCATCTCTCCCTCTCCTTTTCCCAATCTCCCTCTCTCTCCCTCTCCCTCTCCCCCTCTCCTTCCATCTCTCTCTCTCTCTCTCTCTCTCTCTCTCTCTCTCTCTCTCTCTCTCTCTCTCTCTCTCTCTCTCTCTCTCTCTCTCTCTCTCTCTCTCCCCCTCTCCTTTTCCCACTCTCCCTCTCTCTCCCTCTCCCACTCTCCTTTTCCTAGTTCTACATAACTCATACGGATTATGTAGAACTAAGGCCAAAACTTCTAGTTCTATAGAACCCGTACGGGTTATGAGAAATTGTGAATGTTCACATTAAAGGTTTCCATAACCCGTACAGGTTATGGGAAAATCTTAATATATTTTAGTCCCAACGGTCTAAAAACCAGCATTGAAAGTTTTTTGAAGGCTCCACTGCTTTTGCACATAATTTTCTGGGACAGTAATAATCGGGTTTTCATTTTTTTTTGTTACTTTTTCTTTGAAATGATTGATTTGTCTCGTATATTCAATTATTTTTTAAGTTATTTTATCATTGTTACTTTAGATTATAACAAAATGATGATCATTTGTTGTTTTTTTGCTTTGATCATGATTGATTTGTCTTGTATTTGGTTTTTTTTGAAGTTATTTTATTATTGTTACTTTAGATTATAACAAAATGATGATCATTTGTTGTTTTTTTGCTATTTGATTATGGATTGTCATCATGATGTTATGTTTAGGACAATGGGAAAGAACAAGAGAGGAACAAATGAACAAAGAGAGGCAACAAAGGAAAGACAAAGGGAGCGTATGAGGAGATTACGTGAATGTACGTCATCTAATGCACCTAATGAAAGTGATGAATGCACCAAATTAAAATTATCAACATACACAAATTCAAATACATATGATGAATGCACCTAATGAATGCAATGAACATACACCATTTGAAAATTATTTGGTGAATGCACATGTTAATGAAATTGAAGAAGATATACCATTTGAATTTGATGTGATCAATGCACAAAATTCACCTAATGAAAATGAAGAGCATGCACCAATCTTAACACCTCTTAGAATAATTTGTAGAAAACCAAAGTTCCTAATAGATATTGATGATAATATTGTGAAGCCAATGCATGATAAAATTTCTGAAATAACTTGTAGAAGAACGGTTAGAAGAATTTGGAATAACTATTCTAAAAACTTAAATCAAAGTGGAAGATGCCCACTAGTTAATTGAAATGATTAAAAATCTGAAATTTAGAGAGACAATGAAAATTTTGGGGTTAAGAACATCCAAAAATATTAGTGAAAGAACCATTGTGAGAAATCTTTTTGATGCATACCAAGCCATTGGTTCGAAATCACACACTAAAGATGCTAATGTTACTCGTCGTGTCCTCACATCAACCATAATGGGAAAGGAAATGAAAAAATCTCGTTTAATAAGCAAAACAAGCAAGTCATTAAGGATAAGTAGAACCACATTACACTATGCCTTAGAGAGAGAAAATCGAGGATCCTAACAATAATTCTCTTTGGGCATTCACAGGTAGACTCCCACGCAAGGAAAAGGTTGTTGTTGATGCACTAAGAACATTGATTGAGAAATATTGGCATGACAACACAAGGGTTTCACCCAACCAAAGAGATGTTGTTAGAAGGAGAATTGGAATTAGTAATCGTAAGCCGCATCCAAAACACTATTTAGATACAACTCAAACACAATTTTATGAAAGGTTTCTTCAAAGCTTTCCTCAAATTAAAATTAGTCAAAGATTTTTTAAGATGACAAAACCATTTTATGTTAAGATTAATCATGCACGTACTACATGTTGTTGTAGGGTCCATGTTTAATTTTCCATGCATTATGATATTTATCACTATATATGTTGTACTTTGCACACTAATGATGTTTTGCAGGAATGTGGTCTACAAGCACCTCCTAAGTCACTGAGAGAATTTACTTCAAGTGTACTATGTAGACGAGATGATGGATGCATAATTGCATTTAATATAAGATGATGGATGCATAATTGCATTTACTATAAGATGATGTGTTTGAGAGGTTTTTGTCCTACATGTGGCGGTTTGCAACAATTGCATAGATGCCTACATTTGGATAGCACACATGAAATTGGTAAGGAACTAGTTTCTATTGGAAAATACAAGTCAGTCACATATGGTGTTAAAGATGGAAAAGAATTAAAGAGGTGTGAGTTAGTGAAAAGGGATATATGCGTAGCTGATTTTATGAAGATGTTTCAAGAGACACTAGTGTGTGAGTACATAGGTCACACACATAGAGCTAGGTAGTTAGATGAGAAATTCAAGCTATGTAAGGACACTTTACCCCTCGGTACTATTGTCTCTGTCATTGATTTTGCTGAGAATTATACACTAAAGACACAAATGAAGTACAATCTATGTATTACCACTCTGCACAAGTTACAATTTTTGTACACATAGCATTCATGCATGCACATGATAGCACCAAGGAGGACAGAAATGTTATAAGAGAATATCACTTCTATATCAGTGATGATCGTACTTATTCCTCAGAGTTTGTGCAAGGATGATTTACAGTCTTCTATGATAGTTTAAGGGAAAGAGATACAAGATACAACCAACACTTAATATGGTCACACAATCACACCACACAATTCAAGAATGCAAGGATGTTCTACTGCTTGACTAGGATGCATGTGACAAGTGGTGTGCAACATTTTTGGAATTTCATTAAGGAAGGGAATGGAAAGAGAGAGCATGATGGTGTGGGAGCTTGTGTGAAAAGAGATCTTACCAGAGAGGAATTGAAGTACAAAGGTAGTGCAATGTTAATAGATGCTGAAACAATTGTGCAATGGTGTAACTCTACGATGCAACTAGGTAATGCAGGTAAGTCTATGGTTTCAAGATATTTTTGGTTAATATGTGAATCTAACATTGAAAACTATCTAGATTTTTGTACACTTACTAGATCAAGTGACATGCATTCATTTAGAATTTCAAATGCAACATCACTAGTTATTTATACTAGACAGATTGCATGCTTTTGCTCTTCGTGTATGCATTTTGTGTGGGATGAATGTGAATCAAAAGAGTGGGTTGACCAATGGTCTTGTAGACCTTTGCAAACCCTAGATACATATCAACTTCCTAGAGAACTACAAATGAACCAAATTGAAGCATCAGTGGATTTTGACCATGTATCAGACATAGTTGAACCAGTTAAAGGGTTGCAATTTGCTACAATTTTAAGCTCAATTTATTAGTATTAACTTATGTTGATTTTGGTATTAACTCATATCCTTCTATTAAATGCGGGTCATGTATATGCAGTTATTGTGGATGAGAACAATCAAGAAGGAACAAATTACTTTTTGTGTCGTTGTATTGAGGCCAAAAAGAAATTGACTTCTATAGTGGTTGATGGAGAGGGTATTGAGTACCCAATAGGATCCATTGTCGTGATAGGGACATGGCTTAGAAGGTACCATTGTTGTGTCGAGTTGTATTGAGACCTCTTAAACTCATTTAGTTAGCAGTCGTTGTATTGATTTTGGCATTAACTTATCCTTCTATAAAATGCGGGTACCCTATCAAAAATTCTAATACCTAGTTGTTTGAGGGCTTTGAGACACATAGACATATTCTTCATTACTCAAACCTTTTTGTTGCAACAAATATTCATTTGATTAAATATCGTGGTAGACCTCTCAACACGGATTTATGGAAAGTTTGTGAATTTGACCATGAGGCAATACTTGAGACACTAAGGGTTAGAGCTGATCCAGAAGGTTCACTTGATTGATTTTGGGCCATCTAGAAGAATAATTCTACAATATGGTAGAATAATTTTGACAATTTTCTATATATCTTTTGCGAAACATTTTAACTTTGCTTTTTTGGATGTGCTCTACATGCATATGAGTTGTAATATGCATGAGCTGTAATGTGCATATGTAGATGCCAAATTTTGTATATAAAAACATCAATGTAGCGTCGTAAATTGTACGCACTTGCTAGGGTGGTACAATTTCACACCTAGTTTAGCACCCGCCTTGGCGCATTTTGCATTTTGCATTGCATTTCCCCTTTAGCACTTAATTAATTAAATTAATTAGGTCTAAGGTTCTATTTTATCATCTTCCACATCATAAAGTTGGGCCCTTTCATTAAAGTGTGCCCCTTTCATTTTATTCTTCCAATACATCATTTAATCAAAAACCCTAATTAAGTCCTATTTTGAACTTGGGGGCCTGATTTCGGGGGTCAAAACATCTCAAAATCACCTGTAACTTCGGGATTCTCTCTAAAATCATCATATCCGACGACCCTGAAAATTTGGTGAAAAGTTGTCGGGACCATGGCGCCCGGAGTGCACATGGTCCCGGACATTTTTCCCGAAATTTTAGGAGCGCGATCCAATCATAAAATAAAGCTTAACCCCAAGAAATTGGCAGGAGATTCAATCTCTAGGTCGGCCAAAAGTTGAAATTAAGACCTAGGGTTTCATATATAAGAGCTCTCTTTCTTCATTTGAAAGGATCAGATTTTTGGTTTCAAGGGCCTTCTATGCAGCGAAAGAGTAGATCTTTGAAGACTTCAACAACCATCCATCAAGCATTCATCAATTTCATTCATTCATTTAGGGCTTTGAAGACATTGAAGAGCAATAGGGGATTACCGACTAAAGATTGGCTTGTACCCCTCCCTTGGGGTTGGGTATGATTTCATGTTGTTTTCATGTCTTTGCATAAGCCTCATTATATCACTTGTATTCATGCTTTAGATCACTTTGCATCTTGATTTGGAGCATTTACATTATCATTTACAAGCAATTAGGGTTTACTTTCTAGGTTGCTCTAGTTTGCTTACTTGCATTTAGGATCTTGCACACACACAAGATCTGCACACACAATACTTTTACAATACAACTTGGCTATTCGTGGAGGTGGAAATCACCGAAGCGGGGGTTTGACTAAGGCAAAACCCTATATAGCCGCCCACCATACCCTTTTCAGATATAAGTGCAGGTTTCGGGATTTGGACGACGCCGCAAGTTGCAGATCCGGGAAAAGCAGGCCGAGACAGCACTCCACACCAAATTTCAGAGCAAAAGACCAGGACAGGGGCGTGGGGCACCCTGGTCCTGCCAGGACAGGGGCGCCCTGGTCCCTCTGGCAGACAACATTTTCAGCATTTTTGACAGCTTTCTAGGTTGCAAAACAGCAGTTTCAGGGGCAGAATCAAGACAGTGACGCCCGCGCCCCCATCCCGAACATTTTCATTCATATTTTAGCACCGGGTATGCATTTACATTCTTATCTTGTCCTTGTAATTACAGCTTTCCACTGTTTAAGTTCAATTCTGCAATCTTGTTATTAGTTCATACTTGCACTTTGGGGTTAGGGATTGAACTTGCATCATTCTATCTATCATTTGCAACAAAGGAATAGAAATCCTAATAGGTAGCCCGTGGCTCTCTCTTCCACAAAAAGAAGTAGCCAATTGTGTGATACCTCTAGGCTCTTTCGTATTCCACAAGTGTGTGGTTGAAAGTGAGATTAGGGCATGTTTGCTTAGTGTCACTTTTTCTCCTACACATTTTGGTGAACCCGACATGAATTCCAATCTTCTCTAATTCTGATTTATGTTTTCAAATTTGAGTGTTTTCAAATTCAAATTTGTATTTACAAGTTTTAATTTCTTGCAAGATTCAAAAAATTTGGAGGAAATTTTTGCTAAAAACCCTAATTTTTCAATTCAAAGTTGAACTTGTGGATAGCTTAATTGGATCAATAATTTCAAATCTGATTTAGGAACTCATTTGAATCATAAATTTCATTTTCTAAATCTACATTCTAAGCGCTTGCATTGGTTAAAATTAAACATTTCCTTCTATTTTGCGTGTGTTATCATTTGAAAGAGGAAAATTGTTGTCATGATGCATTCATGTGATAATGGGTTAGCTTCCCTTGTTTCAATTTTTCCTTCTCCTAAAGAACCTCCCCCCATCTATAATAACATTTTAGTGCCTAAAAGAGTTGCTAACAATCCCTTTGAGACTCTCCCATGCTCTAAGGATGACGACTTTAAGAGTGATCTTAACAACTCTCCTAAAATGTGCCCTTCCTATTTAGCTATCCTAGAGGAAGAGAATGATATCATAAACACCTTTCTTAATGTTACTTCACCTTCCCTACATGATGCCTCTCTAAGTGAAAAGGTATTGATGGACATTGACTTATTTTCTCCTAAAGTTGGTCCTTCCAATGGGGGCATGTTAGTGCAACAAGAGGTTATGAACACTTCTTTCAAAGATTTCCTTCCTAAGCATGAATCTTTGGAGAAGTATGTTCATGTTCCTCCTAAAAAACACTCCCTTCATGAGGATCCTTTTGTGCAAGAAGATGACATTATCCCTACATTTCCTAGTGATGGCATTTCCTTTTCCAACAAAATTCCCACTAGAGATGATGAATTAATGATAAATGCTTACCCTTCTCCTAAAGTTTGTCTTACCCATAAGCATCCCTTAGAGAAAGAAGATGAAATAATAAGCAATTTCCTTAATTCTCTCTCCCCTAAAGATCATATTGAACATATTTTGAGGAAAGAGGATGAGTTTAACACATCTATTGATGCTCTCCCTCCTAAGGATGAGGAATTAATAAACAATGTTATCTCCTCTCCCGAAATTGACAATACTTTAAACATTCCTTTCAACAACCTCACTATTTGGGATGAACCATTAGAAGAAGGTATAGATTATTCTCTACCCCTAGCCAAAGGGGATGAAATCAAGATTGAAAACTCCCTTGATAGTTTCTCACCTTCCTTGAATCTCAATCATTCTCCCTCTAAAAATAAAGCATCTCCCTCTCCTCAACTTGGTTCTACTCATAAGGATACCCTAGTTCAAAGCAAGATGGTTAACATCTCTTTCAAAGATCTTCCTCTCAAAAGTGAGACTTTAGAGAGTAATGTTGATCCTTCTCCTAGAGAGTTTATTCCCCATGTAGATCCTTTGATGATAGAGGATGATATGACCTTTCCTAGTATTACTCTGCCTACTAGAACATCAATGCCTACCCCTTGTCTCTTTCCTAAAATTGATTTAATCCGTGATAAGATTTTAGTGCAAGAGAAGACTATCAATAATTCTTCCAACACTTTTGTTCATTCCTCTAAACCATCCTCAATCAATTTGATACATGTAAATGAAACATCTAACAAACCTCTCTTCACTATCCAAGGTGCTTGTCCTTCTCAAAATTCTCAACCTTTAAATAAGCCTATCTTAGTGGTTCAAGGTGGTTATGCTAATGATTCTTTTTGCACTCCTAACAAACCTATTATTACTGTGCAAGGAGGTTATTCTACTAAGAGCCCTTATGAGTATGCTAAGCAACTGACTAGAGAGAGTTATAATGCAGTTGCTCATACCTATAACACAAGAAACAATAGGCAACCTAATCCTCCTCCAGTTATCCCAACTTCACTTCCTCCTTCCCACCCTATTCTTCCGCAAGCTCCACATATTTCACAAGTTCTTGGTAAGGAATATGATATCATAGAACAACTTAAAGCTACCCCTGCTAAGATATCCCTTTGGGATTTGATCCAAACTTCTTCCGCTCATCATGGAATGTTACAAGATGCCTTGAAAGATTTGAATGTTCCTCCACCTAATACATCTAGTAAGATAGTGTCTTTGGTTAACTCTATGATGAATCCTAAAGCTCAAATTGTGTTTACTCAAGATGAGTTTCCTACTAGTGAAATTCAACATCAATATGATCCCTTGATGATTGTGGTTATCATAAATGACACTGCTATAAGACGAACACTGATAGATAATGGTTCTGGCCTTAATGTGTGTAGCATTAATCTATTGCATAAGATGAATGTGGATACATCCCTTATTGAGCCTGACTCTCATCCCATTCGAGGCTTTGATAATGTGGCTAAGTCTTCATTAGGTATTATCACCTTACCCATCACAGTGGGACCTGTTACTTTGCCTACTCCTATCCATGTTATGTCAGGAAATCTAACATACAACTTGTTATTAGGGAGACCTTGGATTCACAGTATGCAAGTTGTCCCCTCTACATTGCATAGACAAGTTAAATTTATTTATAACAATAAGACATATAACTTGATAGGTGATACTAATTTTCAAGCCTGTTTGCAAACATCTACTTCCAAAGGGAGTTCTTCTAAATCTTCCTCTTCTAATGATGACTCTTTAAACAAGATACCTATGAACAAATCATCATCCTCTGATAGTCAAAATTCTTTGGATGAGCTTGAAGTTCCTGAAGAAGATTCTTCTCAACTTGAATCTACACATGAAAAGGCTTTTGATCCTGAGAAGGTTCTCGCAGAAGACGATTGGGGATCTCTTGATTTCAATCCCACCTTTGTAGGTGAGTATAGGGTTCCTCCTAGAGAGCTTAAATTTAAAAAGAAGGAAGAAACTAGAGATCAATCAGTCTTACCTGAACCTATGAGCAATAATTTTGTGGCTGCTTCTCAAACTTCTTCTCCTCACACCTCTAATTCTAAAGAATTTGATTCTTTATCTTATGAAAAACCACCTTTTCTTTCTGAAATGGCTAATCGTTATGGTCGTGGTTTTCATATTTTGGCTAAGAGTGGCTATAGTGGAAATGGTTGTGGTGCAAATGAACAAGGAATTAAAGTTCCTTTAGAACATAACATGCATGAATATTCATTTGGACTTGGATATAATCTTTCTAAGCCCACCAAAGCATCTAAAAGACCATCTCTCAATGTGAATGCTATATTTAGTAGTGATGATGATCTCACTTCAACTAAATCATCTTCTACTTCTATCAACTCTCATTCCCCTCATAAGGGAATCTTGGCGATGAACAAATCTCTTTATGACTACCCTCAAACTTCTACATCCACTTATGAATCTTTATCTCCTATTCATCATAAAGTCCTTTCTTCCAGGGATAAGGCTCTAATAAATTACACTAATCCCTCTTCTAAGATTTCTTGTGACTTTTCTTCTTCAATTTTTATCATTTTATACATGTTTTTGATCTCACTTATAGTTGAGCATTTAGCATGTCATATTCAAATACCTCATTCAACCTATCATGCCTTTAAATAACATTAATGGCTATTATGTTGCTCATCATTATGTGACATTGGTAGCTCATTTACTGGGGGCTCATTGTCATTCATGATGGTACAATTTCAAGTGCATTCATATTTTTGAAGCAACATAATAGCCTAATTTTTCTATGTTATCTCTTGTTCCTATGGGGTAATAGTGTGGAAATATTGATAATCTTTGCTTTAGAATTCTCTTTTCCTAGATATGGGAGAAGATGTGTATTCTCTTTCTTATCCTACCCACTTCTTGTGAGGAGCATTTTACATACACTAATGTCTTGCTTGCATGAACTCATGTAGTACATTTTGCTTATGTCTAAATCTCTCCCTAGAAGATTGTGTAAGTCCTTCTCATTGTCCTTATCCTTGGGAGGCAATGATCTTTCCTTATTTTTATCTAAGGATCCACTTTTTCCTATTTCATGGATGGTGTGAACTTTATTACTTGATGTTATTCCTTGTATGCATTTGTTGTTGTTTGTTCAAGGATTCTCTCTTACAAGAGGTGTAAGTCCTTGACTACAACCTCTTTTGCACTTGGTAAAAGACATCCATAATAAATTCACTCTCCCAATTGGGTTAAAAAGAGCGTCATCCTTCATTAAGAATCACTTTCACCTCGTAAAAGAAGGAAGTATTGCATTCTTATTCTCTTCTTTGTCTTATTCTAGAAGATGTTATATTTGTCTAAAACAATTCCTCTCGAGGATAGGTGTCTTTTGTACAAAGATCTCTTCTCCTCTAAGGATCTCCTTTACACATACTACAAGATATCCGTTTTCAACTATCTTATCCTCGCTTAAAGAGTGCAAAACTCTCTTGCTTGGATCTATGACATTGTTGCATTTTTGGGGTATCTTCTTTTGTGATGAAGGTAGGTATTCTTGTTCTACTTTGCTTATGACATAAACATTACACCTTTTTGAGCAATGGGTCATTCTCGGAACCAGAGCACAGACTCTTAGAGCGAGATGCCTCCATTTTTCTTTTATGCAAGGTGATTATTCTCGGAACCAGAGCACAAACTCTTAGAGTGAGATGTCACGCTTTTGTACTATACATATACAGGTTGTAGCATACTCAGGCATAGACTCCTATGAGCTGCTTCTAACCTCACTTACACACACATGCACGAGGTTGAGTGGAACTAGCGGCATAAGGCTAGACTTTCTCACTCTCCTCCCTTACATGGATCACCTAGATAGACTCTAGGGGCTAGTTTTCCATGTCCTTTTTCCCATGGATCACCTAGACAAGATCTAGGGGCGAGAAGTCCATGTTTTCTCTCTCACTATTCTTCTCATGGATCACCAATGTGTGTATTCATGCTTTTTTCCTTTCTTTTCTTCTCTTGGCATTTTGTTTCCATTTACATACTTCATCTTGTGTTAGAGAACTCTCAAATCTTCACACTCTTTGTTGTGTTGGAATTGAGATTTAGTCCTCTTTCTTACCAAATGATTCTCCATTAGTTTTTGATCTCATATCAAATCTTCTTGTGAGCATTTGTCATCAATATTCTTTAACAATTCGAAGTGGTAAACATGATACCCTGTTTCAACTCACTAAAATTAGCAAGCCGAAATAGGGGGGGGCATATAGCTACCCTTGAATTTTCATCACCTTCCTTAGTAAGCATTAGGTGATTTTGTGATCTAACGTGTGTTTTGTAGGGTGCGGTTCCTAACTGTGTACTGTAGATACCGCTGGGGGCTTCGTTCAACAGACTTATGGATATATCCTTTTTCAAATAATGTTTACTTTTCTATACTTTAGCTTGCATATGCACGTAGTGTTCATATGACCGCTAAAGTGGGGGCTAAATGTAGCGTCGTAAATTGTACGCACTTGCTAGGGTGGTACAATTTCACACCTAGTTTAGCACCCGCCTTGGCACATTTTTCATTTTGCATTGCATTTCCCCTTTAGCACTTAATTAATTAAATTAATTAGGTCTAAGGTTCTATTTTATCATCTTCCACATCATAAAGTTGGGCCCTTTCATTAAAGTGTGCCCCTTTCATTTTATTCTTCCAATACATCATTTAATCAAAAACCCTAATTAGGTCCTATTTTGAACTTGGGGGCCTGATTTTGGGGGTCAAAACATCTCGAAATCACCTGTAACTTCGGGATTCTCTCTAAAATCATCATATCCGACGGCCCTGAAAATTTGGTGAAAAGTTGTCGGGACCATGGCGCCCGGAGTGCACATGGTCCCGGACATTTTTCTCAAAATTTTAGGAGCGCGATCCAATCATAAAATAAAGCTTAACCCCAAGAAATTGGCGGGAGATTCAATCTCTAGGTCGGCCAAAAGTTGAAATTAAGACCTAGGGTTTCATATATAAGAGCTCTCTTTCTTCATTTGAAAGGATCAGATTTTTGGTTTCAAGGGCCTTCTATGCAGCGAAAGAGCAGATCTTTGAAGACTTCAACAACCATCCATCAAGCATTCATCAATTTCATTCATTCATTTAGGGCTTTGAAGACATTGAAGAGCAATAGGGGATTACCGACTGAAGATTGGCTTGTACCCCTCCCTTGGGGTTGGGTATGATTTCATGTTGTTTTCATGTCTTTGCATAAGCCTCATTATATCACTTGTATTCATGCTTTAGATCACTTTGCATCTTGATTTGGAGCATTTACATTATCATTTACAAGCAATTAGGGTTTACTTTCTAGGTTGCTCTAGTTTGCTTACTTGCATTTTAGGATCTTGCACACACAATACTTTTACAATACAACTTGGCTATTCGTGGAGGTGGAAATCACCGAAGTGGGGGTTTGACTAAGGAAAAATCCTATATAGCCACCCACCATACCCTTTTCAGATATAAGTGCAGGTTTCGGGATTCGAACGACGCCGCAAGTTGCAGATCCGGGAAAAGCAGGCCGAGACAGCACTCCACACCAAATTTCAGAGCAAAAGACTAGGACAGGGGCGTGGGGCGCCCTGGTCCTGCCAAGACAGGGGCGCTGGGTGCCCTGGTCCCTCTGTCAGACAGCATTTTCAGCATTTTTGACAGCTTTCTAGGTTGCAAAACAGCAGTTTCCGGAGCAGTTTCAGGGGCAGAATCAGGACAGTGACACCCGCGCCCCCGTCCCGAACATTTTCATTCATATTTTAGCACCGGGTACGCATTTACATTCTTATCTTGTCCTTGTGTTTACAGCTTTCCACTGTTTAAGTTCAATTCTGCAATCTTGTTATTAGTTCATACTTGCACTTTGGGGTTAGGGATTGAACTTGCATCATTCTATCTATCATTTGCAACAAAGGAATAGAAATCCTAATAGGTAGCCCATGGCTCTCTCTTCCACAAAAAGAAGTAGCCAATTATGTGATACCTCTAGGCTCTTTCGTATTCCACAAGTGTGTGGTTGAAAGTGAGATTAGGGCATGTTTGCTTAGTGTCACTTTTTCTCCTACACAATCAATTAGTTGTAATGTGCATATCTAGATGCTAAATTTTGTATAAAAAAACAACAATGAGTTGTAATGTGCATATCTAGATGCTAATTTTTGTATAAAAAAATAACAACGAGTTGTAATTTGCATATTTAGATGCAAAATTTTGTAAATATAAATAGTAATGAGCTTGATCATTTATATTAGATGCCCAATTTTATATATGAAAGTGTCCATGGGGCTTATTTGCAAATTTTGAGAGCCCAAATTTGTACCATTTGATTATAAATGCATTTGTAATAAAATTGTACCATTTGACTATAAATTTGTACTATTTGATTATAAATAACTATGTTTGATTCTGACATATGTTAAATAACTTGCAAATGGGTATCTGAATATGCAATTTTTTTCCAAGAGTTTTCGGAAAGTTTTGAGTTATTGTTGGATTACCCGATTTGAAGGGCTAGTAAGAATAGTCTGAAATGGAGAGAGGCCCTTTTAGGAAGTGACAACACAACCCAATAGGTTAAAATGGATCATCCATAAGTGCCACGGTCTCCAAGTTATGCGATGCCAAAGTTTGACCATTTTTTCCACTTTGAGCGCTCAAGGGAAAACATCGCTACGAGGTGGCTCCAAATGATCAAACATATTGGGGAGAGAGACAAGGGCACACCTAGTGTGAACTCGACCACCCGGATGCGCTCGCGTTGATGGTTCGTTCCTGCAACAAGCAAAATGAAAGATGCACTATTTGGCCACCTCTCACTGACGGTTTTTGACGCAACAGAAAAAATCTCACCACAAGAAATGGAATCGAGTTGTCCGAAACCGAGAGGATTTTTTAGGCAGCAACAAAATGACCCCATAGGTTCAAACAGATCATCCATAAGTGCAATGGTCTCTGAGTTAAGCGACGTCAAAGTTTGACTATTTTTTCCACTTTGAGCGCTCAAGGGCAAACGTCGCTACAAGGTGGCTCCGAATGATCGGACGTCTTGGGGAGAGAGAAAATGGAACACACAACATAAAACCGACCACCTGGATGTACTCACACTAATGGTTTGTTCCCACAACAAGAAGAACAAAAGATGCACTATTTTGCCACCTCTCCCTGACGGTTTTTTATGCGACAGAAAAAATATCACCACAAGAAAATGGAATTGATTTGTCCAAAACTGAGAGAGAATTTTTAGGCAGCGACAACATGACCCCATAGGGTCAAACGGCTCATCTATAAGTGCCACGGTCTCCGATTTATGCAACGTCAAAGTTTGACCCTTTTTTCCACTTTGAGTGCTCTAAGGAAAATGTCGCTATGAGGTGGCTCCGAGCGATTCGACATCCTGGGGGAGAAAGACAAGGGAACACCAAGTGTAAACCCGGCCACCCGGACGTGTTTGTGTTGATGGTTCATTCCCATGACGAGCAAAACGAAAGATGCACTATTTTGCCACCTCTCATTGACAGTTTTTTATGAGACAGAAAAAATATCACCACAAAAAAACGGAGTCGAGTTGTCTGAAACTGAGACAAGATTTTTTAGGCAGAGACAACATGAACCCATAGGTTCAAATGGATCATCCATAAGTGCCATGGTCTTCAAGTCATGCGACGTCAAAGTTTGACCGTTTTTTCCACTTTGAGCGCTCAAGGGAAAATGTCGCTATGAGGCGGCTCCGAATGATCAGACGTCTTGGGGAGTGAGACAAGGGCACACCTAGCATAAACCTGACCACCCAAATGCGCTCATGCTGACGGTTTGTTCCCACGATGAGCAAAATGAAAGATGCACTATTTTGCCACCTCTTACTGACGGTTTTTTATGCAACAGAAAAATTCTCACCACAAGAAAACAAAATTGTGTTGTCTGAAACTGAGAGAGGATTTTTAGGAAACAAAATGACCCCATAGGTTCAAACGGATCATCCATAAGTGCCACGGTCTTTGAGTTACGCAACGTCAAAGTTTGACCATTTTTTCCACTTTGAGCACTCAAGGGAAAATGTCGCTATGAGGTGGCTCCGAATGATCGAACATCTTGGAGAGCGAGACAAAAGAACACCTAGTGTAAAATCAGCCACCCGAACACACTTGCACTGACGATTCATTCCCACGATGAGCAGAATGAAAGATGCACTATTTTGCCACCTCTCACTAACGGTTTTTGATGCGACAGAAAAATGTCACCACAAGAAAATAGAATCGAGTTGTCCGAAACCAAGAGAGGATTTTTTAGGAAACAACAATACAACCCCATAGGTTCAAATGGATCATCCATAATTTCCACGGTCCTCGAGTTATGCGACGTCAAAGTTAGACCATTTTTTCCACTTTGAGCGCTCAAGGGAAAACATCACTACGAGGTGGCTCCGAATGATCACACATCTTGGGGAGCAAGACAAGGGTACACCTAGCATAAACCCAACCACCTAGATACGCTCGCGATGACGGTTCATTCCCACGACGAGCAGAACGAAAGATGCACTATTTTGCTACCTCTCACTGATGATTTTTAATGCGATAGAAAAAATATCACCACAAGAAAACGAAATCAAGTTGTCCAAAACCGAGAGAGATTTTTTAGGCAGTGATAACATGACCCCATAGGTTCAAATCAATCATCCATAAGTTCCATGGTCTCCGAGTTACGCAATGTCAAAGGTTGACCATTTTTTCCACCTTGAGCACTCAAGGGAAAACGTCGCTATGAGGTGGCTCAAAATGATCGGACGTCTTGGGGAGTGAGACAAGGGAACACCTAGTGTAACCCGGCCACCTAGACGCGCTCACACTGACAGTTTGTTTCCACGAGGAGTATAATGAAAGATGCACTATTTTGCGACCTCTTACTGACGGTTTTTGACCGTTTTTTATGCGACATAAAATATCTCACCACAAGAAAATGGAATCGAGTTGTCTGAAACCGAGAGAGGATTTTTTAGGCAGTGACAACACAACCCCATAGGTTCACATAGATCATCCATAAGTGCCACGGTCTCCAAGTTACACGACGTCAAAGTTTGATTGTTTTTTCCACTTTGAACGCTCAAGGGAAAGCGTCACTACGAGGTGGCTCCGAACGATCGAACATATTGGGGAGCGAGACAAGGGAACACCTAGCGTAAATCTGACCACTCAGATGCACTAGCACTGACGATTCATTCCCACAACGAGCAGAATGAAAGATGCACTATTTTGCCACCTCTCACTAACAATTTTTTATGAAAGAAGAGATAATTGGTTTGATTTGATGTTAAAATGATTGCTTCAACTCTTCTTTTATAGGAGATTTGGATGAATAGGTGTGTCTCTTACCCTAAGGCCGACTTGTTATGGAATAAAATTTAAATGAAAACCTTACCTAAGCCGACTCATCCTTAGATAAATTTCAAATATGGTTTGTGCGCTCAAATCTTGTATTAATTGGTTCTTGAAATGATGAACTTTGCTCCATAAGCATGAGTTTATGAAATAATAACTTTACTCCATTCTCTTCATGCACGAAGGACTCAAACAAAATTCACTCAAGAAAAATACACAATATCAGCATTACCGGTGTCGGCACTTGGGTATACACAATATGAGTAATAGATAATTTAAAAGTATATGCCATATGAGTTACAAGTAATGAACAAATTGGATCACATTTAAAGACATATACACAATGAACAAGTTTGATCACATTTCAATAGAAAATAAATAAGTTTCAAGAATATCAAGTTTCATATATATCAATGAACAAATTGGATCGAATATCAATTTTCATATATATCAAAATGAACAATAATTGTGTACATATCAAAAAATGGCATAGATGCCAAATCAATAATAGTTACAAAAATGTGGCATGTGCCATGTCTGTCAAAGTCGATATATACATATACAAATGTCGAATATATAAAAAAATCGGTCCTTCAATGACCACAACTATAACTATATGTCTCTATCGGTATCTATGACTGTGGCAGATCATCAAAATCGAGCCTCTTCGAAGCAGTACATAGCTCTGGAGGTGGCTGCACAACGACAATTCAAATGTCGAATAAGATATATTTCTCAATATAACATCAAAATAACTAAATACTGAACTCTAAATTGTTTGAAGTTGAAATGTTGATTACCTCATCTCTGTCTTCTACAATTGGGTGAGGCTGAGGATCTGTGGTATGTCCTGAAGGGGGCTAGAACTAGTAAAACAACATTAATACATGTTAATAACATATATGTCAAATAACACATAATAACTAAAAATGAATAGACTAAAAAACTAAAGCATACCGGAGCCTTAGATGGATGTGTTGTGGTCGTAGGAGGCAAAGTCACAGATGAATTAGCTACGACCATTTCCTATATCCATGGTAAGTGATCTAAAAGGAGTTAACTAGAGGGTTTCAACTCCGTTGTGCACTTAGTGAAAAGGAGTTGATCTAAGACAAACATACCCTTTCCCTTGGTTGTGTTGGATCCCATAATATACGTGTAGGACTTCTACTGACATGGAATGGTAGAATAATAGTAGGAAGTTTGGAAGGGGCCTGTAATAGGTTAAAGACAATTATACAAGTTAATAACCCAAAGTTGTTGACAAACTAGATAAACCAAATGTTTTTAACATATGTAGAAAATGCACACCGAAGCCTCGTATAGTTCACCTGTAACCTTAGGAGGCCCAGTTGAATCTGATGCAGCTATTACCATTTCCTGTATGAAAAATGATAACATATGATATAGACATAAAAGGATTTAGTTATTTTGAACAAGAAAGAATGCAATCCAAAGTGAATATGAAGATATCACCTCTTCCCTCTATTGAACCTCATCGACATCAAGTGCATTCATTAATCCCATAAACCCCATATGTTTCTATATATAGAACAAATAAATTAAGTGCATTTATCAATATCTACATATACATGTTTAATCATAATGCATTTCAACAAATGAATTTAAATTCTACTGAATTACCTTATGTCGTTTGGGTGTCGGAGAGGATATCTTTTTCTACCTCAGAGTGCTAGAGGATGGCTTTCTCACACGAGATGTCCTCGAGGCGGGTGGGGTAAACTAACTAAAAAAAATTAACATAAGGGAAAAGAGCATGTATTTAATATATCACTTAAGTCAAAAATATATAAATCTAAATGGTACCACATAGCTATCTTAGCCAAAGTCAATGACCAAAAGCGTGATATCATCAAGTTGGGACATCTCAGCCACTGATAAGCCCTATAAAAACCAAGTAATGATACATATAATTAACAAAAGATATTTTTAAACCAATGTATTATTATATTTTTAACAAATTTAGAAATCTTTACCTCTTGTGGCAAAACTACTGGTGACCGTGGAGTCGACTAAAAAGTATGTGGTGTACTCCCACCAGCTACACCTTGCAATGCATTTTATTTATATGTCACTTTAAATTGTTCCAAATATAAAAATTCATTTCTTTTTATAAGATTTAGTCACTTAATTGATAACATATCATAAACAAAATTAAATGCACCTGTGTCTGATAGAGAGGGTACAACATATTGATCAGTTTGTCGGTGAGGGCCACATCCTCTGCAGTGGAAGCATGACATCTACTCCCGCAACATGTACATGGATGAGATGTCGAACCATCCTCATCCGCGTCAATGTCTACACCAAAACATACACCCTCGCAAGTGGCCCACATATGCTGAATGGGCTGGCTCGTGCCAAATGATACATGAGGTGACACTGATAAAGGAGGTGTCGCTGATAAAGGAGGTGTTGCTAATGAAGGAGGTGTCGCTAATGAAGGAGGTTCTACAAGTGCTGGTACATCCTTTGCTTTGACCAACTGTGTGCCATGTTGAACAATGACATCAGTCAATGATGCAGCTGCCTGAAGAGTTTGAAATTCCATAAACTCCTTCAAGGATATAGGGATAGTGACATGAACCATGGGTTTAGGATTTGTATGCCTCCTATGTTGTGGCTCTACCACCCTATGTGCTCTAGGTCTATCCTACGCAGAGCCTCTCCCTCTACCCTGAAATTGCCGGATGTCACAGTAATTCGGCTTCTCACTGAGGATAAAGTCACAATACAAATTTCTCAAAAAATATAGAGGCACCTCCCAATAATTACAAGGTGGCTGGTCAAAGACCATATACCACCTTTCCCAAAAATCTTCTTTTAGCCTAGCATGAACACACCAATGTATAGGAAACCAAGTCGTATTTAGTTCTAGGTTATTACTGGTAACAGGATTGGTGAACAGAGCACATATGTCAGCTTTACCTATGGCCTTTTTTTTTCACTTGATCATATGACAACCCATCTGCATAAAATGTTCGACATCCATCCCTCCCTAAACACCATAGGACCCATAATGACCCAATATGGTGTCATAAAGGGTCATATGGTGTCCTAAGGGGCCGTAAGACACAATATGACCCCTTAGGACACCATAGGACCCCTAACAACACCATATGGTGTCATAAGGGGTCATATGACCCATAACAACACCGTATAGAATCGTAAAGGGTCATATCTCTCTATATCTCTCTCTATCTCTCCCCTAATCTCTCTCTCTCCCCCTTCACCCTCCCCATCTCTCTCTCTCTCTCTCTCTCTCTCTCTCTCTCTCTCTCTCCCCCCACTCCCCCCTTTCCCTCTCTCTCTCCCTCTCCCTAATATCATATACTAATTTATTTATAAATTAATATATTAAAATATTATATATTAATATATTAATAAACAATAGATTAATTTTGTGCAAATTTAGTTAGTGAATTTACTTATTAAAATCGGATATCCGATTTTTGTTGTACAATTTTTAAATTTCAAAATTTGGCTCGGGAATGCTTTGGGATTTGGCTTGGAAGTGACAAGCCTAGAAAGTCAACTGAAAAAATGTGTTTTTTAGTATTCCTTGTTTTTCCAGACTTTACACTAGTGGCTGATGACTTTTTTTGGAGCCAAAATTGATAAAACAAAAAGGGTTTTTTAAGAATGTTCTCAACTTTCCAACAATATAAGGCTTGTCTTATTTCGACTATAATAAATAATTATTATTTATTTTCTAATTGAATTCTGACAATAGTCCCAATTGATAAGTTGATTGAAAAACACTCATAACTTTCAAACGGTATAATATTTTTTGAATTCGAAACATGCATCACATCCTATGCTTCATCTACTATAGGAAAAAATTAAAAAAAATTAAATTTCATAAGGTTTTGACCAAGTTAAGGTTGTCAGACGTAGGAGTTTCTGAATTTCTGAAAAGCTGTAGGAAAAAATTCATAAATAATTATTTACTTTATAAAAAATTATAAAAAAATATGTGTCACATCCGAACATGAGTCTAATACTTATATTATAAAAAAATATTATGATTTGATTGTGATTAGGGTGGTCAGACATACGCCTACTTCTTATATTTTTCCTGAAATTTTAGTACCACTGCATTGAAATTTGAAATTTTCATCAAATAGGATTTTTTTTTTCAAAAAACAACTAGTAGCTTAGAACTACATTCAATTTTCTATAGATTCTCTTCTTACATATTTTAAAAATAATGTTTACAACTTATTCAAATTTTCATATCAAGTTGCATAACGTAGATTTTCTAAAATTTCATTGCCACTTAAGGGCCTGTTTTGGCACACCATGATCCTACACATACCCGCAACGCCCTCTTAAGAAGGGGCATTTTGCTAATTCCTCTAAAGCTGGTGATAAGAAGGATATGGACAAGATTAAATCTATTGGGTATTTGCTGGTGGAATCTAGGTTTGTTAAGACCACTGATGCCCACTTTGCTCCACCTTCATCATTATTATTCTTTCATGGAATGCAAGGGGGTTGAATAGAACCTCCTGTCAGAAGGCTATTTAGGATTTGATTATGGTTCATTCACCTAATATATTTTGTGTTCAAGAGACTAAGCTTCAGGTGGATTTCATGCTTCAGTATGCTCCTTGTATTTGGTTTTCTGGTCAGTGTCAGTGTATTGGCTCTAGGGGAAGATCTAGGGGTTTAGCTCTTTTCTGGGATCCATGTAAAGTTGTCCCTTGATGGTGGATATCTAGCCATTCCTCTATCTCTATGGCAGCTTCGATTTTAGAATCTGGTGAGACTATTTTGATCAGTAATGTTTATGCTTCGATTGATATTCGTGGAAAAATCCAGCTTTGGGCTCATACTCAGTATGTTAGGTCTTGTGCTCCTTATTTGCCTTAGATCTTAGCTGGTGACTTCAATGTTGTTTTGTGTTTGGAGGAGAAATGAGGGGGGTTGCCTAGGTTGGGTCCTGCTTCAAACCTTTTTCAGGAAAATGTGGAATGTCTTTCTCTTGTTGATGTTAAACCCTCTAATGTAATTTTTACTTGGACTAATAGACGAAGTGGACCAAAAGTGATATCTAAGCGGTTGGATAGATTTCTTATCTCTGGTTTTTGGGTTTGGGGAAGCCTGGTCACTTGCTATGAGATTCTTGATTGGTGCAGCTCTCATCATTGGCCAATTAAGTTTTTAGCTTCTTCTTCTCCTCATCCAAAGAATCCGCCTTTCAAAATTCAGCTTATGTGGCTTCATGATTCTTCCTTGCATGATCTTGTTGCTCAGTGGTGGCGGGATGGTGCCCCTATGCATGGTACAACTATGTATTCCCTTGTCAAGAAGCTTCAATATGTCAAGTATCATCTTAAGCAATGGAATAGGTCATGTTTTGGCAATTTAAGGG
Source organism: Cryptomeria japonica (assembly GCF_030272615.1). Taxonomy (NCBI): domain Eukaryota; kingdom Viridiplantae; phylum Streptophyta; class Pinopsida; order Cupressales; family Cupressaceae; genus Cryptomeria; species Cryptomeria japonica. Next base: position 377,352,818 of record NC_081409.1, read on the forward strand.
CTAAGAAAAGGGAAGCGCAGGAGTGTCTTGTTGTTATTACTTGCTAGATTAAGGATTTGGGATTCTAAGAGGCTCTTGGGCATGCTGAGTCCCAAGCTTTGAAATTGGTGGAGGAGTGGGAGCTTTGTGAGGAGATGTTTTGGAAACAAAAGGCTAGAATTGATTGGCTTTAAGAGGGTGACAAGAATACTACTTTTTTTAATCACTTTGTGCAGGCTCGATGGAATAAGTGTTATATCTTTTCTCTACTTAATTCTGAGGGTGTTATGATTTCTTTGCAACACGATGTGTCCAGAGAAGCTCTTCAGTTCTACTCTACTCTGTTTATGGAGGATTCACTTCTTGCGGAGGCAAATGAAGATATGGTTCTCACTTGTATTCCTTCTTTGATATCTAATAATTTGAATACTTCTCTTACTCATTCGATTACTTTGTCTAAAGTGGAGGAGGTTGTGCTTGGAATGAATAAGGGGAAAGCCCGTGGCCTTGATGGTTTCCCTGTTGAATTTATCCAAGAGTTTTGGGATATTGTAAAGCTGGATTTGTTAGAGGTTGTTCGGGAGTCTTTTCAAAATAAGCAGATGCTTCGTGCCTTGAATTCTACTTTTCTAATCCTCATTCCTAAGAAGGAAGGTGTTGATAGGCTTGAATTCTTTAGACCTATTTCACTCTGTAATGTGGCATACAAGATTATTACGAAATTGATTGCTGAGAGGCTTAAATCTTGTCTGCCAGTTATCATTTCTGAGGAGCAAGGAGGCTTTGTGGAGGGTCGTCAAATTTTGGATGGGGTGGTGATTTCTTTTGAGGTCATTCATTCCATGATGATCTCTAAGGATAGGTCTATGTTCATTAAGCTAGATATGGCCAAAGCGTATGACAGAGTTAAATGGAGTTTTCCTCAGAAGATTTTGCTGGCTATTGGGTTTTCTATAGATTGGGTGAGTTGGACTATGAGCTGTGTGACTTCTTCCTCATTTTCAGTTATTGTGAATGGTGAACCTTCAGAGCTTTTTTGTGCTACCAAGGGTCTTCATCAAGGGGACTCGCTCTCTCCTTATTTGTTTATTATTATGGCAGAGAGGTTGGGTTGATTTCTTAAATTCCAAGTTTCTCAAGGCTTGATTCATGGTTGGTAGTGGGGGTTGGGTCTGCCAACACTTTGTCATCTCTAGTTTGTGGATGACACCTCTCTCATGGGGTTGGCTTGTATTAGGGAAGTTGAATCCTTTAGGCGAGTTTTGGATATCTACCTTGCTGCTTCGGGTCATAAAGTCAATGAGCATAAGTCCTTTATTTTCTTCTTTAATACTCCTCAACCTATCCAATGAAGGATTGTAGCTATTTTGCAGTTTCAAATAGGGACTCTTCTCTTTGTCTATTTGGGTATTCCTCTTGTCATTGGTCGCTAGCATAGGTCCTACTGGAAGACACTACTTGATAAGTTAAGAAAGAAGGTAACTCATTGGACTCATCGGTGGTTGTCTACAGCTACTAGAGTTACTCTTCTCAAGTCTGTTATCCAGGCCTTCCCCATTTATAGCTGCTTTGTTCAAGCGCCCCCAATGTATTTCCTTAGGGATTTTGATGCTCTCTCCTCAATTTCTTTGGAGTGGTAACTTGCAGGCTACTAAGTGGAGCCTTGTTAAGTGGGAATTTGTGTGTAGACCGAAGCAAGAGGGTGGTCTTGGATTACGTTCTACTATCTTGAACAAACAAGTTCTTGCTACCAATCTTTACTGGCGCTGGTACCCATCAACACTAGTTGTGGGCTCATATTCTCAACCACAAATATCTTAGGGGTGTTGCTTCTAGTGAGGTTCCTCTCTATCCTCTAGAGGAAAGTGGTTCTATGATATGGAATACTCTAAAAGTGGGGGCTCAGTTGATTAAGAGTGCGCTTTTTTGGATCTGTCATTCTGGGTCACAAGCTCTTTTTTGTTTAGATTCTTGGGATGGTCACCCACCTATTCTCTCTTCTTGCCCTCACCTTCAATCCCTTTGTGATGTTTTTACTGTGGTTGGCTAGGATACTATTGACCATTACAAGATTGTTGAGCATTGTGGTTTGGTTGTTACCTTTCACTGGAAGCATCCTTTTGAGTGGCCACTTGGGGTGTTTGAGGGCGATAGGCATGAGTTTGCTCAACTTTTGGCTTCCCTTGCTTGTAATTCTTTGAGAGGCCCTGATGTTTTGGCTTGGGCTGGTTCTGACGTGTCTAGGAAGTACTTTGTGTCTGCAGGGTATAAACAATTGGATATGCACTTGTGTGGGGATATTGAGGTCTCATGGTGGAAGCAAGTTTGGCACAAGTTGTCTTGGCCCAAGTGTAATTTCTTCATGTGGTTAGTGGCTCAAAACCGGTGTCTCACTTGGGATAGTTTTGCAAGCGTGGTTTCGGTGGCCCCTGAATGTGTGTGATGTATTATGGTTCTGAGGAGAGTGTCTCTCATCTCTTCTTCCAATGTTCTTATGCTAGGGAGATTTGCCATTTTTGGTGGGGGGTGTGAAATATGCCCTGTAGGCATGTTTCCTTGTGGGCTGAGTTTGTGGATCGGTGGGGCAGGGCACTTGTTTCTACTTCCTTCCTTCAAGGTGCTTGGGCTATTGGGCCTTCCTTCATTATCTGAATCATTGGATTTTTCAGGATGTGCAGTTGGGGGCTCCTTCCTTGTGGTAGAAAATCTTGCAGTCTCTGGGAGAAACTATTGTGGCTAAGTGTGATATGACAGAATTGGTGGTTCCTTGTGATGTTGGGTGTTTTAATCATCTTCACCTACCTCCTCCGCAACGACAGTTCACGCACAATAGATGTAGACATCCTACCCTGAAGGTGAATAGGGAGGGAAGATGGTCTCCTCCACCTCAGGGAGTCCTAAAAATTAACACATATGGCTCTTCTCGTGGAAACCCTGGTCATGCTGGAATTGGAGGTGTGGGCCGGGATAGTTCTGGAGATGTTCAATTTATCTTTTTTGTTTATATGGGTCTTCATACTAATAATTTAATGGAGGCTCTCGCCATTTTATTAGCTCTGGAGCGGGCAAGTAAATTGGGGTGGTGCATGATCATATGTGAGTCTGATTCTCAAGTTGTGGTCAACTTGTTGAATAGGCGGCATTTAGATGGTGTTAGTTGGCATTTGGCTTTGATTGTTGAACAAATTCTCAACCTCTATGCCTCTTCGGAGTCTGTTACTTTTACCCATATTCCTAGAGAATGGAATGGGGTTGCTGATTGTTTGGCCAAATGGGCCTCTGATCATATTCATGATTGGAACTTAGTGGATTGGGGTCAGTTACCCCTGAATTTGTCTCAATAGTTGATTCGCTTAGTAAAACTGGATAGGGCTATGCAATGCCCTTGCTTTGTACTACTTGTTTTTAATAAATTTTTACCCCTCCTTTATGTTAAAAGGAATTTCTCCCTTAAACAGGACAACAGAAGTCAAGGTAAAAGAGTTGTGAGCAACACAAAAGCAGTCAGAGACTTGTATGCTCTACATTGGAAAACTTCATAATGTCAGTATTTACAAAGCAGATTTGAATTGTCATGATTGACCAAAGAAAACCATAATTTTGGGCATAAACAAAGGGAACATAGAGATAGGTAAGCATTTTGTTTGCATGCAACTTTAACCTGACGTATTCATACAATGCACATCAAATGCAATTTCAATAGAACTCAATGAAATCAAATTGAAAGCCCAAACCAGGCAGGAGCATCATACAGGATACACATTTAGAGAGAGAAAACATTGCAATCTACAGCAGTAAAAAAGGAACTACTGCAACCACTGATGAGTAGCTACAACTTATTATACAATAAACTAAGGATACATTTGATATTACAGGGTTTTAAATAGAAAAATCAGTCTTGAAATAAACAACAGAAGAACATTGAGTGAAGGCGCAAAAAAAATCATAGTTGCACACAGTGGAAAGGAATTACTTAGAACAGACCCTTAATCAGGCCAGGCATCTGGCAAAGCAATAAAATACAAGCCTTTCTCTGCACAATAATTCTTTTTGCAATGCTACAAACCCTTGAAGAGAATGTTTTTGCAAATATGAGATTTCTGGGATGGAGATTAGAACGTTTTTGCAAATATGAGATTTTTGGGATGGAGATTTTTGTCTTGTTAGGTCTCCATGATGTTGTCCTAGTACGCATGAATGCAATGAAGATAGGTCTACTGTTCTTGTGAACACATCGTATCTCCTATTAAATACATGATTTACCCACAAGAACTACTACGCTTCCTTCTCTTGGTAACTGAAGAGAGCATTCACATATTTTCAGGAACTCCTGCGTTCCCAAATCATTACCAAAACTAAGTTATTATAGGTTTTAACCCAATACATTAGTGGATTGCATTCGCTAAATACACTCCTGCAAAAGTTTAACAATCACACAAATGCATATGTTTCTTATTATAGAAGACCTCATTATATTAAACTCTCAACTTGTTAAAACCCTCGTTTTAGCCGCTCCTCTCTTGATTTAAACATGATAATAAGCATAGAAAGCAGAGAATTTTATCTAACTGCAATATGCATGGGTGACCAATGCTTTCATTGCGACTTCATTTCCACAAACCAGAAAGATTTTCTTATACCTTGCAGAGAATGCAGTAAGAAATGTCAAAGTATTCCTCCTCATGGTATTTGCCATGATTTTTTATTTTTGTAACATTTCTTACTGTATGCACTGCATGGTACAAAAAAGCTCTCCCTTTCTTCATCGTCCAAGGCAAACGCAGATGCAAAAGCCTGTAAAAATAACCCAAAAAAGCGTAGAAAAAGAATGTGTAAGAAGCAACAGAAAAGCTTATGGCATTGCTGCATTGTAAACGCTTATCCTTCGTTTATCCACCTTCCTATGTTGCCTAATCCCCTCTGTGGGTCCCGCTTGCTCCAGCTCGAAACCCGATCAACGATTACTTTCCCATTATTGCCAGGCATGCGCACCGTTCGTGGCAGTTCTCCATTTGTTTTTCTGCTCTTCCCAATCACATCTATCTTTCTCTTTCTTTGCACTTTGATGGGACTACTACTCGGAAATGGAATTTGTTTGCCCAACTCTTCTCTCCCTATCTTACCCTTTTGGGTTACTTTCCACCTCGTTCTTGGACCTTGTGACACTCTTAACACATCCCTTTTCTTTCTAACCACCCTTCTACTTCCCCCTTGCTCTTATCTGTGGACTTTTTTTTAGTGAAATTGAGAACATTGGCATCTCTTATTTTGGATGTTGAAGAATTCCCTAAAGATTGTGATGTCGCTCCCCGTCATAACAAACCTCTCAAATGTAACATACTTATTGCCTTCAACAAATTATTCTACATAATGACCTAGTCATTAGCAATGCAAACAAAGGAAAGGCCACGGTCATTATCAGCAAGCAAGATAAAATGCTTGATCTTCTCTCCAGGCTACGCATAATTTTAACATACAAAAATGAACTCATTAACTTTCCAGCAACTACATCAGTTCCTTACAACAAAAGCAACTCACCTTTTGTAGGTTTAAATCTTACCGCCTGTGACTATATTTGGACCAAATTCTTCCATGCGAGTCTTTTCTGCACCCCTCACATACACCATGATTTTCATAAGGAGAACAAACAATTAATCACACCTCAGTCATACTTTCGTTTTACTGTAAGAAACCACATGTCGCTGGTAATATCATCCTTCTTTATAGATCACCCTGTGTGCCTCAACAAAATAGTCTACTACAACATGGATGGCTCGGTCTAATACACCTTGACATGCCTACAACTCTTCCATTTATCTCACGGCATTATATAAACTTTAGCACAACAAAAATATCACAGGCACATAGATAAATGATGCTTTTATACCATATTGATAGATAAAATGTTCAATGCTTTATTGATAGACTGCAAACATATTCATATAGAAGTGAAAACAGTTGTCCCCAACTGTATATGTGTATTCGCAACTGCTGAAACTAAGCCATGGTTATACACAATGTAATAGAAATATGAATATGCTACGTTGACAAATGAATGGAAGATATACAAGTCATCATTGATCTCTAGGGATGAGTGCTGAAAATTATAGGTGAAACTTGTGCAAGGATACTATACTTATAGCCTAGTTATTATATGAAGAACTAGAAAACAGATATAGATAAACATATAGTTACACCTAGTTCAACATTTTTTTTTAAATTACATATAAAAGAAAGAATACAAAACAATAAATTTACATATAAAAGAAAGAATACAAAACAATATTATGAAAATTACTACAGAGAATTTTTTTTTCAAAGAAAATAATATCATAAAAAATTAGAGTAACAGAGAGATGGTCGAGGATTTTCTACTTGTGATGTGTATTGACTATTTAAAAAGTTAGAGCCCTCTCTAACTCTTGCCTCCCGCTCTCTCTCTTCAACTAACTCTCTTTCTTGGTCAGCCTTAAACAACACACTAAGCAACATATTAAGCCTAGAGAATGTCAGTCAACTCTAAGTGTTTAACACTTTTAAGCCTAAAAGTCAAAGCTTAGTGTGTGTGATTTAAGTCATCTACTTTTTCTCCCTCACCTACCCTCTTTCTCCCTCCCTTTCTATCCCTAACTCGCTCTTTAAATACATTGTAAATGCAAAATAAAGCAAAATGCATACATGCTTTGTTAAGTTTAAAGTATGAGCACGTTTTAACATTGTAGGCAATTTTAAGTGGAGGCCAATGTGCAAAACACCTCAAGTTTCGGGACCAATAAAGTGTACATGCACATTTAAGCAAGAAATGTATGTGTTATGCCTATAAAGCATAACACGCACATGTTATACTTATTAATCATAATATGTATGTGTTTTTCTTTCATAAAAGTATGGTCGTGTTTTGATTACATAAAAATATGATCAAGTCTTGATTACATAAAAACACAAGCATGTTATTGATCCAAATAATGCATTGGTGTCATGGCTTTGAAAAACCAAACCATAACATGAGAGTATTATCTAAATTTCTTCATAACGTGCTTGTATTTTGATCATTTTTAGCTACTTTGCCACTTTTTGTGCACCATCTTGGTGCACTAAGTGTTTTAACACTTTTTAGCCTAAAAGTCAAAGCTTAGTGTGTGTGATTTAAGTCATCTACTTTTTCTCCCTCACCTACCCTCTTTCTCCCTCCCTCTCTATCCCTAACTCGCTCTTTAAATACATTGTAAATGCAAAATAAAGCAAAATGCATACATGCTTTGTTAAGTTTAAAGTATGAGCACGTTTTAACATTGTAGGCAATTTTAAGTGGAGGCCAATGTGCAAAACACCTCAAGTTTCGGGACCAATAAAGTGTACATGAACATTTAAGCAAAAAATGTATGTGTTATGCCTATAAAGCATAACACGCACATGTTATACTTATTAATCATAATATGTATGTGTTTTTCTTTCATAAAAGTATGGTCGTGTTTTGATTACATAAAAATATGATCAAGTCTTGATTACATAAAAACACAAGCATGTTATTGATCCAAATAATGCATTGGTGTCATGGCTTTGAAAAACCAAACCATAACACGAGAGTATTATCTAAATTTCTTCATAACGTGCTTGTATTTTGATCATTTTTAGCTATTTTGCCACTTTTTGTGCACCATCTTGGTGCATGTGCCCTTCTCTCTATCTCTTTCAATCTGTATCTTCCTCTACCTTTATCTCTCCCTGCCTCTCTATCTTGTTCCCTATCCCTCTCTATCTCTTTATATATCACCCTCTATCTATATCTCTATACATGGAACTTTATCTCCCTCTCTACCTATCTCTCTCCTCTCTCCCCCCACTTCTCTTCCTTTCTCATCTCATACATATTCATCTCTTCGTTTCTCTTCCTATATATCCCCCTCTCTCTCTCTCCCTCTTTCTCTTTCCTTCTCATTCAGATTCTCCCCTATTTCTCTCCTTTTCTTTTTCGTCTTTCTATAGCCCCCTCTCTTATTCACTCCCTCTCTCTCCTCTATATATTTATCAAGCTTTCATGTCTACCTATCCCTCTCTTCTCTCTTTATCTCTCCCTCTTTCTATCCTTATTTCTTCCTATATTTCCCTCTCTTCATATCCCTTTTTATCTCTCTATATTGCCTAGTCCTGACTTGAACCATTGATCCCAAAGCCATCCTATCCCTTAATTGAATCGGAGAGGGACGCCCACTATCCGATCGATCGAGTGGAAGCAGGTCTATCCTATTACCCCCCACCCACCAACTAAGATTCTCGCCCGACTTTCTCCCTCTCCCTCTCTATATATTGAGTTGTCTCTCCCTATATATCACTTCTTCTCTCTATTTTTATCTATCTCCCTCTCGCATTCTCTCTCTTTATCACATGTTTATCTCTTCCATCTCTACCTTCCCTCTCTCCTCTCTCACTTTGTCTCTCCTCCTCCTTTTTCATATATATCTCCATCTCTATATCTATTTCTTTACTCTCTTTCTCTTTTACCCTCAGGAGCCTATTAATAATGAAGCTTGACTATTTTCTTGATTTAGAAATTTTATTTCAATCAAGGTTGAATATAGTTGATTTAAAGTTATCATATTTTAATTGAGACTTTTTGTTGCACACCAAAATTACACCTCTTCATCATACCATTGCTTATTAAAGATATATATACGCTAGTTTGTAAAACCAATATTACACCAACAAATGTTAATTGTTAATAGTCAATAGTCCGCAGGCTTCTACGGTATCATCTGAAAGAAGCGTCCAAACCGAGGTGATTCTATAGTCTCTGTCCACTGGCCCCCTCTTTGAGGGCACCACCGGCCACATTAGTGGGTCGGTCCCGTGTTTTAACGCGTAGCTTATAATCAGATTTGTCAGTGGAAGATATTTTGAGAAACTTCGCGTAAGAATATTCTAAGAAAATTCTATACTTGGTTGCCAAGCTTTGTGAAAGGCCAATTTTAAGTGACACGAAGGGCGACAGGTGGCATACGAGCTGTACTATATCAGATTACCCAGAATTGACCGGTGAAGAAACTCAGAAAGTAATAAACCGACTTTTGCTCCTGCGTCCAATTGGGCTATATATTGAGGCAATGAAGTCTCTTCGGTTTGACACCAAACCCAAAAATCAATGGCCACTAGAAAGAGTATATCCGGTGCCCCTGATCTGCCCCTCCTCTCTCCTCTCCGCCATTCACTTTTAATCGGTTTCGACTTAGCCAGATCCCTACTATCGCCAAACAGGAATCTGCAGCCTCGCTCACAGGCCCCTTCGGTTCCACCCAGGTCCGGGCAGAGGGCAGCCGTTCCGTCTGGTTCAGCGAGGAAAATGTGCTTGTGCTCGCCCAGCAATCATCCCGGCGCGTTCCGTTGCAATCTCCATAGGAATTGCCCCCCTTCCTCTTCCTCTTCTGCCAATTCTCAGCTGCATATGCGCAGATCGGCCATGAAAAACTCGCTGGTGAGAATCGGAAGCGTGGAAGGAGGAGAATGGATGAAGAAAGCACTCATCCGTCCCTCCTCTCGTCAAGTACGAAGGAGAGTGTCGTTCCGCCCGCAGCTCAGCAGGCTGTGCCATATGACCACGGCGGAAGACGGGACCTTTTCCTGAAGGCCCTGCCGTTGCCTGCTCACTAGATGAAAATGCCTCAGCAAAGTAGCGTGCTGTCTTTCAATGTTCTGCTAAGGGTTTTCTCACATTAGTAGGTTAAATTGATACAATTTCTCGAGTCATTAATGTAACTGACCAGCGAATTGCTTCGATATATCGATATTCGGAGAAGCTGAAACGTCTGCCGATAGGAAAACTGAATTTGAAAAATTGTAAAGCGTATATAATATTCACTTTCAACTTCATTTCCTGCTGCCGTCAGGATTTTCATGTATAACTAATTTCGTGATTTGTGATGGATATGGGTGTTATAATTGGTGGGTAGCAAGTGCGAAACCATTACAACACACATGAGATTTTACATACAAATCAACTTTACGACGCCTGTTCATAATTTCGTTTATTTAATCATCGGCCTACAAGTAAGTGAATAAAAAGATTCCCTTAATGTTACAGAACTCCGTTTGCAATCCACCGAAGGTGTTCGATAGAGGTACGCGCAGGTGAATAGAGCGTTTTCTTATATGAGATACAAGCTATTTTTAAACAAAAAGTAATGTAAGATGATTGAAAGTTTTTAGTGCGTTGATGTAGAATCTTCAATCAAATTAAATCAAATATTCTGAACTCTCTCCTATTACACGCAAAAAGATTAGCAGTAGATAAATAAGTGTGCAACCTGCGTGTTCACATGGCATTTTCCACGAACTTGGACTGGACGTTAGCAGTAATGTCCCACGTCAACGACCTTTGACTGGACGTTAGCAGTAATGTCCCACGTCAGAAAATGAATAGAAGGGCAGGTCAGAAAGGGAACGACCCAAACTTTACCATCGACTTTATTTAATAATTAATTAAAAAAAAAACAATTCATAATATTTTAATTTTTAATTATTTAAAAAATACAATTAATGATAAAATTTGGATGCGAGATAGACAATGGCGATCAGAAAAGGCCAAAATTGACCACAAGTAAGATTAGACTACAAAGAAATTAATTAATTATATTTAAATTTTATACTAATTTCTTATTTTTTATAATTTTGAAATATATTTTAAATTCAAGTTTTTACAAAAATTAATTATACTCATATTTAATTTTTTTATTTTTTATTAATTTCTTTAACAATTTAATTATATTTATCCTAAATATTATAATTTTATAATTTACTTAAGAATTTAATTATTTATTTATTAATATTCTTATTTTTATTAATATTTTGATTTTGATATAGTTTTATTTTACATTTAGTTTATTCTATTTTAATTTTTAATTTAGATTTAATTTTCAAAATTATTTAAAATATATGTCTTTTAGAAATTACAAATAATAATTTAAAATTATTACAATCAATTAAAATTAAAATTATTATATTATCAGTTGTTTTCTAATAATAAATATAATACAAATTAATTAAAATAAATTTCTTTATTAATATATATCATTTCAATAATAATAAAATATTATGTCTTTAAATGTATTACTAATGTTTGCTCCAATCTAAATCGTAGTAATTATGCCGAAGGCATACCCTATATGAAGTTTTCAACTTACTTATTGAAATCAATGGTTCAAAATTGACTAGAAGGATGCAAGACGATTTAATTGATCTCAATCGTATGTTTATAATAATATTAATTTTAGAAAAATGATAAAAAACTAAAAAAACATATTTTAATATAATTAATTGGAAAAAGAATGTGTACAAAAGAAAAATCTATTTTCCGCTTTTAATAATATTATCTTTTAATGGTATCTTCTTTTATTTGAATATTTCATATTTTTTTGAAGTTCAAAAGTGAAAAAGACAAAATTATTAAAAAAGAGAGAATTAGCTTTTTTTTTTATTTTTTTTGAGTGATTATTTTTTTATTAAATGAAATCTTATTCTAATTATTTTTATTTTTTAATGAAATTGCAAATAAATGGATTATTAGAATTTATTTAATTTAAAGTTATTTGTCTTATTAAAATTAATTATTGTAGATTACTTATTTTTGAATTAGAAATCTATTTTTATTTCTATCTTCTTTTGATCTTAAGAATATGTTTTAATTTAATCTTCTTTTATTAGGATATTTTATTTTATTTTTTATTAAATTATTCTAATCATCTTCTTCTTTTAAGGTTTAATTTACATTAAGTTAAAATTTAATTTGAATTATTTTTGTCTTATGAAGTTGCAAATAGTAATTTTAAAAGATAATTAAATTAATTTAATTTATACATTTGTCTTATTAATTTTTAAGTTATTGTAGAATAATTATCTTTAAATTTTTATTTGTATATCTCTCTACTTATTCTTTCTCTAACTCATAAACACACACTCCTTGTTTCTGCCCCCCCCCCCCTCTCTCTCTATCACTATCTCTCTCCCTATCCCTCTTCATTTCTTTATATTTCTCTCTATCTATATCTTTACCTCACTCTCTATTTCTCCCTATCTCTCCCTCCCTCATTCCCTATGTATCCCACTATCTATCTCTTTAGCACTACCTCTCTCTCCCTTTCCCTTCTTGTATATATCTATCTCTCGCTCATCTTCCAATATATGTCTATCTCTTTCTCTATCTCCCCATATTTCTCTCCCTCTCCCTTCATACCTATTTGTCTATCTCTAGTTCTCTCTATATATCTATATATCAATCTTTGTATCTCTCTCCATTTCTCCTTCTCTCCATGTCTCCTTATATCTCTATATCTCTATCACTCTATCTCACCATCTATATATCTCTTTATCTCTCCATATTTCTCTATAGACCTCTTTATATCTTTATCTCTCACTCTACATCTCTTTATCTCTCTATTTATTTTATCGTCTTCCTCTCCCGACTCCCACTCTATCTTCCTTTCTACCTCTATCTATATACATATTCTCCCTCTATATATCCATCTCTCCTTTTAAACATCTATATTCATATCTATTTTCCTTTTTATAACCATCTTTCCATATTTCTTCTTTTCATCTATCCATGTATCTCTATTTATTTGTCTCTCTATACTACAATGACAATCTCTCTCTCTCTCTCTCTCTCTCTCTCTCTCTCTCTCTCTCTCTCTCTCTCTCTCACACACACACACACACACACACACACACACACACACCTAATTGCAAATATAACATGAGCCTGCTGGATATGGAACTTGATTATCTTCCTAATTGAAAAGTTTTGTTTCAATGATAATTGGAACCTTGTAAGAGGATGCAAAGTGGATTTGAAACTATCACTTCTCCATTGAGACCTTTGTTGCACAAGAAACATTATTTTCTAAATTTGGCCCACCAATTGATCTCATGTACTAACAAATTTATGCAAAAAATTGACCAAGTTTTGCCCTAATTGACCTTCCATGCCTCTTCAGCATACCCATTGCACACTAAGGTGCAATTTCTAGTTAAATTAAAATAAATATCTAAAATTAAATGAATGGGGTGTCTACACATATATATACATACATATATATATACATATACATATATAAAAGTTTCTTGGAGCAAAATAAACTTTGTTGTTAACTTCTAGATATGATGCTTTAATAGGCATTTTTTGTCATGGGTATTAAGACCTTTGACATTACACATAGTGATTGTAAGTAAGTTAAGAAGCAAAACAACTTCCTATACTAATCTTGAGAGGAGGGTAATGCAAAAGCTTTTATAGATATTTACAATAGACATAAAATTTAAGAGAAATAAACATAAATAACATGCATACCACAAAATAGTGATTTAAATGTAGGGAAAACCCTTTCAGGGGAAAAACTTCACACTCCAAAAGTTGCCCAATATGTTATTCAGAAATCAATAATAGATTACAATATACTTGCAAAACAAGTTTTTCATAAGATTATCACCAACTTAATATTTAGAGGTAACTCAATAGCTATAAGACTATGACTGAAAATTGGCATTTGTCCCTGGTTGGAAGTGAGCTATCTATATATTGAAGCAATTACCCCTCTTCCATTGACACACTCGCTCATCAAATGGCTTCTACAAAGAGTAGATCTAGCGTCCCTGTTCTACCTCTCGCACTCCACACCTTCATCTCTCCCACCCGCCATTCCCCTTTAATCGATTTCGATTTAGCCAGAATCCAAGTCACCAATGACAAATCTGTAGGTTCACTCCTCAGTCAGTGTCATTCTACCCAAGGTCGAGTAGAGAATGGTTGTTCTACCCTCTCTAGTGAGGAAGATGTGTGCGTGCTCGCCCAATAGTCATCCAGGTGTGTTCTGTTGCAGTCTCCATAAGAAATGCACTTCCTCCTCTTCTTCAAATTCTTAGCTGCACATGTGAAGATTGGCCATGAAGAACTCAATGATGAGAATCGATAATGGCGAAGGAGTAGAATGGATGAAGAGAGCACCCGCGTCTCCTCATTAGGAAGGACGACATTCCACCCATAGCCCACCATGCTCCGCAGTATGACCACGATATGACGCGACCGTTTTCTGAAAGCCTGCCCGTTGGCAACTCTAATGAACTAATGTTTTTCTTGGTCAAGGAAAAAGTCACAACAATGCATAGCATCAGTAGATCGGTATTCAGAGAAGCTAAAATGTCCGCCATAGGAAAAGGGAACTACCAACATATTCTAAGGATTTATCGTATTTTAATTTTGGTTCTCAATTGGATAATCTTTGGAGCTTTTCTCCTTGCACATTAACTTATGAGATGATCATATTTACAATCAAGACAAATTAGGTGGTTGAGGCCCTCATAGAAAACAGATTGGTTCCATTTTCCTATAAAATATTTCAGTAATTTTAGAAGGAAACTATTTTGAAGCATGCATAGTAAAATTACGGGATGGCTTAAAGAGCACACTAAGCTCTGACTTTTAAGCCCGTTTCCGTTTTCGTTTTGTCATTTCTGTCAGGGTTAGGCTTCGTACTTTGCACTGATTGCTTGCTTGCATCTGTATTCATTAACTGTACTCCTTAGAGTGGCTTGTGTGGAGCCCCTCTCAACCCGTCATATTCACCATTTTCTTTGCCGTTAATTTTCAAAACTGTTTCTCCCGCTCCATCAAATCTATATCTATTGCCATGACAGAAATTAGGTGCAAGTGCAACATGAATATGATGCTTCAACTCCGAATTTTCTTGAGGTCTAAGTGCTTCAATCATAGCCTAATCAATAGCCTATACCCCTACTATTCTAAGGGCTTTTGATTCCATCTTCCCCTTCTCTCTCCAGCCATGATAGGTGGTGGGCGGCCTCCATCAATAGGCATTGCCAAGCCATAGGTTTCTGAAGAACCGGATGGAAACTATCCTTCCTATAGTGCCCAGATGGACACGCCCTTAGTCTTGCATCAACCTTACTGTCTCCTGTCTGAGCAATGACGGCGGCTATTGTTACTCGGTCTTGCTGTTACTCATAGACCAGCGCAGATAGCTACTAAAAGCACGTCTGGAGGAAAGATAGAAGACCAGAGGCCTTTAACCCTCCTATGGGTGGGAGACTTGCACAAGCTTTGTAGATAGATTGAAGATAAATTCATTTTTTATTATTCTTTTTTTTTTACTTCTAGAATCTGGTTTGTTATAGAAATAGCACATTTTTTCTTTTGCATCAATCAATTTAAGGTTTTGATAAAATTATTTTTTTATCTGTATACATGAAATTTATTCACGTATTTATGTACTTATAAAACTAAAGCTATAGAATTAGTTCCATTATTATTAAATGAGTGTGTTACATTTTCCTACTTTCTAATAAACACAAAAAAAATATATTCTTGTTTCAAAATGCCTTACAATCTCTTAGGAGAACAGATAAAGATTTTTTTCAAAACATGGTTCCTAATAAGCCTCAGAATCATTGCAATGTTAGTAAATAAAATCTTAATTGCTGCAAATATTTATCTTGTAATTCTAACAGTCAAAAGAGAAAAAAACATTTTTTTCCACTTAATCATTAATGGGTCATCAAGTTATTTGGACACTCACCATTACCCAGAATCCAAAAGAACCCCTTAGCACTCCAAAAGAGACTTACAAAACACAGGTTTCACATAAAACAATCCTCACACTCATATGAGTTCAATAGTTGTTTGATGAAACAAGGATACAAGACATCCCAAAACAATTTACCTCAAATAAGGATAGGCATGGTCTCATGCACCTCGATACATGCTAAGAAAATAATGCATAATTTCATATGTCTAAAGCATTTTGTATGTTACTTTCTTTAATTATTCTATGCAAATATAAATTAATTTCATGTAGTACTCACATCATTTCCTGTAAACCTCAACTTCCTATTCTTATAAGGTGTCAATATCACTACTCAAATTTGTGTTCCTTAATATGCACCTTGGTTGCATGTACTATCGTCCTATCGTCCTATCTATGATCTTGAATCCTATTTCTTTAATTCTTTGATGGATAATCCTATGTAATATTAAAAAACAATTTCATCAGGTAATTGTTTGCACTTATCCCAAGGAAGAACATAATTGAACTCCATTTCTAACTTTTCTCTATTGCACAATTTCTTGTACCTATATTTATATACCAGTAGTCCATGTTGATTTGAAATGATTACCATTTTGGAAGGTCTCTTATACTCATAATTTGAGGTACTAAGTCTTGATAACCAATAGTGGAAATGAGACCAAATACCATGGCACCTAAGGGTCCATCTTCAACCCTAGGATACTAGTCACAAGGAGTGAGTTTGTGCTATGAACCAACAAGCGTGGTTCCACTTGTGGGTGAGTACGATAGGGACAATGTCTATAGAGAGTCATACTTTTTTTTATGGGGCTTCACTGCTAGCACAAGAACAAACATCCATGGAAAAGTCATAACACTTTGATTGGAGGACCTCTTGCCCTCAATCCCTAATCACATTAGCATATCTTCTTCCAAAGGTGATGGTTGATACTAGAGGCTATAAAACTCCAACATAAAATATAACATGACTAGCAATATCTACCTACATACACATATAATATGTATATATCATAGATTGATTCAAACAGTCATTTCAACAGGCATACACCAAATACATTATAATTTAATACCACATTCATAACTATTTATTTGCGCACATGATTGTCACAAAAGGGTACATTTTGATGTATTGTTATAATGTCTACCTCCCCCTTACTCCAAGTTAGATACCTTGTATCATATATTTGGAACACAAACGCAATATTCACTAGTATTTGACATATCACGAAAGGTGAATCTATCATCATTGACTTTCCACATTTCAGAACACTTGGAGTGCCTATAAAATTATTCACCCATACAAATTAACCACAAGAAACAAAAATTAATACTCATTACTAAAATATTTCCTCACAATGATTTTTATAATTATACCCCTTTTCATAATTCTTTCTTTTTTATATTGCTAATTTATTCTATATTATATATAATCATGGTTTAACTATTAACCTTCATCTAAGATTTAATTCATTGAATACAGAAAACCTTCTACCTTGCTTTGTTTTAACATATTTTATTCATTCTACTAATCCTATATATTCCTATATATTCCATTTCAGAATAGTTTATAATAGAGACTACTCTAAAAGTAGCATAAATTAAATTCATAGGCTATTATATCCCATCTATCTCAAATATGGAGCTACATCTAATGATGCAGTGTGCTTTCATGTTAAATTCATTTGGAATGACTTATACTCATTCCAGTGAGACAACTTAAAATAGACATATGTTTCAAAGTAGTGTCAGGTAACATTTTATCTTTTGTGCTTTTGAATTTTCTAACATATAGAGTGCAAATATTGTAGCATGGATAATAGCAAAATATTTCCTTTGAAATCCACCAAATTATGCTATCTAATGATGATTAGGTTTGATTATTTGTAAGAAGTGCATTTTTCAATATGGTCCATTTGCAATCAATTTAAATGTAGTAGCATCATGCTCCATCAAGCATTAATAAATATCAAATAATGGGTATTCACTCCTAAACATTTTTATCCAAATGCTTAGTCATACTCTAATTTGAAGGGCAGAAGGTTTGCAGTCATTCTGTGATATGTAGGTATGATTGATTAATTGTTAAAGTATTCCATCTTGATGCCAATAGTAACATTGGAACTCATTATTATTAACTTATCACCTAAAATAGTTAATGAGTGCAATTTTGTGGAAAAGTGGTCAATGTTTGATTTATTATGTACTTAATGATAATTGTCCTATTATTGCTATAAAACTTATAGCAAAAGCCCTAGGTTTGGAATTTTTTTTTGAAACTTAACCAATCAAAACAGAGATCTATGTGTTGAATGTCCATTAATTAATTTATTATTTAAATTTTCAAAAAAAAAGTTTAATGAACAATTTAATTGGTAAAATAGAAAAATAATAATATTGTAATACAATTGAAATATCAGTTCAGGCAGTACAATAGAGAACCATCACCAACTTAGGCCAATAAAGTACACTGGAGGACTTTGATAGACCTGTTACGCTCCCCATGCTTTCATTAGGTGGGTTGTTGCTTCTCTTCAATATTTCATTAGATTTTTGTCATTCACTAGCGTAATATAGAGAAATCATTACATTTCATGTGACAAGTGCTTCAAGGGAATCTCATTCAAGGAAGGGGGAACTCTGGGATACTGTATGATAAACTTCTTCAATGTTAATTATTTGTATTAGTGTGGAATTTAATTATACTCGGTAGATCATTTTTATTGCATGTAAGAAAATTTTCAAAAGCATTTTATTGTATGTTACAAAATCTGAGCTTTTCATTGTATGTTGCCAAATTTGAGTTATTAAGATATTATGGTATATTTTTCTCTGAATATTAACTTTACTTTGACCACAATGATTAACAGAGTGAATTGTCACTACCCTTTAGGCTTGCATGCTTTCTCGATTATCCTTATGCACATCTTTAAAATCTCATTTTTGAACTTGTTTTTTGTCTTCATTTCAGTAGGTACATTACTCTTTTCAACTATTAAATCCTTATAGATCCTCCATCTCTTTGATTCAAGGAACTCAACTTCATGGCCTTCAACATCTACATCCTCACTATAGGTATACACAACATTATTTATTTCACATACTTATTTTATGCCTTCTTCCAGTTTTTTTCTCTTTTGACTTGCATATTTTTATGCTACTGTTCTGAATATAGGATGAATATTATATTTAATTCCTTTTAGATGTGCATAACATTGGTGCACCTTATTTCTCAAGTTTTCTCCCCTCCAACCCTTTGCATCAGATATTGACTTTTTACACCATTGTGCACATTTCATTTCTATATTTGTTCCATGTCAATTGAATTTTGTGCAATACTCCATGAACCTATTTCTTGCACCCATTTCACTTTACTTACTGTTGCTCCTCTTGTAGATGTTCTCCTTGGAGCAAACAACCACCATTCGATTTCGCTTTCGCTGGCCAACATTTCAGGTACCTTCCAATAGCTCTCAACTACTCATACATATCCTCATAATTAATATTTCAGTTCTGCTAATTCTTATTTTTTGAATTCTTCCTATCAAGTTAAATTTCTTATTTTCCACACAATTTACTTTAATTAGCTACACTACATTTCTAATTCCTTGTCTTTGGTTCCAGGTCCACTAATTTCTAATGTTCAATTCTTTTACTCACATCCAGTCAGCACTCACATTTGCATCGCATGTTTTCAATCATGCACAACAACTTTGATCACAAAATTTTCTTTCGCTCGTTATAACTTTTTGATGCTATCTCCAATTTCACTCATTCCATATTAGTGGTTCACAAACAAATTGCAACACACAATTTCATTGTTTAATATGCATTTATCAATGTGACACATTTTGGCTAAAAGTTGCTTTACTATACTACTTATTTCAAACAAGGGATCAAGAATCTCATTTTAAATATGATTCTTCTTTTATTCTACTTATAAATAAAAAAATTCCAATGATATGCCCTTTCCTTTGCCTCACTTGCTAGGGGAAGAGCACTAGTAGCCGTCATAGTTCCAATAACCGCACACTTATTGTCATAGTTTCAATTTTTGAAAAGCCCATTAATAAATTTCACATGTACCAATTTAGCCGATCACTTTTTGCCACTTTTTTGTTCATAATTGGCCCACTTGTGCACCACTATTGGAACATTTGTGCAAAACTATTGGGACATTTGTCGACAAGTAGAGATTTTGAGTGGATGGTTACTGGAACATCTTTAATTAGGTGTCAGGGGACACTTTGAAATGTGTACTTTTTGACCTTTGTGCGCATAAATGATCCCACAACGTGCATCGTTACTACCCAAAAGCCAGAACAATAGCTATAAACAATTAAATCGCATACAAAAACAACTTAAAAAAATGTCAAAATCCAATGCACCGCTTAAGATCTGTGAGTGCACAAAGTTAGCTATGTCGGTTACTAATACTCTTCCCCTAATAATACAGTTTATAAATGTTGACTTCCTATGTTCTGTGCTTCTTCCAATTTTATAACCTTTGCCTATCGACTTCCTGTTACGCGCACATAACGTGCAACTGCTAGTAATACTTATTTTTAAAACGACATATACTGACCATTAATGACACTTGTTTCTCTGACCGTGATATTGTCTGAAAGAACCGTCCCAACCAAGATATACTAGGTACAATCTCTTTCCACTGGCTGGCTTTCAGGGCACAACCGGCCACCATTAGCGAGTTGGTCCCGTGTTTTCTGTTTTGGGTGATCCGTCCCGTGTTTTAACGCTTATTACTTTAATGGCTGTGTGTCCATATTTAATGCGTAGCTTATAATTTGATTCTCTTTCCACTGGCTGGCTTTCAGGGCACAACCGGCCACCATTAGCGAGTTGGTCCCGTGTTTTCTGTTTTAGGTGATCCGTCCCGTGTTTTAACGCTTATTACTTTAATGGCCGTGTGTCCATATTTAATGCGTAGCTTATAATTTGATTCGTCTTCAGAAGACACTTTGAAAAACTTCGCGTATGAATATTCTAGAAAGATTATCTATTTGCTTGCCAGGCTCGTGAAGAAGCCCAGAATTGACAGATGAAGAAACCCAGAAAGTGAACGTGAAACCTGTAAACGGCTCAGAACCGACATTTCCACCGGGCTATATATTGAGGCAATCACCTCTCCTCGGTTTCAAACCAAAGCCAAAAAATCAATGGCTTCTTCAGAGACTACATCCACCGCTCCTTATCTGCCCATATTCTCTCCTCCCCGCGATTTACCTTTAATCGGTTTCGACTTGGCCAAATCCGTACTATCGCCAAAGACGAATCTGCAGTCTCGCTCACCGGTCCCTTCGGTTCCGCCCAAGTCTGGGCAGAGGGCAGCCGTTCCGTCTGTTTCGGCGAGGAAGACGTGCCTCTGCTCGCCCAGCAATCATCCAGGAGCGTTCCGTTGCAGTCTCCATAGGAATTGCCCCCCTTCCTCTTCCTCCGCTTCTACCATTGCTCAGCTGCATATGCGCAGATCGGCCATGAAAAACTCGTTGGTGAGAATCGGTAGCGTGGAAGGAGGAGAATGGATGAAGAAAGCGCTTATCCGTCCTTCCTCTCGTGAAGTAAGAAGGAGAGCGTCGTTCCACCCGCAGCCCAGCAGGCTACGCCATATGACCACGGCGGAAGACGCGGCCGTTTCCTAAAGACCCCGCCGTTGCCTGCTCAGTAGATGAAAATATGCCACAGCAAAACGGCGCGTTTGTTTCAATGTTCTGCTAAGGATTTTGTCACATTAGTAGAGTAAACTGATACAAATCCTCAAGTCTTTAGTGTAACGGACCAGCGAATTGCATCGATAAATCGGTATTCGGATAAGCTGAAACGTCCGCCGAGAGGAAAACGGAATTTGAAAAATTGTAAAGCGTATATAATATTCCCTTTCAGCTCCATTTCCTGCAGCCGTCAGGATTTTGGTGTTACGTATTTATAATTAATTTTGTGACGCATATGGGTGTTATAATTGGTGAATAGCAAATACGAGACCATTACAACACAGACGAGATGTTTAATACAAACCACATTGTTTGCCATGTTTTGGATGTAGCTAACTGCTTAAGTGGTGTTGCTTTTGACAAAGTAAAGCAGTCTTGACCAAGTTTCTTGGGGCCGCACTAAGGATAGGGTGGCCCGACCTGCATGGGGCCTTGAAGCGGACCTATCTTTATTTCCCCAAGGTGGGGTTGTTGTATTTTTGCATCGGGGCTCATTCCATTGGGCCGACGTTGTTGTGATCTCGCATTTACATTGGGCGGATCACTTATAGGTCCGAGCGGGATTTATTTCATTGGGCCGACTTGGTTGTGATCGCGCATTCTCATTGGGCGGATCACTTATGGGTCCGAGCGGTTATGCATTTGGGTCCTGACCTATGCGGATTTGGGTCCGAGGCCGCCTCTATAAAAGTGAGGCTGCATTCATTTGCAAACATACAGATGGAAATACAGATTGAGAGCAGAGCATTCGGAGAAGTGCGAGAAGTAGCGCGGCGACAAGACTTGAAAGCAAGGAGCGAACTTGGTTCTCCTTTCAGTGGGTCAGCCAGACTAATTGAGCAAGGAGCTCTTTTGTAATTCAATCTATTCAAGTGGGACTTGATAAGGGACTTCTCATATTGGGGGCGATCTGTGTTCTTCAACACAGCATCCTATCCACTTTGTACATTGGCATACTTAATCGTGGATTTTGGGCAACTCGCCCCACTCCTTATTTTGGTCCGTGTTCTTACTTTGCATTGTTTTGGTCCATGCTTTGCATCTTTGTTCTTTTGGGACAGATATGAGTTTTGTTGTGCCTTCCGCATCGACACATTTGAGGAGAGGCGTAGGCCGAAGTTCTGCATCTTGAGGCATTTTTGTCTCAGTACGATAAATAACATCGGTGCCGCACGGCCTCATCCCAAAGTCCGTGACAGGTGGTATCAGAGCAAGTTCGGATCCACTCTGATACCTAGGTGGTATCAAAACAGTTTGACACTTGGTGTCAAAAAGGATCACAGAGAAGATCTGTGAACAAAATGGGCGATGCAGATAGCCAGTTTGAGATGGAGACTTTGGTACCTTAGGAGGGAGGTCGAGCTGCCAAAGCGGCTTCGAAGATGAAGGATCCCAAGCACCGAGATTGGCTACAGGACCATAAGAACTGACTGGAGGCGTTAGAACAGTCCAACTTGGAGGAAAGACTGGAGGAACGCTGGTTGAAAAATTGGACCAAGCTGTCTGAGCAAATGGATTCTTTGAAGGAGGAGGTGCGCTTCCTCAAAGAAAGTCAGCAGCTGTTTCATACATTGCTGCAAGGAGGCGAACAGGCTTCCAAGGCGACCAGGATTGGATCCTATGATGGCAATCGCGACGATAAGGCCCTGGACAACTTCTTTTGGGATGTTGAAGAGTACTTGTCGTGCGCGCCTAAGCTATCTGATGAGGCCCAGGTTAAGGAGATTGTGACTCGCTTAACTAGGCATGCGAAGCTTTGGTGGCGGACTCATCAGGCGGATGAATGTGCAGGTAAAACTGTGAAACTGATCAAGTCTTGGGCAGATTTGAAGGCGGCCTTGCATGATCAGTTCCGGCCAGGGAACTCAAATTGGATCATCCGATCTCGCTTCGATGAATTGAAGCACACCAGCACAATCCGCGAGTATGTGAAGGCATTCCAGGTGCTGGACTTGGAATGCTCAAAGTTGAACGACTTCGAAAAGATGTTCCTTTTCACCAAGGGCTTGCAACCTTGGGCGAAGGACGAGCTAAGGCAGCAAAAAGTGCAGACTCTTGCAGAAGCCATCACCGTTGCGAATGGTTTGCTTGACTACAAAGGCGACATGGCTAAGGGTTTTGGAGGAGCCCGAACAGAGAGCTACAAGAAGCAGTTCCATCGAAAGGATAAGAGGGTCGATGCTCCCACGAGCCAGGATGGCGACAAGAAGGGCAAGAAGCCGAAGAAGTTTCATGAAGGAAACAACTCGAAAAAGAGGGATCAAGGCCCTGAGAAAAAGAAGGAGCGCGAATCGGGTTGTTTCGTTTGTGGAAGAGAGGATCACTGGGTGCGGAATTGTCTAGAATGGAGCAGGATCAGTGCATTGTTGACCGAAGAGAAGAAGATGCCTGGAATGAGCACCTTGCAACTTCTTAATTCCTTGCACAATTCCACAGACCAGTATATTGTCGACAAGCACGAGTTGTGCTATGTTGAAGCGCATTTTGGACCGAAGAAGATCTTGGCAATGATCGATTCAGGAGCAACTCATAATTATATCTCGCTAGGATAGGCCAAGAAGCTTGGCTTGAAAATGGAACCGATTTCGTCACATTTCAAGGTTGTCACAGCGCCTGCACAGAAGGTGAGCAACGAGATCCGAAAGGAGGTCATCCGCTTCGGATCGTGGCAAGGGACAATCAATATGGTTGTCATCGAGATGACTGAGTTTGAACTCATCCTTGGGCAGGAGTTCCTGAGGAGCGCATTAGCAGCAGTGGTACCGCACATAGGTTGTGTTTTGGTGCTTGACCCAAAATGACCTTGCATGATCCCTACGGTGAAGTGCAAAGAGTTGAATTGGACACTTAATGCATTGAGTGCAAAGTAGGTTTGCAGAGGAGGTCGAGACGACTTGTTTCTGGCAACTTTGCTTGGAGGTTGGGAAGAAGGAGAATCATCTGCGAGCTCCAACTCCACAGCCATCCAAGATGTCCTAAATGAGTATTCGGACCTCATGTCGAATAAGCTTCCTGCCATTCTACCACCGAGGAGACATGTAGATCATCAGATCAAGCTCGAGGCTGGAGCTAGACCGCCCGCCAAGGCACCTTACCGACTCTCAGGACCAGAGATGGCCGAGTTGAAGAAGTAGTTGGCGGAGCTCGTAGAAGTGGGCTATTTGCGGCCATCAAGGTCTCCCTATGCTGCCCCAGTTTTGTTTCAGCGCAAGAAGGAAGGGATGCTACGGCTGTGCGTGGACTATAGGGCATTGAACAAGCTGACAATAAAGAACAAGTATCCACTCCCTCTCATAGAAAACAGCTTCGACCGCTTAGTAGATGCAAGAGTGTTTAGCAAATTGGATCTCAAGCAGGGCTACTACCAGATCAGGTTTGCACCAGGCGACGAGGAGAAGACCGCCATCACAACGAGGAGTTATGAGTTCTTGGTCATGCCTTTTGGTCTGACAAATGCCCCTGCGACTTTCAGCACTTTGATGAACGATGTGTTCAGGTCGTTGTTGGACAAGTGCATGGTGGTATATCTGGATGATATACTAGTGTACAGCCGAAGTTTGGATGAGCATAAGGAACACCTCAAGGAAGTGTTCGCTTTGCTCAAGGCGAACGACTTGTATGTGAAGAAGGAGAAGTGTGCGTTTGCACAGGAGGAGGTGCCATTTCTTGGCCACATTGTGGGACATGGTCAGATTCGTCCAGATCCAGAAAAGCTACAGGCGATTCGGGATTGGGAGCCACTTTGGAATGTTTACGAGGTGAGTCAATTCCTTGGCTTAGCCAACTACTACCGGAAATTTGTGGAAGGCTACTCTAGGATCGCTAGTCCTCTCACCGACTTGCTGAAGAAAGACAAAAGTTGGAAGTGGGGAGAAAAGCAACAGAGTGCGTTCGATGCATTGAAGGCGAAGCTGACAGTGGAGCCAGTTTTGGCCTTGCCTAGTTTTGACGAACCTTTTGAAGATCTAGATGAGGCGGGTTGTAGACAAGAGGAAGGCACTCCTAGACTTCATACTGCTAGCATCCAGTTCAGACGGCGGAGAGGAGGCTCAGTGCGTCTGTACATTGATTTCAAAATAGAGAGCCATCTTTCGGATTTGGCAGATATATTCTCAGAGGAAGACATCCTAAATAGATGGGAACAACAAGGATCAATCTCCTTGAGGGATCTTATGATCCTAGGCTACAGCGAAGAGGGTCAGTGGGGACAGTGTCAAGGCGCCCTAGCTCTATTGTCAAGTTGTTCAAAGGCCATAGCACGGTGGGACTAGATGGGTCAGCCTTTGGAATCAACCTTGAATCAACTTGGAATTTTGGCCGAGCTATTCTCACACGAGTTCGTGTGCAGATTGAGGTGCCCTTCCCCTGACTTAGCAAATCTAGGCGATCTGAATTTGGATGACTTGGTGATCATCTCGGGCAAGGAGGTGGTCAACTCAGTCCAAACTGAGGCGAGTGCAGACTTGGGAGTCAGTCCACCTCGACTGGTAGAAGACAATGACAGAGGTCCCGAAGTGACTCAAGTCAACATTATCGAACCTTCCCTGCAGGGGTCGGATCGAGTGGACACTTCACCAGTTCACTTGTCATTCAGACGACTCGGAGGCGAGTCGACTCATCTTTACATCAATTCCTTCTCAGATTTCGTCAGGTTCAATGAGGGACCAAACAGCGAGGAACAGATTTTGACAAACTGGGACGAGCATGAATTCATCCGTTATGAAGAATTGATGGACTCAGGAGTCAGCACAGAGGTATCCGACCAAGGTCAGAAGACTTCGGAAACCTTGGCACTTTATTCTCAAGCTGTTGATCATTGGTCATGGGACGATCAGGAAAACATGCCGCATGAATCTCTGAGGGACAAACATATTCGGTTGGTAGAGGAAGCATCCAGGAACGATGTAAACCAACCTGACGGCAATGCAGAGATGGAGCTCTCTGACTTAGGGAGTCCTCCTTCCTTGAGCTGCTGCTCAATCTTGGTTTTCCTCCTAGAGCGCAGAGCAGGCTGCACAGGCGTCGGGGACGTCACCACGAGTTTGGTGGGGGAGGATGTTATGGGGCCGCACTAAGGATAGGGTGGGCCGACTTGCATGGGGCCTTGAAGCGGACCTATCTTTATTTCCTGAAGGTGGGGTTGTATTTATTTTCGCATCGGGACTCATTCCATCGGGCCGACATTGTTGTGATCTCGCATTTACATTGGGCGGATCACTTATAGGTCTGAGCGGGATT
This sequence comes from Cryptomeria japonica, assembly GCF_030272615.1. Taxonomy (NCBI): domain Eukaryota; kingdom Viridiplantae; phylum Streptophyta; class Pinopsida; order Cupressales; family Cupressaceae; genus Cryptomeria; species Cryptomeria japonica. The sequence continues at coordinate 377,379,348 of NC_081409.1, forward strand.
TATTTCATTGGGCCGACTTGGTTGTGATCGCACATTCTCATTGGGCGGATCACTTATGGGTCCGAGCGGTTACACATTTGGGTCCTGACCTATGCGGAATTGGGCCAAGCGGTTAGGGCATTTGGGTCCTGACCTATGCGGATTTGGGTCTGAGGCCGCCTCTATAAAAGCGAGGCTACATTCATTTGCAAACATACAGATGGAAATACAGATTGAGAGCAGAGCATTTGGAGAAGTGTGAGAAGTAGCGCGGCGACAAGACTTGAAGGCAAAGAGCGAACTTGGTTCTCCTTTCAGTGGGTTAGCCAGACTACTTGAGCAAGGAGCTCTTTTGTAATTCAGTCTATTCAAGTGGGACTTGATAAGGGACTTCTCATATTGGGGGCGATTTGTGTTCTTCAACACAGCATCCTATCCACTTTGTACATTGGCATACTTAATCGTGGATTTTGGGCAACTCGCCCCACTTCCTTATTTTGGTTTGTGTTCTTACTTTGCATTGTTTTGGTCCATGCTTTGCATCTTTGTTCTTTTGGGACAGATTTGAGTTTTGTTGTGCTTTTCGCATCGACACATTTGGGGAGAGGCGTAAGCCGAAGTTCTGCATCTTGAGGCATTTCTGTCTTAGTACGATAAAGAACATCGGTGTCGCACGGGCTCATCCCAAAGTCTGTGACAGCTTAAGTGGTGTTGCTTTTGACAAAGTAAAGTAGTCTTGACCAAGTTTCTTTCATGGGACTTACATATATTCAATTTTTATAATCTAAATCCTCAATGTTTTGCTTACAAGGTATACCTTATCATGCATACTACAATGAGAAAACCATTACAAGGAAACATGTCAATCTAAATATATTTTGAACTAAAAAAATGAAATTTAGTTAAGATAAAGAAGTTTGGAAAACTCAAGATCTATCAGACTCAAATAGTGTTTCAATAGTAATTTGAATGCTTATCAACTTCAAATAATGTTATATGTTGTTTTATTGTATATTTTTTCAGTTATTAAAAGTTACAAAATGTAATTGATGAATTTGTAGAAAAAATCATTTGATAAATTTCAAAATAAAGATAGTTGTACACCTTCTCTATATCATTTTCTTTCTTAACTGCAAGATATTTAATATGCATGTCAATGTAGTGGTGTTAATATATTTCTAGCTGCAAACAAAATATTTCAAGTATATAAAAATTGTGGTTTATTGAGAATTCTTTCATTTAATTATTTATTATCATAATATTCAATACATTCAAAGAGTCTTATAACTCTAAAGAGACAAGTACTTAATTTACACTAATCATATCTTTAACTACAATGTTTTGTCAATAGATTTATATATCTAAGAGTGTAAACTTTTCTTGATAAAATGGTTGAAGTCTATGTGTGTATCTATATATGTACATGTGTATATATGTGTATAATACACACACAAGACTATGAATTTTACTTGATTAAATTATTGATTTATTTTATATTCAAATACAATTTCATTTGGTCTATATGATCGTATGTATGATAAAGTATTTTGAAATAATCGATTACCCTTAAATATATTTCTATTTCATGTTTCATTTGATAAAATATATTTAAAAATTAAAAAATATATATAATAGATACTTAAGAAAATAAAAAATTAAACTAGTATTATTTATTCAAAACATGTGCATTTAAAATGTGTTTGTTTGTTCCAATATCGTAATCAATTTTAAACTCTTTATTTTAAGTTAGATGATTATTCAAGGTGCATTAATTGATTAGCCCTAGGATTTATGTAGAGAAGTATTTCATTCATTTTATTTTTTCACATTCCTTGTAATGGTAAAATTTGTTTGCTCGCATGCCATTGTCTATATAGTTTTGTTGTTATTTGAGGAGAATGTTTTAATACATAACTATATTGAACCATGTTGTAATTTTTTATAATGTTGGGTTTCTTACCTATTTTATTCATGGACCTCTAACATATGTTTGCACACTCATAAATGCATTCACCTTATTCAATTATGTATTGCATATATTCTCACTCTTTTCTATATTGATACCAAAATCTATTTCCATCCGACAATCATTTATGGGTATGTGGTATAATCTGATGACTGTGTGCACAAATTTTAGGAGAGGTTTAGTTTAAGAAAATTCTCAAAAGATAATATTTAATCATGTTATATTTAAATTTAAAGTCATAGTTAGGGTAGCATATGCCATATTAGTTGTAACCAATTAAATAACCTGATATTGTGAAGCATAGAGTTGATAGGGGATGAAAGAGAGAAAGTGATCATGAAAAATGATATTTGCACCTAGTTTCAAGTGGTATATATATTCAGGCAATGAGCTCTCATTTTTTGACACACTCGTTACCCAAGGAAATAAATGGCTTGTACAACTCCATAACTCCCTCTCTCCCATTTGGGTTTCTAAGGCTAAGAGTACAACCCCATACCATTTAGGAAAATATAAAACAACACATGTTTTTCTTGGAAATTTTGTATATGTAAAATAATATAAGTAAATAAAAAAATAGAACAATGCATATGCAATTTTGATCAAGGGAGGCTCAATCTGAGGTTTATTAGAGTGATTATAAATAGGACACTAAACTAGAATAGGACAAAAAGTTAAAGAATTGATTCATGATAATAAAGTTGAATCTAATATTTAAAAGACAAAAATAATATAACAACCAAAGATATTTCATTGCATTACAAATTATGTTTCCAACCATTTCTTATTATTATATTATTTAAGAGTTACAACCTAAAATTACCTTACCAATTTTTATTTTCTTTAAGATATGATTTTATATAGAAACAAGAAAAATGATTTATAATATAAAAATTGGAAGCAATCTAATATTTTATCATACTTATTAGATTACAAATTCTATGTGGCAAATTGTTTTGTTACAAATAAAAATACATCATACTTTCCTAGTTATGATTCATAACACTAAGCTTTAAATAACCCCTTTGTCAGTTCATGAGTTTATATTAAACAACACAATTTTATTTATTGGGACTATGTATATTTGTTTCAATGTGATGTTTATTTAAATTGTGTATGTTTATTCCAATACCATGATGAATTTCAACTTTATTTTAAGTTTGATGATTATTCAATGTGAATTAATTAATTTACTCTAAGACTTATATATAGAAGCATTTTATTTCTTCACTCCTGGTAAAGGTGAAATCTATATACTCGCATGCCATTGTCCAATTCTACGTTTTGTTCCTATTTGAAGATATTGCTTTCAAACATGAATATACATTTTTTGTATTGATACAATGAAAAATAATTACACAAATATATTGATACGTGTCATAATTTTGTACCATGTAAGGTCTTTACCCTATCCTATCCATCTATTCCTAACACATATTTTTACATATTCACCCAAATACGCTTATACACTCCACATATACCCTACTCAATTGTTTATCACACCTATAGGAACACTATTTTTAATTAAAAAATTTATAATCCTTTTTATGTTTGAGAGGACCTCATGATCACAAAATTACCTTTACCCTTCAAACTTAAAATGCCGTGAACATAAATTTGCTACCATATTCTTATATTTCAAATTTTTTAATCCATGCTCCAAATTTATAGAAATCTACATAACGTATAAGTTGGAACTTGAAAGGCATTTATCATTATACCAACAGCTAACAGCAAAAATTTCTGATGTGACTATTTTTTATTTTTTCAAAATGATTTATTTAATATGATATATTTTTTGAAACAATTATATTATATTTTCAAACTTATTTAATAAATCATTTTAAAAAACACAAAATAACCACATCATAACTATTTATGATCTGCTCCTTGCCTAACGAATTCCCTGAAGAAAAGGGATATATGCTCATTATTTGTCTATTGAATCGCCGAAACCGAAGTGATACTAAATTTTGTTTTCAGCCGGCCACCATTTGTCAATTCGTCCTCTTTTTTCAACTTGTTATAATTTAATGGATGTGTGGACATATTTAAAGCGTAAATTAGAATCAATTTGTTTTAAAAAAAATATGAAAGGAAATTTTGCGTAAGGAAATTGAAAAAAGAGAATATATATTTGACCATTATGAAAATTTAAAGCTAAAGACTGTATACAGCTGAAAACTGGCATCCGCCCTGGTTGGAAGTAAGGTACCTATATTTTGAGGCAATCACCGTTGACACACTCGCTAATCCAACGAGTAGATCCAGCGCCCCTGTTCTGCCTCTCGCACTCCACACCTCCCTTTTCGACTTACCCACATCGACCGAGTCGCCAAAGAGGAATTTGCAGGCTCGGTCCCCGGTCAGTGCCGTTGTGCAGAGAGCGGGTGTTCCGTCGGCTACAGCGAGGAAGATGTGCCTGTGCTCCCCTAGCACTCATCCAGGTGCGTTCCGTTGCACTCTCCATAAGAAGTGCACTTCCTCCAATTCTGAGCCGCAAATGCGAAGATCGGCGATGGTAAGAATCGATAATGGAGGAGTAGTAGAATGGCAATGGATGAAGAGAGCGCCCACATCTCCAGAATCAGGAAGGAGAGGCTCATTCCACCCGCAACCCAGCACGCTCAGCCGTATGACCACGGTAGAAGACGTGGCTATTTCCTGAAAGCCATGCCGTTGGCCGCTCTAATAAACTCACGTTTTTCTTGGTCACAACAATGCATAGCATCGGTAGATCGATATTCAGAGAAGCTAAAATGTGCTCTTCTCCTTGCCTTAACTAATGGGATGATCATATTTACACTCAAGACAAATGAAGTGGTTGAGGCCCTCCATAGAAAACAGATTGGTTCCACTTTCCAGTGAAATATTTCAGTAATTTTGGAAGAAAACTTTTTTGAAGCGTCCATAGTAAAATTAAGGGATGTTCATATGGATTATTTAAGGTTTCAAATTAAATAATTAGAAAAACATTAATAGCATTGCTTAGATATTCTTGAGTCTTGAGTTTTGGTTCTTTATATCTTATTGGGAGGAGTTTTAATTAAAGGTGGGCGGAAAAAAATTATTATTATGAAAAAGGGACAAATTGGATTTCTAAGAAGTCTAAGAACATAATTTTATATTATTGATAAACCAAATTCCATTTTTCAACATCTTATTTCTTTCTTTTTTATTTGAAAACAAAATATGAGGAAATCTTTTTCTAAAAGAGATGTTTTTCTCCTACAGATGTTTATATTCAATAATCTATTTTGCTAATTAAGATCTGACAACAAGATAGTTCTAAAATTATCTATCATAAGTTCTAAGACATGAGAGCTAGTAATTAATTCAAGAATTTCTAAAAGCATCTTGTTCTACAATACCTAAGGAGTTTGGTAATATTTTCATAGAGTCCTCCAATATAATCTTGTTAGCTATCATATATCAGATTAATGCTCTCTCTATAACCTGCTTGTTAGATTGAGGCATCATGGGGTACTTTACTAGTGTCTTTATGCAATCCTTTTCTCAAAATAGCCATTGTATAGTTTATCTTCATCTAATGAGGAGATTTCTTTTGACGTATTTTTCGATCAGGTATCCTCGTCCTATGTCATTTTAATTTAATCTCAATGTATGTCTCTGGTTCCACCTTTCTTTGTGCTTGATGCTTCTTCCTTGGTCTCTTATTTTCTGTACTCATTTGAAGAAGGGTTTTTGTCACCTCTTGATCTGAAGGTTCATCTCTCTTTGGTGTCTTTTGATGAATAAAAACCAATATTTTACCTATTATAAACATACCTATACTTAGTTGCAATATTTTATTTATTGTAAGAATATAATTCCATACTATTGACAAACCAAATTCTATTTTTCAATATCTTATTTCTTTCTTCTTTATTTAGAAACAAAGTATGAGAAAACCTTTTTCTAGAAGAGATATTTTTCCTATGGAATTTGAGTATCCCTTAATCTATTTTTTTAATTAAGATCTAACAACAAGATAGTTCTAAAATTATCTATCATAAGCTCTAAGACACAAGGGCTAGTAATTAATTCAAGAATTTCTAAAAGCATTGTGTTCTACAGTAGCTAAGGAGTTCGGTAATCTATTCATAGAGTCTTCCAATATAATCTTGTTGGCTATCATGTACTAGATTCTCTATAACTTTCTTGTTAGATTGAGGCATCATGAGGTACTTTTCTAGTGTCTTTGCAAAATATTTTGCTCATATTGGGCATTGTATAGTTTATCTTCATATGTTGGGGAGCTTTCTTTTGATGTATTCTTTGGTCAGGTATCCTCCTCCTATGTGATCTTAATTTCATCTCAGTGTATGTCTCTAGTTCCACCTTTCTTTGTGCTTGGTGTTTCTTCCTTGGTCTCTTATTTTTGGCACTCATTCGAACGAGGGCTTTTGTCGCCTCTTGATCTAAGGGTTCATCTCTCTTTGGTGTCTTTTGATGAATAAAAATCAATATTCTACCTATTGTAAACATACCTATACTTAGTTGCAATATATCTTTTTTATGAATAGAAATTAATATTTTGCCTATTGTAAACTAAATAATTGTGTATCTTATGAATTGATTGATTATATCTTGTGATAAGTTATTCATTCTTGACTTAAGTCTCAATTTATTTCCTTTTATATAGTAGAACATTTTTTTGTAGGTCATAGTCTATGTCATTTTATTACGTTTCATGATTAGAATTCAATTTGCAAAAACTGTTTTCATTTTGAGAATTGTGATAAACTTGAAAAATTCCATATGAAATGTTCATGTAAACATGTCAAGATTAAGTTGTGCATAGTCTTTTGGTCTTTCAAAATAACATTGTGCAAACTAGAGCAGGTGCAAGTCATAGAATCTAAGTTTATTTCATGTCACTTCTTATCCCTTTTATCTACAAAATAGTTATAGTTTTGTTTTTGTTTTAGGTGATTGCATTAAGGGAACTAACCCTCTCTGGAGATTCACTTCAATCCTAAGTAACCCATATTTTTAAAGTGGTGATAAAGTCAATCTAGGGCTCTCTAAAGAGTGCAACGAGGATTGATAACAATTATAATTATGAAAGAAAAATGGAAAAAAAAACTATTTATAGCTTATATTTTTATGTTTTTAATATAAATTCTTTAAATTTTAAAACCATATGTTAATTCTTATGAATGAAACTATCAAAAAATAAGATATAAATATATAAAATCTAGAATTATTTTTAAAGTTGATTTAAAAAATAAAAAATCATCAAAATAATGATTAATGATTTTAATTGATATACAAAAGTAAAACAAATATATTATTAAAAAAAATATTCTTAAATTAATATCAAAATTTATCTATTTATATATAAATATAATAAATAAAATATTAATAACTAGCAATTGCACCTTAGTGTGCAATGGGTACACCAAATAAGAATATAAAGACAATTGGAGTAGATTTTGAATCTTTTTTGCAAACATTTGTGTAGTAGATGAGGTCAATTACTTGACCATTTAGCAAATAATGTTGTTTCTGGAGCATACATATGAATAGAGAAGTAATAGCTTCAAATCAATTATGCATCCACTTACAATGATCTATAAATGATAGAAAAAACCTTTGAATTAGGAAGATAATCCGGTTCAATTACCAACAAGATTATGTTATGTTTGCAACAAGGAGAGAGGACTAATGAGGGAGAGATAGAGGGGTAAAGACTGATGTAGAGAGAATGAAAGGGAGAGATAAAGAGAGAGACATGACAAAGAGACAAAGAGCTAGAAGAGATAAGTCTAATGTGTGTGTGTGAGAGAGAGATGGATCATGCTAGGAAGTGATATAAAGAGAGGAGTAGAGAGAGGAAGAATATAGAGGTAGAGGGATATGGACAGATAGAGAAGCAAAAACATGTAGGTATAGAGGTCTAGGAAGAGGGAGAGAGGGAGAAATGCCTAGAAATAGAGGGGTGGACAAAGAGATAGAGAGAGAGATAAGGTAGATATAGGGGAGAGGGAGAGGGAGAGATAAGACATAGATAGATATAGATGTAGATGTAGATGTATAGAGAGTGGGGAGATGGAGATAGAGACGAAGAGATGGATAGAGAGACATAGAAATAGAAAGAAGTGGAGATATATAGATAGAGCAGGCCGGTGGTTGAGGAAGAAAGGATTGATGGATGAAGAGAGCCCGAGGGATGGAGAGATGGAGTATAGAGAGGGAGAGAGAAAGAGGTAGAGATGGAGAAATATGGGAGGAGAGAGAGAAGGGGTAGGGAAGGAGGCAGGGAGGAAGATATGGGTACAGGAGGGAGGGAGAGATAAGATGGGATATAGATAACTATAATTGATGACTTGTTATTAAAAATATAAGAGAAAACTTAAGACATCGCACTCAAACTAGATTTATATAAAGAAGCTATGTAAAAAACAAAAAAGTGAGCTTATAATAATAAGACATATAAATTTGTTTAATAGATATATAAATACATGATGAAAGAATACACCTTTTAATCATGTTTTTAAATTTAATTTTAATACAAGAGAATGGAGTCAATAAAAATCATATAAATTTACATTTCTATTTTTTTTACAAATTTGTTTTCAAATTTCTCATTCATATACATTGCTATGTTGTTCTACTTTGTCTTGTTAACCATTTATTTCTTGAAAAAATACTCTCCAAATTGATGGAATCTTACTATTTTTTGGAGGAATTTGGTCACAAATCCATTTTGTGCATATCCTGCATTCATGGCATTCCATGGAATCACATTTCTTGAAGGCATTTTGTCAAACAGTTACCGCCCATTGTATATGCTTCGACATTTTGCATTCATTTCTATGAGGGTAGTTGCAAGTACAATCTCCAACAAAATCTATCTTTTATCATTTGATTGATTCCATACCCTTTTCCAAAGCTTCGATTTTTGCACAGGCAGGGAGGCTGCTGTCAAAGGTTGTATGCTCGATAACAAGTACCTAATGAGAAACAAATTTTAATTGTAATAGGGGAAAGGACCCAGTAGTTGAGCGCATTCCAATTCTTGTGATAGAAGTTGTTGATTTAATACCCCCATACTTACTAATTTAATGTCCAACCTTTGTATAACATTGCACCAATAACTGTATGATAAGTACCAATAATTGAATGAAATATACCATTTTTTGTGAAAAGTAACCAATCATATGATGCGACATCAGCTGCACAAGTATTGGGGCCCTTTTGCACACCTATTGGTCTCACTTTTTTTTTAGGTTGTTTTGGACACCTTGGCAAAAAGCATGCTGACGTGGCATCATATTTGATGATGTGGCCTTGAAACCTTAGTTATAAGAAGGGGACTTGCCAAGTAAGCTATTGTAAAAAAATTGGAGTGATTTGAAATTTCCACATAGGATTTTGAGAAGCACGAAGTTAGGGTGCACAACTACTAGGTCCTTCCCCCTAGGTAGGTTGAGACTCTTTCCTATTGAGTAGACAACTGGTGACAAAGCATCCATGCGATGAGGTGGCAAGAGGAAGTACCTATATTCAATGCAAATCAAAACACCCAAATGCCCAAATCACATCTCTTTAAATATAAAACTTCCTAATTGTGTGTATTTTCTCGCAAACAAATGTGTGCAATGTTTGTCGTAGCCTAGGTGTACAGGGCTAAAAAGCCTATCATTCATTATAAACTTTATTGCGTAGATGCGTTCCTGAGTTCAATATACATCGACTGAGTAAAAAATGAGGTGGACAGTGTTAGATGGTTGTAAACGTCACATGAAACGAAAAACCAATGGACATTGGCTCTAAATGGTGCACATATTCATTCATTTCGAAAATCCTACAACCAATGAAGAGGTGTAAAAACCAATAGACAAAATTGCTTCAATCGTCTTGCATTGATTTTAACGAATTATGAACCTTTGATTTTAAAATCTAGCTTATACATCTTAAATAAGAGACGCCTTCAGTGTAAAAATAAAATAATTCTTAAATAAATAATTTTTTATTTTTTATTTATTTATCTATTTCTATATTATATTACTTTAATAAATATTAATATTTAATATTCATATAAAAAAATAAAACAATTCATGAAATACATCTCTTAAAAAATATTAAAATATATTTATTTACACCCCTCAACCAATTAAGAAGTACAACTATTCCAATGAACATAGCAAAAATACACTCCCAATACGGCAATATTAACATTTTTCCAATCAATCCACGCCCCAAATCTGCACAAATCCACTTGAAATAAAATGTTGAAACTTGACACCCTTCTGACTCCATCTTTATAATACTGAGTTGTACATTCTATTGAAAAGACTTAAATACCAATAGTAAATTATACTGAAAGCGATATTCTTGAATGACACCTCATCATTTGTCTAGAACGTGGTATTATCATCGGAATCGCCGAATCCTACATTCTGTTTTCAACCGGCTACCACTTGTGCGTCCACGTGTTATAATTTGATGGCCGATTGCCCATATTTAAATTATAACCAGATTTGTTGATAAAAGATTATGAGAAATTTTTGGCGTAAGAGTTGCACTAGGCTTTTCAATTATAGCCAGATTTGTTGATAAAGATTTGTGTTGGAGTCGAACTCATTCTTTGTGTATGCACAATATGAGTTTAACAATTAATTTATGTTGGTATTAACACATTTGAATTTGTTGAGTTAGAGATAAAAAGTTTTTATATATCTATAATTCTGAAGTTCCTTTACTTCTTCTGTCATACAAGTTCTCTTTAACATTCACTACACAACCCTTTGGCAATGCTTTATTCTTCTTCTTTTTCTAATATTTATTTAAGTAAGTCATTTAATAAGTTTATTATAATTTTGCTTGAGAATTATTAAATTTATTAAAAATAGTTAGTCAACTATGTATGTGATATGTTTATATATTTTTGGCTTGTGTCATATTTTTATATGACCTATATATTAAAGGTTCTTTGTAAAATAAAATAAAAAGAACTATTTCAATTCAAAAGAGTTGTAATATCGTAATCAATTCTTTTCTTTACTACAAATTCAAAAAAGAATTAATTTCAATTAGATCGAATTTCTTTAATCAAATGCATTTTGATAGAAATCTAAAAATATCCTTTTGATTCGATAATTTAATATTTGTAATAACCTTATATTTGAATTATTTGTACTATAATTTTTAATTTATTATAAATTCTTGTAATAAAAATAAGGTCATAAGTCTAATTTAAAAAAAAAATATATGACACACTAGGAGAAACAATCATATCTAAGAGTATAATTTTCTTCTTAATTATAAGAAAAAAAATCAAACAAAACAAATCAATATCATATTGACCTCACATTTTTATAAAAATATAATGATATACTTTGAAGAGATTGGCACACTCTACAACTAGGGCACGAACCCCAACGCGCTCGTTGGTTGCAGGCCGCCTGTTCGTGTGAGGGCTCCCTAGGTCTGCTGGGTTACCCTCACGCTTTTACTCTCCTCCGTACCCTCATTAATGGAGGGCAATAAAACTTTCGATGAGAATTATAAACAACAAAATTCACATGATGCCCCCAGAACAGAGAGAATGCGGAAAAAGACTTTCAGCCAAGCGGTGGCGAGCCGACGGAGCTTTCTCCCTGCAGATGCAAAATTTGTTGCAGAGCTGGCACACGATGATGAGGCCCATTTCACAGGAGAAGAAGGCGAGGTTCCTCCTCTTGTCGGGCGCATCATTATTAAACCTAATGATTCTATGAACTCTGCAATTTCTTCTGAAATTAATAGACTTAGGGATACAACCATTTTTTTGCCGCGTTTGATATAAATAGGGTTCCATCTCGTCAATTTTTTAACAAATGGCTGCAAGATGTATGGGTAAATAAATTAGGGTTCCAGTTTTTATTTTGTAGAATGATTCAAAAGGGTCTTTTCTTAATGTTTTTCAACAATAAGGAAAGCTGGAATAGAATAGTTGAAAAGCAATACTGGTCTGTGGGGATTTTGACTTTCAGAGCCGTTAGTTGGGACCCTGAGTCGTGTAGTGATGAGATTCTGGCCCTTTCGAACCCAAAATGGATTACAATTAAAGACATTCCTCCTTTTCTTTGGTCTTGTGTGGACAAAATTGCAGAACCCTTGGGAAAAGTTGTTAAAATAGATTCCTCCACCGTTGTGCTTCCACACCTTGCTGCTCGGTTGCTTATTGCCCTAGATCCTGGAGCTGACTACCCTGTGGTTATTGACATATGCTTTGATAGAAAAACCTATCGCTGCCCTGTTGAATACCTAGGTGGTATTGATGCCTGCCATTATTGTAAATAGAGTGGACATTTTAAAAGTAGGTGTCCTCGACTTATAAAGAAAAATAATAGAGGCAAAACCTCTGTCCCTGAGCATCACTCCCCCGAACCCTCGCATGACCCCATTGACCCTCCTCCTATCTCCTCTGCTCCCTCTCGTCCATCTTCCCCTCCCCCCTTTGATCTTCCCCTCCCACCTCCTCCCTTTCCTCACCCTCTTGTACCCCCTCCCTCTTCCTCTGTTCCTTCAGTGGTCGACGCTATTCTTAAATACCAAAATGCCATTAAAGATGCCCAATTTGCTGATATGACCCCCCCTTTTGATCCACTTGGCTTTTCCAATGCCTCTGACCCTCCCCAAGGGTCGAGATCTCAGAATGCTCAACAACTTGTACTTGAGAAATTGAAAAGGTCGTTGGGGCCAGGAATCTGCTTGAACAAATCCTTAATAAGCAAAAATTGGAACTAGAATCCTCCTCTTGGAAAGTGCCCTTCCTTGAGGGCATGGGTAGCGTTGTTAAGCCTATGATGGATGCTCCTATCAATGCCTCTGGACAAGGCCAAATAGTGGTTGCGTTTAGGGGACCTCTCGAGGAACACAATTGCATTAGTGATACTCCTTCTTCTTTAGATTCAAAGGGTTGCGATAACAATATATCCCCTACTGAGCCTAAGGCTGATTCTCTGGGTGTAACCATTGGGGAAGAGGCCTCCGAGAGAGACCCTGACAACAACACCCTTTGTACTCTTGATAGTTCTGCCCCTATCCTGAATGCAAAGCAACCTACTCCACAAGATATTGGGGTCAATAAGGAACCATTTACCTCGAGTTGCTCCAACTTTGAGCAAGGCTCTCTTGACACAACAAAGGATCTCCCAGTGGTGAAGTTTAGGAAAACTAGAAGGAAAAGGTCCCCTAAGAATAACAAGGATTCATCCTCAAGGAAGGAATCTATGGGGCCCAACCAGATCTCAGAAGCAAGGAAAAAGAGGGGTAGACCATGCTCCTCTATTGCCTTTGATGCTAGCAATATCACAAACAAGGAGGATTGGCCTAAATGCTTTGAGGGATTTGAGTCCCCTATGGACACTACCCAATAATGGTTGTCATGTTGAAAAGAATCTCATGGAACATTAGGGGGCTAGAAGCCTCTGATAGAAAATATATCATCAAGAGGTTTCTTAATAGACACAAAGATACTGATTGCCTCCTTCTCCAAGAACTGAAATCTATTGGATTCACCTTACAGATTAGCCTTAAGTGCATTTGGAGGGATGCTTCCCCCTTCATTACCAGTCACACCAAGGGCAAGGGTGGGACTGCCATATTACTTAGCCCAAAATGGGCTAATAAGGTTATCAATTGGGGACAATCCCCATGTGCTAGGGCTGTATGGGTCTCAATCAGATTGGTGATCAAAAGTTTGGAATTTTCTTTGTTTATGCTCTTAATGATTATAGGGAGAGGAGAGAACTATGGAACTGGCTTGCGGGGCTGGAAGACATTCCTTGGATCCTTGGGGGAGACTTCAATATGATTGAACTTGCATGCATAAAAAAGGGTAGTAACAAGTATGAATAGAAGGGTATGGAAAGGCTATAGTGGGACAAGATGATAAATAAATTGAATTTGTTAGACCCTATTGCTGGTAGGAAAGAACATCTCAATTTTGTGTGGTTTACATGGTGTAATTATCAGTAGCTAACTAAGAGAATATATTGCAGGCTTGATCGATTTTACTTTAACAAAAACCACTTTGATATTATCAAAGGGAATAATGGAGATCAATACTCTGTCTCCCCTTTTACACTATCTGATCACCACCCATTCTCATGTGTATTGGCCTCTCTGCTTCTCTACCACCCCCCGCTGTTAGGACCAATTCCTTCACTTTGAACTCTAGGTTGTTGGATGATGGGGATTTATGTTCTGCTATGGCCTTTACAAGATTATTCAACAAGAGTAGGCAACCTAAGCTCTCTAATATTGGTAGATGGACCCTAAACATTAAAAGTTGGATTGCTCTCTACCAAACTGTTGGGAAGAAAAAAGAAAAGGATGCCAGAAAGTATGAGAGGTCCCTACAAGAGGACTTGTGCAATGCAGAAAAAAATCTTCAGGACTTTCCTAATGATGAAACCCTAACTAACATATTGGTTTCAACCAAATCCCAGCTAAGAAAAATACAGAATGAGAAGGTTCATGGGCTGAGAACAAGAACCAAGTTGAATTGGCTGGAACCGGGGGATAAGGGCTCTAAGTTCTTCTTTCAATTACTCAAAGTTAAGGAGGCAAAGGATAGAATCAACGCTATTTGTGAGGATGACAAACATATAACTGACACTGAGGAGATCCTTAATTGCTTCACACAGTTCTATAAAAAATTATTCACTTCTACTGATATGGATGAGGAACAAAGGGCAGCCAGAGCTCTCATAAAAAACTTGGTTCCTTCCAAACTTGAAGAGACCGACAAGGCTATGCTAGATTGTCCCATTTCAAAAGAGGAGATAGAGAGAGCAATACTCTCTATGGGTAATGACAGATCACCTGGGTCGGATGGCTTTCCAGTTGAGTTTTACAAGAAAAACATCAAATGGATAGTGGGAGACCTCTATGATCTATACCTTGAAGCCATTAGACGAGGTTCTTTGGGCAAAGAGATAAATCAGGGTGTGATTAAACTCATCCCTAAGGAAGGTGACAAAGCTTTACTGAAAAACTGGAGGCCCATCACATTGCTTAATGTTTCATACAAGATCCTTGCCAAAGTTGTGGCCAAAAGACTTGTTAAGATCCTTCCTAAGATTATTAGTCCTACTTAGACCGGTTTTGTAAAAGGCAGATATATCCTTGAGAATATGATCACATGTTGGGAATCTCTTGATTGGGCAAGAGCTTCACGACAGAATGGGTCCATGTTGCTCATAGACTTTGAAAAATCCTATGATAGAGTCGAGTGGAATTTCATAGTACAATGTTGGATAGCTTGGGATTCCTAGAGACTCTACTCTGTGAGGCGAATGTTGTGGTAGATGTAAATGGGCTCAGGTCTGAAAATATTATTCTCTCTAGGTCTATAAGATAGGGATGTCCTCTGGCCCTGACATTATTTGTTCTTGTTGTTGATGCTATGCATTATATCCTTAAAGACTGCAGTTTGACCCCAAGGGTTAAAGGCATTGCACTTCCTAACAAGGAGGAAGTCCTTAATGTACAATTTGCTGATGATACGACCATCCTTCTTTCTTTGGAAGAAGAAAACCTATCCTCCCTACTTCAAAATATTGAAATCTTTTGCAAGACCTCTGGAAGCAAAATTCCCCTTCACAAATCTAGCCTATTGGGTTGGACTGACTCTCCCCCTGTCTGGATGTCTAAGTTTGAGCTGCAATGGGGTGGTCCACATCAAATCACTAGATATTTGGGCATTCCTCTCTCCATCTCTCCTAACTTGAAGGAAATGTGGGACTAGTTTAGAAATAAGGTTGACAAGAAGTTGAATAAGTGGAATAGGAACTACCTCTCCCTGGCTGGTCGGTTTCAAGTTTGTCAAAAAATCTTGTCCTGCTACAACATATATTGTTCTTCAGCTTGGCTTTTCTGCAATTATCAATTTGATTATCTTCAGAAACAAATCAGGAAATTCCTATGGTCAGATGGGAAGGGGAACAAGAAACAACATGCAGTTAAATGGGAGTGGTGTGTTAGATCTAAGCTCCAAGGAGGGATGGGTCTCAAAGACCTCAAGTTACAAGGCATTGCATTGGCATCCAAGTGGATCTTTAAAGCCCTAGAAGGTGAGGAACCCTGGAAGATCCTGATTAGACACAATATCCTAAGATCCCTCCCTAAAAAGGCTAAAAAATGGAAGAATCTCCCTATGTGGGACTTACTGGTTGGTGACTTTGAGATTTCTCCTGCTGGCTTTGAAGTCTTCAAGTCCATTTGGAGGGCTTGGTATCATGTCAAACATCATGTTAAAGACAGTGGCATTATTGATAGTAAAGGGGTCCTCAATCTTGGCAGATCTATTTGGTGGAACACTTTTCATAATGGGAAGCAACTGGCTTGCCTCCAAGGATGTTCTACCTTGAAGTGGCACAACTTAGGTATTGCTACCTTTGAACACATTTTGGTAGACGACTCCTTGATCCCTTGGGATTATCTGAAACTTGTCTTCAACCTCCCTGCCTCGCAGTTCGGAACTTACAATGTCCTCAAAAGTGCCTTGGCCCCCCTCCTTGCCTCAGCCCACTCTTTTGCTCATCCCCTGCTCTCTTTCCTCTGCTGGATAGATGACCTTGTCCTTCCAAATATGAAGTCCAAGATTATCTATTCTTTCTTAACTGACTCTGGAGATATCCTTGCCCATATTAACATTGTCTAGAACCTCACCTGGGATGATAAACAGTGGCAATCTACCCTTTGCAAATTTTGGTCTGGCCCTTCTGAGCCTAAAAATAATTTTTTCACTTGGAAACTTCTGCTCAACAAACTCCCACTTAAGGACAATAATGGTAATCCCCTCCTGTGTAAACTTTGTCGTCTCCCTGAATCTGTATTTCACATTTTTTTTGAATGTCACTTTGCCAAAGAGGTGTGTGTGGAAGTTGTTTGGTCCTACAATTGGTCCTAACTGTTTTTCTAATGATGAGGTGATCCTTGGTTATATTAAAGGCGGCAAAAAATGTGCTAATTTCTTTTGGTCTGTTCTTTCTTTGGAAATTCTTTGGATCATTTGGAAATATAGAAATGATGATGTGTTTATTGGCAAGGGTAGATACCTCACCGAGTCTCTTAGGAGACTCATTGTCTATCTTGTTTCCATGCAGGTTACAGTGATTCTCCGCCTTGATGAAGGCAAATTTAACAGATGGTTCCAAGATGGTGCCACTTTTGTTTACATTCAAGAGCTTTCTCATGGGTTCACTTGGGACTGCATAGGAAGCAATAAGACCCACTTCGAGCAGGCGCTGATGAAGTTCATGCATGAGATGGAACCTCGGAAATAGAGGGAGGACTTCATTTAGAGGGAGGTGGATGGACTCCCTGGTCATATATTTAGAGAGCAGTTCATTGATGGAATTATATCGGTTTGGAGCAAGGGAGACTTAGGATGGACTGTGTGGCTCACTCCACTGGGGGACAACACTACCCCTGATGTTGTTTTCACTTTTTGACTACTCAACTAATATTGGCTTACATACTACTATATTTTTTTTGAGGCTATATTGTATTGGATACTTTGTCTTTTTTTTTTTTTTTGTAAATCTGGGTTAATTGCTCTATCTCTGTTAATCTGTTCATACACCATACTTTTTGTAATATTCGGATGTGATTACTAGGTATATCTACAAATACTTTATCCGTCAAGATGTAAGTAGTGGTCAAGCGGATAGGGTTGTGTGTTTCCAACCTTGACCTTTTTTGTTCTAGTTGGGGGTTAATTGTTATACGGTTGTGTCCTTACAGTCAAACTCTAAATTTGTCACTGATGTTTATGATACTTAATCGAAAAAAAAAATATAATGACTAAAAAATTCTTTTAAATTTTTAAAAAATATCTAATTATTTTCCAAAATTAAGAAAAAATATAAACATGAATTATTTTTTAGTTTGTATCATTTTAAAATTTAAAACATACAAGTCACTTTTAGACGGCCCAAGTTAAAAATTTTGTATTTGTGCAAGGACATTTGCATTATAAAAATGCAACATAATTCTAAAATTTAACTCTTGAAGTATTTACTCTATTTCTAATGGTCAAATTTGTATACAAATAAGTCATTTACCATTTAGTTTTATGCTCGTTTGATGGTATTGATTTCATACATAGACATATTGACACATGTCATAATTTTGTGCAAAGTTAGGCCCCTTCCCCTTGTTAATTCTATGAGGATCCGGTCAATACTGAGAGGGGGGGTGAATCAGTATTAATACCAATTTTAAACTTTAAACCCAAATCAAACTTGTAACAAATCTAACCTCATTTACCACATATGCCAATTCATTAAACAGTACCAGTAATCTCTGATAAACTGCTACAATTGGTGTATTCAGAAATAATGAATAAACTAAAGATAATAAATAATATCACATGAAAATCATTTCACACATGAACACCATATTTTTTACGTGGAAACCCAAATAGGGAAAAAACACAGTGGGAGTTAGAACCCACAAAGAATTGTACTCTTTTGAAGTACGCCCTGTTAGGAGAAGACCCTGTTAGGAGCTTAATGACCTGTTAGGATCAACCTCGTGAGAGGATTTACCACTCTTTTTTAGAGCTACCCTGTTAGGGGATTTACAAGACAAAAGCCTGTCAGGACCTACTCGGTTAAGGGATTTAATCTGCTATAATTGTTAGAGAATAATAGTGAAAAAGTGATATGTTACTTGCACTTATCAGCTTGCTAAATCAGATCCATTTATGCTTTACTATTTGCAACTCTCAGGTAGATCTCACTCTTCTCTGGTATGGCTTCACACTCTTCTCTAAGATCACCGACACAATAAACATCAACTAAGACAACATAAATAATGCTTTCCACTAAGTTGGCCACTAAACCCTAAATTACATCATAGATCATCACAGATATTTACAACTTATTACAGATCATCATGTGGATCATTACAGTCAATTACAAATCAATATCAATCGTTGAATGATCACAAGTCATCACGATAAGTCAATTTCGTACAAAGTCAAACCCTTAGCTCACTCCGCTAAGCACTTTGCACATTCCCAAGAAATTCACTCTCCAAATGCACCAAAACATCTTTCAAACATTTCATGCGGTTTGTGTCGTGTTATCATCAACATGTGAACTTGTTGTCGATCACCCCCATACCAAAAATCATTTTCGGTTTGATGATTTCATCACCGATTCTAAAACCCTTCTTAAACCCTAGCAAAACTTCATGAGAAATTAGAAACATGCCTTCCTATAGTCATCACAAGATGTGGTTCTAGTCAAATACTTATTATAATGATAAAAGCTTATATTCCAAACCGCAAATCACCAATCATCCGCTTCAAGTAAAACATCTTTGCATATACCAGTTAAAGTCCTATTTTACAGACTTCTGTAAAATGCCAATAAACCCTGTCTTCGGTAGACTGGATCACTTAGATGACAAACCAAACATCAAGAAATATCAGTTAACATCATTTAATATTGGTTGCCATCAATGACAATAGAAATAACTAATCAAGTCATCTAATCACAAAATATCAATCTCTTCATCACAAATAGTCTTCTATCCCCTATCGATGTAGTCATCAGTCTTTAACTGCATCACCTCATCTGTATCAGTTATGCCAATCTTGCCAACACCACTATCTTGTATGTATACAACTACATGTATTCCCACACATTTACCCCTCTACCGTATATTTGTATGTTTACAAAATCCTATAATACATTTATCTAGGTATTCAATTGTTTATCACACCTATGCTCACACTTGTTTCTATACACACATTATCTTTTGAAATCTGAATCCCCTTTCATGTCTCAAAACTGGTTCATGGTGATAAGATCATCCTTGTAGCCACAATATGAACTCATCCCATCCTAATTCAAAAACTTAAATTCAAAATTTACCAATTGTCAGATTTACCCTTCTTGTTTTAGGTTGGATAAGCACAAATTTGTGTGTTGTTGCAACATATTTATATTTAAATACATTCATTTTCAATATGCAAAGGTTTGAGAGTTATATATGCCTATCATTCACATTTACACACTTTAATTGATGACCTAATAAGAATTCAATTCTACACAAACATTTATATGAGCATTTGAATGATTGAAGATTGTTTTTTATGGTCATTCATACACATTTTCTTAGACTGACCTAAGAGAACATATCTCCTTATGATATAACGAAAACCCTAGCAAATCATCTCTAAATATTGCAAGTCTATTGTATATCAAAAGATGGAGAAGTCTAAGTTCATTAGGAAAAGTGAAAAACTAAATCTTGTAGAACATAAAGTATGTAGCTATGGGTTCAAGTGAAGTTTGTAATAGCATACTAGTCCCAATAGTCATATCCATCCTTACATAATGTCAACATAATATTCTAGTTCTAACACTCTTCCAATCTAGAATTATTTTTTATTGATCTTTAAATTTATTAAATTATGTCTAAATTAATTATGTTGACAATCATAATTTATAGTGGTAGTAGGGAGAAATCATATAAATTTTGTGATTATGAAAGAAAAATGAAGAGAAACTTATCTATAGCTAACATCTATTTTTAAAATATAAATACATCAAATTTAAAAAATATATGTTATTTATTACAAATGGAAGTAATAAAAAAATAAGATACAATTTTTTTATTTATTTTTTGTTGTTGAGTAAAATGCAAGACACAAATGAAATATGCAGCAACAGCTTCAAGAAGATTCAATTCCGGGAGCAAACAACTCAACCAAAAAGCTTAGGTCTAATAGATGTACAATTACATAGCAAAGAGATTACAATGAAAGCACTGCTCCAGCAAAACAAATAACCGTTGGAGACCAAAATCAACTTAGCAAGAAAGATCTTAACCTTGATGCCATAGGGAACCTTTTATTCTGGAGTTGGGTTTTAATTTGTTGAATTTGGAGATCCAACTTTAAATTCTTCATTCTTTCCTCCTGAAGATGAGAAAATAGACAAGCCAAACAGTAGAAAACATCAAAGTAAAACCTTAAAAACACAACTTCTTGGTGATTTTAATAAATGTTAAAGACTGCTTTACATCTATTTCTCCACAGATGCAATAAGATAACATGTCTAACACCATCAACAATGACATTAATATGTAAGCCAACCTCAAGTAAGGTCTCTTTCCAACCCAACTTGTGTTCAAAATTGTAGGCAAATTATTGAAAATGGAATTCCACTGCTTTCTCAGAGATGGACAGTCTCATGTTTTCAAATCTGTGAAAAAATGGGCAGCTATTAGACTGAATCATAATACATTTCAACATGTCCCCGATTGGCAGTTTGCAATATAATATCTTCGAGGCCAATAACTAAACATCTGAATTGATTTTTGTTCTCCAAATTTAAGTAGATAATTTAAACCAGAACTTGTCACTAAACCTGCAGTTCCATTCATTTAACGTTGGGAGGGAAAAATTAAATTTATACATTCTATTAAAAATAGTACCAAGTTGTACATTCTATTGAAAAGACTTAAATACCAATAGTAAAGGATACTGAACGCAATGATGCTGGAAAAAGGAATAATTGGCAATAATGCATAGGCTGCTTGAATAACACCTCATTATTTGTCTAGAACGTGGTCTTATCTGGAAGAATCGCCGAAACCCGAGTGATACTAAATTCTGTTTTCAACCGGCCACCATCTGTGCATCCACGTGTTATAATTTGATAGCAAGGTGCTCATATTTAAAGTATAAGTTACAATCAGAATTGGTTTTAAAGATATTATGAGAAATTTTGGGATAAGATTATTCTCATAAAGTCATACATTTACTACCCAAGCTTTTTGAAGGGCAATGGTGAATGGACACGCAGGGCAAGAGGTGGCGTAAGAGTTGCACTAGACTAAATAATCCCAAAATTGATGGAATTTGAGACGAAACGGTTGACGACTGACATTCGCCTCTGGTTCCAAGTGAGCTATATATTGAGCCAATCATCTCTCCTCGGTTTGACACAAATGACAATCAATGGCTTCTACAAAGACTACATCCAGTGGACACAGACCTACCCTTCCCTCGGCTCCAGCGAGGAAGATGTGCCTCTGCTCACCAAGCACTCATCCAGGTGCCTTCCGTTGCAGTCTCCATAGGACCTGCCCACCTTCTTCTATGTCGCTCACTTCTCAGCTGCACATTCGGAGATCTGCCATGAAAATCTCGCTGGTGAGAATCGGCAGCGTGAAAGGAGGAGAATGGGTGAAGAGAGCGCTCTCTGCACTCATTCGCCCCTCCTCTCATCAACTACGAAGGAGAATGGCGTTCCACTCGCAGCCCAGCAGACTCCGCCATATGACCACGGCCAAAGACAAGATCATTTCCTGAAAGTCTGGCCGTTGCCCGCTCTACACAACTCACGTTTTGCCGGTTGAGTAAAATGCCACAATCGCTCATCAGCATATTGGCGCGCGGTGTTTTGATGAAAAGAGTAAACTGATACTGGATTTGCAGTATTCAGAGACTTTTTTCTGTTTATATGTAAAGTGTATATACTATTCATTCTCAATTCCATTTCTTGCTGCCATCTGAATTTTCAGCTATAAATGAATAAGTGGATGTACATAATTTGTGAATAGCAAATGCGAGACCATTACAACACAATCAAGATGCTACATACAAATCAACATTACAACGCCTGTTCATAATTTCGTTTATTTAATCATCCCCCTGCAAGCAAGTGAATAATTTTTTTTTTAATGTTTTTAAGGAACTCTGCTTGCAATACGCCAAAGCTTTCTGATGAATAGATTAAATCTAGATTACTTGTTTGCGATGTTTGCAGGTTGCTTTTCACAAGTAAAGCAGTCTTACTGTCCAAGTTTCTTGCAACAGGATTTAACAACTGGCAAAACTGCATTATAATCTCAACTATACTTACAGGTTTAGAAACGCAAAAAAAAATTATAATCTCAACTATACTTAAGATTTTGGTAATCTAGGTGTACAAGAAGACTAAAACATTTTTTTATAAGATGACCCATCGTTAAGATTTTGGTAATTTAAGTGTACAAGAAGAGTTCAAAAATTAGTTTGTGTTAAAAAATGGTACATTCAATATTAGAATTAATATATTTTATAGTTTTGTTTTTCATCTTTTTCATACATGTCTTTTTTAAGTATATTTTATATGTTGACATTTATTATGAGAGATGATTTATTAGTTGAGCAACTTAACTTTGCATCTTCCAAAATCTTACATGACAATTTCAAATTACTCGTATTTTTTTATAGCAGCTTTCTTGGCAAGTCTTGTTATAGGCGCTTACTTGGCAAATCCCCTACTTATAACTAAAGTTTTAGTTCCACATCATCAAATACGATGCCACAATAGTATAATTTTTGTTGAGGTGTTCAAAATGGCCCCCCAGAAAGTTAGATTGTTTGTTGTTCACTAAGTCATGTTTTATTGGTGCACTAATGTGTCATGACAAGATTTGTCATTTTTTAGATCTAAAGAATGGATTGCACTTAACAACTTTAAAGTCACAAATAGTGCTATATTATGAAAAATATTGGACATTAGAACTTCGAATACTAGAATAACTAATGGAACGTACTCAACTTTTGGATCCTCTCCCCGACACAAATCTTTGGCAATGCTTTCTTCTTTTTCTTTTACTTTTTCCTTATATAGTCAATTCTAATTTTTATTAGGGTTGATTTTAAAACAAATTCATTTGATAAGGTTAGAATTTAGATTTGAGATTTTGGGTCCAATTGATTAAAAATCATGTCAACTTATTATATTTTTCTTGAGAATTATTAAATTCATGAAAGAAAGTCAAATACTTATGCATTATGTTTTTATGTATTTTTGTTGTGGCATCACATTTTTCATATCATTTATATATTGAAGGGTATTTTAATTAATTATTAGAAATGGAAGTCATCATTAATAACCTTGAAATCAAGAATAATAAGAAAATTAATCTTTAAAAAAAAAAATACACTTTACAAACTTTAAACCTCGGGTCCTACTCTCCTCTATGTACACCCACTTTTGAACAAACCTCAATATTAAGATGTTGGTCTAGTTATAGATCTAACTATATGTTCATCTAAATATTAAAGACTATGAAAAGGTGGTATTTAAATTATTTAAACATTTTTTTTTATCTAGATAGGACTAGGATGAGGAAAAGGTGTAGTACTCATGCATTTTCTATTCTTTCTTGATTTTTCTTCTTAATTAATTTTAAACATTTAAAAGGAACTCTCACAATGTATTTCAACTAGATATTGTAAAGGCATGAAATATTTTTTTACTATTGCAATATGCCCTACCATTTTCTTTTTTATGATTTTGGGTTCACTTTGATTAAACTAGTCTTGATATGATAATTAGTCTATAAATGGCATACTCATGTGAATTTGACTTGTAACAATATCACTCATCTCTAGAAATCGATCTTGATGTGTAGATCTCCCACTGGCCACACTAAATGAAGCATGCAAGTGTGGATTGAGCTATGTCTATAAACCCCCAAGTTTCCACTTCATATAACACAATTGGATTCTTTTGAAATGTGGCAAAAAGGTACCTTGTGGCATAGAGTTCATACAATTTATTTTAGTTTCATTTGTTCCTTATGGATTTATTTACTTGCATAAGGGTAATGGACTTAGTCAACAATAATTACATACTTTTCATGATACAAATGAGTATAGTAAATGTGTAGCTTCTTCATAGTTAGAAAAAAAAATAATGTGTTAAAAATATTATAGGTTGATCTTATTTGATCAAGTTGAGATTGAGTGTAATGATACTTTCAATTGTTTTACATATTATTTATAGGCTCTTTTTCTATTGTTCATTACTATTTATATGGATTTTTTTGTCATCTCCTTTGAAGGGAATAAGGCTCCTAGCCCTGACGAGTTTCCCATTTTTTTCTTCCAATTCTTTGAGGAAATTATAGCTGAAGATGTATGTAAGGCTATTAAGGAATTTTTTGGCAGTAAAATTCCACATTTCCATTCTTTGTTGAGCTTTTGTGCATATAAAATCTGAGAGCAAATATATCAAGCAAGATCAATGAGATAGGAAGAATGGAGATCCAAACCCTATTGGACATGTGATGGTATAATCTTTGTGATTTTATTTGATTTGCATTGTCTTAGGTAATCTTCATATGTTATGGTGGATCTTTGTTGTTGTTAGGCTAGGGTTTTGTGGTTGCTATTTAGTCTTTCAATATTGTTGTTTCCATTTTCACCATATACAATTTCCAATCGGAAACATTTGTAGGTTTCAGTGTGGTATAATTTGATGACCATGTGCACATATTATGTGTAAATTACAAAATGATTTTTAAAAAAAATTATTGATATTTTATGTTTTATAATTTGATGGCCATGTGCACATATTTTAGGAGAGATTTTATTTATTAATATTCTAAAAAGATAATATTTATGTTATATTTAAATTTAAAGCAATAGTTAGGGTAACATATTCCATATGAGTTGTACTCAATTAAATAACTTGATATCGTGAAGCCTAGAGTTGATAGGGGATGAAAGAGAGAAAGTGAGCATGAAACATGACATTTGCACCTAGTTTCAAGTGGTATACATATTTAATAAACGAGTTCTCATTTTTTTGGCACAATCGCTACCTAAGGGAATAAATGACTCGTACAACTCCACAACTCTCTTCTCCCATTTGGGTTTTTAAGGCTAAGAGTACAACCCTAGACCATTTAGGAGAATATAGAACAACATATATTTCTTGGAAATTTTGTATATGTAATATAATATAAGTATATGGAAAAATAGAACAATGCATATGCATTTTTTATCAAAGGAGACTCATGTAAGATTTATTAGATTGATTATAAATGGGGAGCATAGTCACAACACAAAAGAAAGGTACTCAATGAGAACACAAGAGGAAAAATAGGATCTCGACATAGTTATCCAATTTGATTAGATTGAAAAAGAAGAATCTGTGTCTTGATCTATAATCCTAGAGCACAATGTAAGCTAGAGAACTAACTTTTTTCCCACAATAAATATATCAACTGTAAGTGTATTTTTTGGTGCCTACCATTAAATTGCATTTTTCTCCCTTCAATAATTTTACCAAACTATGTGTTAGATAAAAAATTATCTTTGTGTGAGTTTGACATTATCCTTTGTATTTGAAAAAACTGAAATGTTAATGTAGTATATTATTATGTCTACTAGAAATGATATATTTGTTTAAAATTGTGCTACACTAAACTAAATAGGACAAAGGGTTAAAAAATTGATTCATGGTAATAAAACCAAATCTAATATTTGAAAGACTAAAATAATACAACAACTAAATATATTTCATTGCATTATAAATTATACTTGCAACCTTTTCCTATTATTATATTATTTACAAGGTTTACTTAAAATTACCTTACAAAAAATATTTTTGTAATATATAATTCTAGATATAGAAACAAAGAAAATGATTTATAATATAAAAATGGAAAGGAATCTAATATTTTCACCTACATCATACTTTCTTAGTTATGAACATAACATAACTAGCATAGTCTTTTCTTTTTTTCAATACATGGTTCAATATTAAGCTGCTTTATTTTTATTTATTTGGATGATATGTATTTGTTTGTGTCTTAATTTTATTTAAATTGAGTACATTTATTCTATGATGAATTCCCAACTCTTTACTCTAAGTTAGATGGTTAATCAATTTGAATTAATTGATTTCTTTAAGATCTATGTATAGAAATATTTTATTTTATGTGAAATTTGTATTCTCACATGAAATTGTCTATTTTTAAGTTTTGTCTTTATTTGAATATATTGTTTTTAAACATAAATATATATTTTTTGTATTGATACAATTTTTTAAAATTACATAAATGTATTGATACATGTCATAATTTTGTATCACATTGGATCTCTTACCCTATCTTATCCATCTTCCCCTAACACATATCCCCATACATTCACCCATTTATCCTAGTTTGATATGTTTTCATAGTCCTACACATTTTATCATATTCAATTTTTTATCACACCTATATTAACACTCTTTTTTTTTATTGAAATCTATACCCCTTTCATGTCTCCACACCACTTCATGATCGCAAAATTACCCCAACAAGTGTAAATTCAAAGTTAACCAATTACTAGCTTTATATTTCTCCCAAGTAAAACCAACTCAACAAAAATTTACTACCATATCATTTATTTAAAATCATTTAATTTACGCACCAAATCCATACAAATCTACATAGAGTAATGTATAAGTTGGAACTTGAAAGACACTTGCCATTGTCCGTCATTATAATAGGGGAAGAGCACCAAATACCAATCATGATCTAATAACAGTTCTCTCCTTGTACACCCAACTTCCCAATTACTAACTTTAAAGAAACCAACAAAACAAAAAAACTAAAAGCTCATTAATAAAATTCACATGTACCAATAGCTATCCAGTTTTTTAGCATTTTTTTACTATAATTTGCCCATTTGTTCACCATTACTGGTACCCACAACACATGACTACTAGGGCATTCGTGCATAAGTATTGGCAATTTTAGGTGCATGGTTATTGGGGCATCTTTAAGTAGGTATCAAGCAACTTTGAAATGTGTACTTTTTGACCCTTTCACACATAACATATCCAATTGTGTGCATCTCTACTACCCAAAAGCGAGAACAATAGCTATAGGCAGTTAAGTCACATCCATAAACAACAATAAAAAAAAATCATCAAAATCCGATGTAACATTTTAAATCTATGAATGCATAAAAGTAGTTATAATGACTACTGGTATACTTCCCAATTGTAAGTAGTAGTGGTAAGTCAACAACAATAGTAATTTGTATTGAAATCAATGTTGCTGGAGAAGAGGGATAATGGGCAATAATGCATAGGTTGCTTCAATAACACCTCATTATTTGTCTAGAATGTGGTATCATTTAGAAGGATCACCGAAACCGAAGTGATTCTAAATTTTGTTTTCAACTGGCCACCATTTGTCATCACGTCCTCTTTTTTCAACTTGTTATAATTTGATGATTGTGTGGACATATTTAAAGCGTAAATTAGAACCAATCTGTTTCAAAAAAATATAAGAGGAAATTTTGTGTAGGAAACTGTGAAAATTCTATTGCAGTTATTGATTATTAATCTCCTATCTCATAAAGATTATTTAACTGCAAGAAAAATAACATAGTTGCAACTTCACAAATAAAAACACGCGGAAAGAAATATGCAACACAGTGACATAATAGTTTCGAACAATTGTCCGTGGAAAAACCCTAAAGGGAAAATTAGTACTGCGGATGAGGAATATATATTGACTACTGCAAATCAAGAGATACAAATACTACTTGCCTCTTACTGGCAGAGCTTCGACGACCTCCCAATTTCTCTTGTTCAGATTCCACCTTGCTACTATCCCAACGCTATCACTGTGCCCTTGCTAACACTGCAAGACTACTTGCTAATACTACAAGTTTCTCCACAAACTTCATATACTCCAAATGACCCTTGACCCCTTTTTATACTACTCTCGTTGGAAAACCAATGTCCGAGATTAATTCTCAATCAACGGCTAAGATTAATAACAACTAAACAACCCTAACAAAATTGGTTGCTAGAAGTTTCTAAAAGAGATCAAATAATTAAGAAATAATTGTCCCTATCTAACAAAATTTGTTTAGCAAACAATTATTTACTAATTATTATATATGGAGAACTAGCTAGCTAAACTCACAAAGTTGGTTCCCACTTTTTGGTACGTCTTGATTTTGCTGAAGTCCTACATTTTTTAGAAAATATAATGATTTAAGCTTTAAGAGGTCCCATTTGAAGTAATCAATTGAAGAGAGTTAAATCAAAGGCTCTTAGATCAAAATTTCTTGGATATAACCTCTCTACTTCTAAATCATACTTGCAATGTAGTCTCCTTTGCATCTATCAAATGCTGATAAAAAACCAATTTTACATTAGCTTTTGGGGGGTCAAATTAATTCATTTAAAAGTTTTTTGTTTATTAAGTATTTAGTCATTATTATAAGCTTTCCATATAGTATAACTTTTAATATATTTAATTTGATTAATATATTTTTATTTTATTTCTTATGAATGTAGGTTTTTCACCGAACACAAACTTCTTTGTTCAATGCATTAAGAAAAATAGTAAACTAACTCAAAAAATTCTTTAAAATATCTATGCACTAGGAATTGATGTTTTCTTTCTAACAAAAAAAAGAAAATTGAATTCTGATATATATAGAACAAGTTATGTGTTCAAACGTACACCTATATCTAAATTATAATTAGTCAAATTTCAAAACTTAATAAAATAAAAAATATTCAACATATCACTATCAAACCAACTGCATGCCCTGGGTATTGATGTTACAAACCAAAATTCAAAAGAATTAAGTTTTTATCATTTATAGAAAAAAAATTATGGGTTTCGGGATACACATCACTTTTAAAAAATCTTGTTTGCTATAAAAAATTACTTTTTGAGGGAGATGGAAAAACCAATAAAATTTTATGCAAACAAATTTGAAAAAAATATATTTAGAATCTACAAATAAGATGCTAAAAATCACTCGTTTATGTCATCTTCAAATTATTAACGGTTTAAAAGTTATAGGTGTTGGAAAGTGAAGGTTTTTTTCAAAATATTCATCTCTGTCAAAGTTGGTCAAAAAGTGGGAACCAGTATTGTGAGTTCACCCAGTTGTCCTAGCTAACCAAACTAACATCTCTCTTAGCGAGGAAGTTGTTTTGCATGACACCCAAATTCTCTCTGAAGAAGATGAATTTCACCTTCCCCAATGCCTTTGTCAGATGTCTGCTACCTGCTGATCTGTAGGTATAAACTATAGCTAAACAATCCCCTGTTGTACACAATCTCTGATGAAGTGATACCTGATGTCTATATGTTTTGACCTATCATGAAACACCGGATTCTCAGTCAACTTGGTGCAACTTTGATTGTCGCAGTGTATCACTGTAGTCTCCACCTTCTGACCAAACAAGGCTACTAGCAACTTCCGAAGCCATATAGCTTCACATGTCGCCATGCTAGCTGCTATGTATTCTGACTTTGCAGAACTCAAAGCCACATACTTCTGCTTCCTACTGAACCAAGAGACAACTCCTAATCCCATAATGAAACAACACCCTGAAGCGCTTCTCTTGTCTGTTGTACTACTTGCCCAATCTGCATTAGTATAGCCCATCAACCTGATTCCTTCACCTTGAGCATACCTAATCCCATACTCGATTGTACCTCGCAAACAACGCAACACATGATTTGCCGCTATCCAATTTACTCCCTTTGTCTCAACCATGAACTGACTACGAGAGTTTACTGTAAATGCTATATCTGGCCTCGTGTTGACCAAATACATGAGAGAGCCAATCAACTGCTTGTAAAAGGTGGGATCTACATCCTTCTCCCTGGATGTGTCTACCTTCCTCCAATTCGTGATCATAGGTGTAGACATGGTTTTGCAATCCTCCATCCTGAATCTTTTCAATATTTCTATTCAATATTTCCCTTGTCCAAGGAAAATCTCTACATCTATTTGCCATACCTCCATGCCTAGAAAGTAGTCCATAAGTCCCAAATCCTTCATCTCGAACTCTGCTGCAAGGTCCCTCTTGAACTCTTCTATGAGCCCCAGTGAACCTGTTAGAAACAAGTCATCCACATATAGGACAAGAATGAGAATCTCACCCCCAACCACCAAGTAGTAGAGGTTAGCATTTGCCTCACTCTTCACAAAGCCCATTTCCTGCAAGTAACTATCAATGCACTCATACCACGCTCTAAGAGCCTGCTTGAGTCCGTACAAATCTCTCTTCAATCTACACACGTGGGTCTTTTTGTTGTGTGCTACAAAGCCTTCCGGTTGTTCTATGTATACCTCCTCTTTCAACTTGCCATTTAGGAATGTTGTCTTAACATCCATTTGATGGATTTGCCATCCCATCTATGTTGAAACTGAGATTACAGCTCGTATAGAAGTATACTTGACCACTAGAGAAAATGTCTCCTCATAGTCTATTCCCTCCTTCTGAGAGAACCCCTTTGCCATGAACCTTGCCTTGTATTTCTCAATGCTACCATCTGAACTGTGCTTGATCTTGTAGATCCAGCGCGATCCAACCACAACCCTATTTGTTGGTCTAGGAACTACCTCCCACACATCATTCTGTATTATTGAGGTATATTCCTCAACCATTGCATCTTGCCACACCTGATGTTGTACAGCCTCTTGATAGCTAGAAGGTTCTACCAACTAACTAACTAATGCAACATAGTCATCATACCTGGTTGGTTGTCTCCATTGTCTACTACTCCTCCTAGGAGTACCCACTAACTCTTGAGTATTCTTTTGTGTTTGTTGAACCTCATGGTTCCTACTCCCAACTATAGAGGATGAAATGTCAATCTCCATGTCTTCTTGATGCATCTCTTCCTGCACCTATTGCTCCATTCTCTGTGAACTCTCACCACCTGAGCCTATACTAGTACTAGTGACTGTACTCGAGCTTTGTTGCCCTTGACTCGGTTGAGCTATCCTTGGAGCTTCTATTGGCTGCTCACTCCGATGCTCTGCTGACAAATCTCTAGACCTCCTAAATGCCTTGTCCTCCATGAACTTGACATCACGCCTGACTATAATCCTCCTGGTCCCTTTAATAAATATCTGATATGCCTTTGAGGTTTCACTGTACCCCACAAGGTACCCCCTCTTTGCAGTCTAATCTAACTTGGTACGTGTATCCCTTGGAATATGACAATATGCCAAACTCCCAAGTCCCAAATATCCTGAAGTGACTGACATCTGGCTTCTTTCCTGTAAAATCTTCCTCTGGTGTCATCTTCCCTAGTGCCTTATGTGGAACCCTGTTTTGTATGTATACTGTTGTACTACATGCTTCTGCCCATAAGTAGCAGGGCAGGTCCTGATCATGTAGCATAACCCTTGCTGCCTCTGATATGGACTGATTCTTCCTCTCAGTAAGCCCATTCTATTGCGGGTTGTAAAGAACAATCCACTCTCTCTTGATTCCTTCCCTGGTACAAAACTATTGGAATTCATCCCCTTTGTACTCACCTCCATTGTCTGACCAAAGAACCTTTATCTTCCTTCTTGTCAAATTATCCACAAGAGCCTTGAACTCTTGGAAGCGACTGAAAATCTCATCCTTGGTCTTCAAGAAGTATATCCAGGTCTTCCTAGAGAAATCATCAATAAAAGTAACCGAGTACTCATATCATCTGAGAGACTTCGTCGACATTGGCCCACATATATCTGAATGTACTAGATCAAGAACACCCTTAGATCGAGTGTCACTCCTTGGAAAAGATGCTTTGGCAAACTTCCCCAACACACATCCCTTACATACATCATCATGCTCTGTGCTCACCTCTAGAACACCTATCATAGTTTCATGAAGCAATTTAAGTGCTCCATGATGTATATGGCCCATCCTCCTATGCCATAGCTCTCCAAGATCTCTAGGATTACTGCTACTCATGAGTGCCTTAGGAGTATCAAACTGCAACCTATAAAGTCGACCACTCTTAACTCCAATAGCTATGGGTGATTTCTAATCCTTATGCTTGATCAACACATGAGCCCCTATAAAGAGTACATTGTAGCCTTTATCCTGAAGGACAGATACGAAAATCAGATTCATACCTAAGCCTGACACATGCAACACATCATGAAGGGAAATCAGCTTTCCATTCTCCCTCTGAAACTAAATAGTCCCTTTCCCAGCTAGGTTGAGTTTGGACAAGTTCCCCATAGAGATCTAGATTCTAGTGTTCTCCTCCTTGTAATTGGAGAAATATTGTCTAACTCCTATCATATGAAATGATGCCCCACTATCTATATACCAGACACTCTGTAAGGTTGAGCTAACCATAAAAGCTGTGAGTGCAAACTCATCCTCCATTCTACTAGAGTGCTCATCTGCACTTGCTGAAGCTGCCATCTGCTTCCTCCCTTTCTTCTCATTCTTCTTCCTTTGTGAGCAATCGCTGACATAGTGGCCAAATTCATGACATCCATAGCACTTGATCTTAGACAAGTCCTTCTTCTTCTCACTTTGTGGATTTGATCCTTTGCTATACCCCTTCTTTATTTTCCCTTTTCCTGCTAGGGAAATGTTTTCTTGGTCCATCTCACCTTTCTAACTCTTATTGCTGGATCCACTGACAAGGCTTAGTCTAAGCTCCTCCTGAGTGAAATCACTCCAAAGTCGATCCTAACTTGGTAAGGTGTCTCGTCCATTAATAACTTGAACAAAGACATCCCACTGCTTAGAAAAACCATTTAGGGCTATCCGTACTAGCTCATCATCACCTGGTTTATCTCCAACAGTTGCTAAATCATCCTTGACAAGTCTAAGCCTGGTGAGGTTGTTTGCCCTCTCGGGTGAATAACTTAAAGCACACAGATAAAACACATAATGTAGAATAATAACGCCATAGATATCAGACAAGTATAAGAGATATTATTCCATTCATAGTCGTTCTTGTCCACAAGTTACATTCGGAAGTATATAAAGATGTCGAGGGGGTGCAAGCGCCAACTGTCGCACCACAACTGCCACCCCTTAGTTGCCAACTAACCAACACAATTACAACTTAATTAACTAGTTTTATTTCCGTGTACAATATTGCCGCCAACAGAGGTAACTTGTCACGTCTTCTCCCTTATTCATCCGAGTATTCCTCAACTTTTCTCTAAGAATCAGCTTCCGGTTAGTGGTCGCATTCTGGTACAGATTCAGGATGGCGTCCCACATTTCCTTCGCTATATCCAAATCTGTGATATGCGGAACTATATGATCCTTAACACCATCAAGGATTATCCTCCTCGCTTTGGCATCTTCCTTCTTATATGTTGCAAGAAGTATTGGATCTGTAGGTACAGTCACAACAGTGGTAACATATTCCTTGATACCATTCTCTTCTAGCAATAAAGAAATTTTGGCTTTCTAGACACCAAAATTTGAGGCTCCATCTAATTTGTCCTGATCTTTTAAACCTATTGAGGCCATCTCAAGGGATAAAAGAAATAATAATTCTAAAGAGGTCAAACTAGGTTTTATAAACCCTTGATTTTCTTTCTTTTGCCTAGGATAAACTTTTTCTACTTAGCTCTGATACCATGCGAAAATTCTATTGTGGTTACTGTTTATTAATCTCCTATCTCATAAAGATTATTTAACTGCAAAATACTGAAAAAATAACATAGTTGCAACTTCACAAATAAAAACACACGGAAAGAAATATGCAACACAATGACACAATATTTTCGGACAATTGTCCCTGGAAAAACCCCGAAGGGAAAACCAGTACTGTAGATGAGGAATATATATTAACTACAACAAATCAAGAGATACAAATACTGCTTGCCTCTTATTGGCAGAGCTTCGACGACCTCCCAATTTCTCCTACTGAGATTCCACCCCACTACTATCCCAACGCTAACACTGCAAGACTACTTGCTAACACTGCAAGCCTACTTGCTAACACTGCAAGCCTACTTGCTAACACTGCAAGTTTCTCCACAAACTTCATATACTCCAAATGACCCTTGACCCCTTTTTATACTACTCTCGTTGGAAAACCAACGACTGAGATTAATAACAAGTAAACAACCCTAACAAAATTGGTTGCTAGAAGTTTCTAAAAGAGATCAAATAATTAACAAATAATTGTCCCTATCTAACAAAATTTGTTTAGAAAACAATTATTTACTAATTATTACATATGGAGAACCAGTTGTCCTAGCTAACCAAACTAACATAAACTCTCAAAAGATAATATATATTTAACCATTATAAAAATTTAAAGCAACAATCAGGGCAACAGATGCCTAAGAGTTGTACCAAAATGAATTGAGAGGGGACAAAACTGAGAAAGTGAGCTGAGCGTAAATGTTGTAAATGGCTCAAAACTGGTATTTATTGTATTTTAGTTTTGGTTCTCAATTGGATAATCTTTGGGACTTTTCTCCTTGCATTAACTTATGAGATGATCATAATTACACTCAAGACAAATGAAGTCATTGAGGCCCTCCATAGAAAACATATTGGTTCCATTTTACATTGAAATATTTGAGTAATTTTGGAAGGAAACTATTTTGAAGCATCCATAGTAAAATTAGATGCTCATATGGGTTGTTTAAGGTTGTAAATTATATAAGTAGAAACACTTTAATAGCATTGTTTAGATAATCTTGAGTTCTTATTGGGAGGTGTGTGTTTTAACTAAAGATTTTTGGGAAAACAATATTATCTAAAAAGGATCAAATTTGGATTTTTAACTCTAAGAATATAACTCCATACTAATGACAAACCAAGTTCTATTTTTCAACACCTTATTTCTTTCTTCTTTATTTAGAAACTAAATAATGAAATTACCTTTTTCTCTAAAAGAGATATTTCTCTTAAATGGAAGTCCACTTTCTTTAATCTATTTTTTTTATTAAGATCTAGCACAAGACACTTTTAAAATTAATCTATTAGTGGCGTTCCTATAAGTTCTAAGACATGAGGACTAATAATGGATTCTAGAATTTCTAAAAGCATCTTATTTTGCAACAACCAAGGAGTTCAGTGCTTTTCTCATGAAATCCTCCAATGTAATCTGGTTAGCTATCATGTAGTAGATTAATGCTCTCTCTCTGTAACCTACTTATTAGATTGAGGCATCACAGGGTACTTTTCTAGTGTCTTTACAAAAAGTCTTTGCTCATATAGGAATTGTATAGGTTATCTTCATCTAATAGGGACCTTTCTTTTGATGTATTCTCAGTCTGATATCCTCCTCTTGCGTGATCTCAATTTCTTTCTTAGTCTTTGTCTTTGGTTCCACCTTTCTTTGTGCTTGATGCTTCTTCCTTGGTCACTTTTTTTCTACACTCATCATCTCTCTCTAGTGTCTTTTGATGAACAAAAATCAATATTTTTCCTACTCTAAACATACATATACTTAGTTGCAATATGTGTTTCAATGAATAAAAAGAAATATTTTTTCTATTATGAATTGTATAATCATGCATCTTATGAATTGATTGATTATATCTTGTCATAAGTGATTATTTTTTAATTGAGTCTTAATTTCTTTCCTTTTATATAGTAAAACATTTGTTTGTAGGTCATAATATATTTCAATCAAGTTTCATGATTAGAATTTTCAATTTTCAAAGATTAATTTCCTTTTCAGAATAATGAACAACTTGAAAACCTCCCTATGAAATACTCCCGCAAACATGTCAAGATTAAATTGTGCATAGCCTTTTGGCCTTTCAAAATAACATTGTGCAAATTAGAGCAGTTATAAGTCGTAGAATTTAAGTTTATTTCATATCATTTCCTATCCATTTTCTCTATAAAATAGTTATAGTTTAATTAGGTTTTAGGTGATTGCATTAAGGGAACTAACCTTCTCAGGAGATTCACTTTAGTCCTAAGAACCCATAACTTTGAAGTATTTCAATGCTTGTAAATTAGTGAGAGAGTCATTCCAAGGCTCTCTAAAGGGTGCTACTAGGATTAATAAAACTTATATTTATGAAAGAAAAAAAGAAAAGAAAAATAAATAAAAAATTATAGGTAATATTTATTTGTTAAATATAAAAAAATTTAAATTTTAAAATTACATGTTTATTCTTACAAATGAAACTGTTAAAAAATAAGATATAAATATATAAAATTTCTCTTAAATTTTTTTGGATTTGATTGTGTATTTATTATTTGTCATCAATGTTTTGAATCATAATTTGTGATTCATCATTAGGATGAAAAAGAATTCCAAGGAGATTATGAATCACAGAGTGCGATTCGAAATGTTGATGATAAAAAATACATACACAATCAAATCCAGAAAAAATGAAGAGAATACAACATGGATTGTAGAAATCTCATAGCATATATTAAATTTACTATCATTTGTAAAATTGAATTTAAAAAAAAAATTAAAATAATTAATGATTTTAATTGATATACAAAAGTAAAACAAATATTTTATCAAAAAATAATTCTTCAAATAAAGATAAAGTAAATGTTAGGATTCCCACAAATATTGAGAAGTGGGGGGGGGGGGGGGGTTGAATCAGTATCTAACCGGTTTGATGATTTTCTTAACTTAAAACATGTAGAACATATTAATACTGTATACCGGTAAACAAGAAATAATGCAATAAACAGAGATAACAACAACCACATGAAAAACACGCCATAACACAGTAGTTTAACGAGGAAACTCGGTGTGGGAAAAACCTTGATGGGATTTGTGACCCACAATATTCACTTACTGACCAATAAGAGAATATCACTGCTACAAGAGGGGCCTGCACATGCAGGAAGGCCAAGTGCCTAGAGCTCATTGCTCAATTACAAAATGGGAAGTCTCACTGACTTACAAAATGGATTATATAAAATCAATGTCTTGTACTGCTTCAAAATAGCATCTACTATGCCAGATC
Source organism: Cryptomeria japonica (assembly GCF_030272615.1). NCBI lineage: Eukaryota > Viridiplantae > Streptophyta > Pinopsida > Cupressales > Cupressaceae > Cryptomeria > Cryptomeria japonica. The sequence goes on from NC_081409.1 coordinate 377,416,790, forward strand.
TAGTACTGGTTTATAGCTCTGCTTTATACATAAACCCTTAACCTATAATTCGCATAGTAGGTCTACCTTATTTCTCCTATATATTTTCTTCCATCTATTACAAAATGTTCTACAATGATCTCTTATATATATGAGTCATTTTACAACTTGCCAAGTCGGCTTATAATGACTTCAAAATAATTAACAAAATATATTACAAACAAAATTCCTATCGGCTTCTATGTCGGTATGCTTCCTTTTACTGTTGGTGGTCTCTGTGCCGGTGTAGAGTCTGCCTTTGCGAGTGCCGATAAATTGTCTTGCTGGTGTCATAGGATTGTAAGGTTGCCATCAATGACAAAACCTTCAATCACCTACAATATCTCATTGGAGTGTGCATTTGCCAACAATCTCCCACTTTGGTATTGATGGCAACACTCATGAGAAAAATCCAAAAATTGTTATCCAAAAGAGTATGTCGGAATTGTCTTACCAAAAATTTGTGTACCAAAAGAATATGTCTTTCCCTGAGCTGATGAGTCATTTGCTAGTTATTTTTCTCATTCCACTACTCCCCCTTTGGCATCAATGACAAAGGTTGTCAAAGTGTCAATGAGTGTGGTTTCTTGCTTCATCCTTGTAACTGGTTGGTTACAATTTGAAAAAGATCTACCAAAACTAGATTCAAGCTCTCAATGAACTTTTTGTTGTCTTTTATTGTGGCCTCTGTCCTCTGAACAGTACCGGTGAGGTGTTGCATTTGCTCTGCCGGTGTTTTCTGTCCTTGAATCAAAGCATTAGATTATTCTTTTCTCAAGGAGGCGAGGTAGTCCAATTTTGGACTAAGTCTCCATTTAAGATCTTTAGCCTTTCCTTTTATTCTTTCTTTGTCTCTTTCCAACTTTAGTAGCTCTTCCTCAAAACCTGTTATTTTCTGCTCAAAAACTGATAATGAATCAGATGAATTAATGAAATTGTTAGCTAGTTGATTTATTTCTTCCTGTATCTTGGTAATTTTCTTTTCTATATCAACTGTCAAAAAGTTAGTTTTGCATGTATCTCTGTAGAAAGTTTTGAATTCCTTCAATGTGCTACATAGTTCCGATAGAAGTGTGTCAAATTTCCTTGTACACTTCTTTATTTCTTCCTCAAAGAATTTGTGTTTTTCCTTCTCTAATCTCTCCTTGAATGCTTCCTCTTTTATTTGTTCAACTTTCACAGTGTTTTCAGTAATATACTTAGACAAAGTGTCAAGTTGACTCAAAGAATCTTTATTAACTACATTACATTTTGGTGCTATCATTTTCAAAATTGGAATGGTGTCATCTATTGCCTTGTAGAGCTACAATCTGTTATCTTCTTTATGGAATCCAAAACAACTTATGTTACATTAGTTGGTTTGAATTCTATACTTGAAGAGCCAACACTCTGTATTCCTCCGGTGGGAGCAATATCCTTGCTTGTGGTGATCTCTGGTAGGTCAGTTTGTGTTTCCATTTCTTTAAGAAAAGGTTTGTCTTGCTCAGCTGTTGTCGGTGGCACTGACTCTGTGTGAACCTATTGCGGTGATGGAGCCTATTGCTCTGCTTGTTGCTCTGTGTTATTATCTATCGGTTTACCTTCTGTACCATTAGTTACCGGTGGCTCATTAGCCATATTTGTTTTCCCAGTTGTATCCTTATCTACCACAATATTGACCTTTTGAGTATCAATGTCCACTGTGTATAATACCTCAGAGTTAGGATTTGTGTCCTCTTGTGGTATGTCCATGCTCTCACTATCCAGTTGATTATCAGTAGTCACTACCGATGGAGTATTTAGAGGCTGTGGGGATAAGTTATCTTTTATTTTGTGCTAGGTGGTCCACCAACCTTGCCTTTTCCCTTATCTTTATCCTTCTGATATACTTTGATGGGTTTAGGGTTTCTATATTATTCCTGCTTTTCCTTCTCTACAAGGAATATGTCCCATGCATTAGCAGTTTCCTCTACTACCTCATTTACTCTACCAACCATAAGTGCTACATGTCGATGTGCAGTTGAAAATACTGACCAGTTAACCTCTAAGATCAGATCATCTATCTCTTTTGGTGAGTTGACAGGATAAACAACAAGTATTTTTTCAATTTTCATTTTCTTATCAATCTCTACAACAACTTGCCTTCTTGCTTCAAGTCTTTTAAACAGTTCTGTCGGCAATTCATCTACAACTTGCATTAGAAATTTCTTGTAAATGTCCAAGTGTAGAATTACACTGTTTTCAACTTTCTCCTTGTCATCAACTGATAATGAATCATATAATTTATTGATGTTTTTCAGTTGTCCATCCTCTATTATTTCATCTAGTAGTTTGTTAATTTGAGCAATGTTTTGTTGAGTCTTCTTCTTGGGTGTTAACTTCTTCTTCATTGGAGATATCTTCTTAGCTGGGGGGCTTATTGCTTATTGTTTCTATCTGGTTCTTCTAGGAGAAGGTGTAGATACTGGTGAAGGTTCTCTTTTCCTCACAACTCTTTTAAATGCAGTTGGCATATCACTTTCCAAAGAAGTTGCTATCGGTGAAAGGTGAGTTTTAGGCTATAGTGTTTCTAACTCATCTTCAGTGATACCGGTTTGTTTAAGTACATCTTCTATGATAGCCTTTGCTTGCCTAGATCCTCTTCTTACTGTTTCTTCTACCTTCTTTACCCTTTTCTTTGATTGGATTTAATTTTCAATAGTCTCAGCACTACCAAATACCTCTTCTTTAGGTTCCTTGGGTGCTTCCAAGAGGGCTTTTGCATATGTTTCAATTATGTGGTCATCAGTTTCATAACCCATTTCAATAACCCAAATAGTTCTTGGGACAACTGCCTCCATCCAAATCTCATCTTTCTTAATAACAAAGTATATTTCATCCTTATACTTATTTACAATTGCTTGTGAAAGTCTGACTCTAGTATTCATCTGGGCCTTCAATGCCTGAAAGTACTCATTTATATTCTTTTCTCTGTTTTCACCCATGTTATTTAGTAAATCAGACAATTGTTTGCCTACCAGTATATCAAAACCAAGATTCTTATTACCGATACCGAGCACCTATTTTGTTATGTGCAACATTAAATAGACAAGTAGGTTTCCAAATCTAAATGTCCCCTTTTTGTCTTTCTTAATTTTTCCAAGATTATCAATAAGCTCATCTTTCAACCATTCACACACATCTATTTTTGCATTATCCTTGATCATATCATAGGCACTCTATAGGCTAGAGACTGAGTTTAACCTATTTGCATGTGTGGTTTTGTAGCCTAAAATCATGCTAATAAATCTAACATTGATGTCAGTTACATCATTCACTCTTAAAGATCTCTTGTCAGATGTTGCACCTGTTAGGTTAATCACTAGGTCATTTTAGACCTTCTTTGTCTTATCGGGTCTGTTACCAGTGGAGGGTAACCCTATCACAGCCTTTACTGCCTCTTTAGTAATTTTGTGAACTGAGTCTAACCAGAAGAATTCACCATGAACCCTGCTTAAAACTATCCTTATAACATCCTTGGGAAATTCTGGAATACTGAGAATTTCAGTGAATCCTAGGGTTTCAACTATTTTGTGTTCAGGTTTCACATTATCGGAATCACCACAAATTACAGTCTTATACATGCTCTTGATTTCCTCATCACCTAATTCTTCTATTCTACAATGAATGTACATTCTAGGGTCTTCTGCAAAAACTACTCCTTTAGGGATTTGAGAAAATGCACCAACATTATCATCCTTCTTAGCAATTTTGGGAACTAACTGAAATACGGGTCTAGGGCGTTTAATCATTTTGACTATAGTAGGGTTTGCTATGAATTCAGGAACAGATGAAGAAGCCATGATTATAAATACCTTTATCTCCCTTAGGAAAGATTGCTTGTTGAATTGCTTTGCTTCTTTGCTTGAAATGTCTTTGCTCAGGAATTTTCGCGCTCTTTGATTGTTTGAATGCTCGGTGAAATGAAAATGGAGCCAAAAACACTGATTTATAATGTTAATTTTGCCAACTACCACATTTAATGCTTGTCGGTTAAGTAATGACTTAACTTATCTACCGGTATAGAAGTAATTTCAACTTCTCACCATCAATCGAGGGAATAATAGCATGTTTCACATTTGATTGCTAAACCCTCAAGGAAATTTTCTTCAGTTAGATGAAGACTCTCCTGTCGGTGGAATGTTACTCTATTCTGTCGGTGGAGTGTTACTTTGTTCTGCCGATGGAGGAGTGTTCCTATCACCATTTAGATTTGATTTCCTGATCCATTGTTTTGAGAATTCTTGCTTTACTTCTTCAACCTTTTCTTTACCTTTCAAACTAGGACCTTTTCTATTTACCGGTGAGGACTTGCTTCTACAAAATTTTGTAATATGTCCAATCTTGTTATAGGCATAACAAGTCACATTATTTTTCTGAATAGCTTTTCCATATCCTATGCCGGTTTGTGTTCTACATTGATTAGATAAGTGTCCAAATCTTCCACAAACATAACATCTCACATTCACTCAACAATTTTCAGAATTATGACCAATTTTGTTGCATTTTGAACATTGACCGGTGGGTGTATTGGTATTCTAATAATTTCTAGATCTACATTGATTTTCTTTATGACCATACTTGTTACAGTTAAAGCATTTGCCATTAAATTTATAAGCAGTAGGTTGTCTTACTGGTTTGCCATGATCCTGTGTGTTTGCAGTACTGGAGCTTTCACCAGCTTCAAAGCCAAGACCATTAGTGTCACCATTAGATTTCAGATTCTTCAACAAGTCACCAAGTTCTTCTGAGTTTTTCTTGAATTTTTCTTTATGTTGATTTGCAGCAGCCAGTTCTCCTTCCAAGATACCTTTTTGTCTCATGAGTTCATTTGAGTCATTCTGTGCATGCATCAGATCTGTCTTCGACATATCATTTTCATAACTAAGTCTTGTGTTTTCATTTGCAGCATCATTCAGTCTTCTAGTCAAGTCTTCTTCATTCTTCTTTCTATCTTCAATTTCTTTACAAAATCTCATAGTCATATCTTGCATCTCATTCTTTGTTGTCACGTTTTCTTCTTTCAGCTTATTCATTAGATCACTAAGAGTTTCCTTTTCATCATTCTCATTTTGCATCTTTTCACAAAGTTCTCTTCTCTTGTTTCTTGTAATGGTAAGATTTTCTTGAAGTGCTTGAATAATATCCTATGTAGCTTTTAGATCATCTTCAAGTTTGATATTTTTCAATTTTTCTACATCATAGTCTGAGAGAGTTGCTTCTAATTGCTTCATCAAGTTTTCCATCTCTACCGGTGTCAAGATCTTCCTCAAGTTGTTAGGCTTCTGAAAATAGAGGACCAAGCTCTGATACCAATTGTTAGGATTCCCATAGATACTGAGAAGGGGGGGTGAATCAGTATCTAACCATTTTGATGATTTTCTTAACTTAAAACATGTAGAACATATTAATACTATATACCAGTAAACAAAAAATAATGCAATAAACAGAGATAACAACAACCACATGAAAAACACACCATAATACAGTAGTTTAACAAGGAAACCTGGTGTGGGAAAAACCTCGGTGGGATTTGTGACCCACAATATTCACTTATTGGCCAATAAGAGAATATTACTGCTACAAGAGGGGCCTGCACATGTAGAAAGGCCAAGTGCCTAGAGCTCATTGCTCAATTACAAAATGGAAAGTCTCACTGACTTACAAAATGGATTATATAAATCCAATGTCTTGTACTGCTTCAAAATAGCATCTACTATGCCAGATCCAGTACCGGTTTATAGCTCTGCTTTATACATAAATCCTTAACCTATAATTCGCATAATAGGTCTGCCTTATTTCGCCTATATATTTTCTTCCATCTATTATAAAATGTTCTACAATGATCTCTTATATATATGAGTCATTTTACAACTTGCCAAGTCAGCTTACAATGATTTTACAATAATTAACAAAATATATTACAAACAAAATTCCTGTCGGCTTCTGTGCTAGTATGCTTTTTTTTACTACCAGTGGTCTCTGTGGCAGTGTAGAGTGTGTCTTTGCCAGTGCTGGTAAATTGTCTTGCCGGTGTCATAGGATTGTAAGGTTGCCATCAATGACAAAACCTTCAATCACCTACAATATCTCATTGGAGTGTGCATTTGCCAACAGTAAACAATATAAATAAAAAAATGTTAAATTAATATCAAAATTCATATATTTCTATATAAATATAATAAATAAATTAAAATATTATAAAAGTAAAAGAAAACATTTTTTAATTTATTTATCTATTTATATATTACATAATACTCTAAATAAATATTAATATTTAATATTCATATGTAAAAATAAAACAATTCATTAAATAAATTTGTTGAAAAATATTGCAAAATATTTATTTGAATTTTGAAGATCTCTATAAAATGTATAGCATAAATTTAATATAAAATTTTGGAAACTAATATATTTTGGTATCTTATATATACACTAATTATTATGTCATGTTTATATATTTTGTTAAATTTATTAAAGCCTAAAAAAAATGTTTTTTTTTACATCCCTCAACCAATTAAGTACAACTATTTTGATGTAAAATACAAATTATACTCTCAAGGTGACAATATTAGGTAACATTTTGCAATCAATCTATGTTCTTAATCTGCACGACTAGCCTTAAACCACACACACTAAGCAAAGTATTAAGCCTAGAGGATGTTCGTCAACTTTGAGTGTTTAACACTTTTAAGCCTAGAAGTGTATTCTTAGTGTGACAACATACATTAAACAACATATTAAGCCTAGAAAATGTCAGTCAACTCTGAGTATTTAACACTTTTAAGTCTAGAAATATAAGCCTAATGTGTGTGATTTAAGTTGTTCCAATCGAAACAAATCCACTTGCAATAAACTATAAATTGATACTTAGACACCCTTCTAAATCCCTCTTTATAATACTGAGTTGTACATTACATTCTATTGAAAAGACTTAATACCGACACTTAATTATATTGAAAGCAATATTGTTGGGAGAAGGAATAATGGACAATAATGCATATGCTCATTGTTTTGTTTAGAACGTGGTATTATCAGGAAGAATCACCAAAACCGAAGACATACTAAAGTCTGTTTTCAACCGGCCAACATTTGTGCGTCGACGTGTTATAATTTGATGGCCAGACACCCATATTTAAAGCATAATTATAAGCAGATTTGTTCCTAAAGGTATTATGAGAAATTTCACGTTAAGAATATTCTTAAAAGATATTATATTTTACTGCCAAAACTTTTTTGAAGGGCAATAGGTGGTGTAAGAGTTGTACAGCCTAGTTGGCCGTGGAGAACTTGTGCTCTTAAAAGAAAGGTCACAAGTTCAAATCTCACAAAGAGGTAAGGTATGTACATCTCGAAGGACCAATCATTCTGGCGCCTTCCATTGCACTCTTCGTAACAATTGCCACTCTTCAAAAATTAAATTATAACCAGATTTGTTTATAAAGATTATGAGAAATTTTGGCGTAAGAGTTGCACTAGGCTATTCAATTATTGAGGAGAAGAAACCGAGAAAATGGGAAACGGCTGAAAACTGGCATTCGCCCGACAATCAGCTCTCCTCTGTTTGACACCAAAGCCAAAAAAAAATGACGATGTGCGTGTGCTCGCCCAGCAATCACCCAGGTGCGTTCCGTTGCAGTCTCCATAGGAATTGCCCCTCTTCCTCTTCCTCCGCTTCTACCAATTCTGAGGTGCATATGCGTAGATCGGCGATGAAGAACTCGATTGCAAGAATCGGCAGTGTGGAAGGAGGAGAATGGATGAAGAGAGCGCTCAGTGTGCTCATTCGACCCTCCTCTCATCTACTTCAAAGGAGAAGGTCGTTCCACCAGCAGACCAGCAGGCTCCGCCATATGACGAGGTCGTTTCCTGAAAGCCTGGCCGTTGTCCGCTCTATATAACTCACGTTTTGCTCGGTTGAGTAAAACGCCAGAACAACGCATAGCAGCACAGTGGCGCGCGGTTTTTTGATGCAAAGAGTAAACTGACACTGAATTGCATCGACAGAAATTTTTTCTTTTTAAACGTAATATTCACTCTCAATTCCATTTCCTGTGATTGTCAGGATTTTGAGCTACGAAGGGATAAGTAATTGTATAATTTGTGAACAGCAGATGGGAGACCATTAAAACACAGACGAGATGTTTAATACAAATCAATGTAAATGAGGCCTGTTTAGAACGTGTTTATTTAATCGTCGGCCTGTAAATAACTGAATAAAAGATTAAAGGTACATGACTTGTTTGCTATGTTTGGAGTTCGCTTAAGTGGCTTGTTTTTGACAAATAAAGTAGGTCTTAGGTAGGTTTTAATGGACTAACAGGAGCAATTTGTAGACTAGATGGTCATGGATAGTATAATGGTTTCTTATTTTTATGGAATTTCTCAAATCATTTTATAAATGAAATTATTAGTAATATTTGTTGCAAATAAAAATTGTAGGTCAATAAAACGAAGAAGAAAAAATGGTCAAGCCATATGTAGCTGCTGCTTATTTCTAGCCTCTTTTTTCAAAATTTATTTTTAATTTTTAAGCAAGTGGCTCTCCACTAAAATAGGGAAAGATTTCATTTTATCCTTTTCTCTTAATTGAGATTTTACATGGGAACACTACATCTACTAAAAATTTAAGCACAAAATGTTCATAAGAAGTCGCATGGAGATATGGGTTACTGTTTGGGGCCCTATGGAGGGGTCTTTCGGTGGGTATTTGAGATGACCAAGAAGTGGTAGAAATAAAATCTTAAGTTTCTAAGATTTAAAATTTGGGTTGGTAGATTATATTCACAATAAAAGTTTACCAATTAATTTTTGTTGGAATCAACAAATTCTTTGATTATGAGTGTAAGTGGCTTTTATAGTAAAGTATTAGAGTCAATGTACTTTTAATTATATGTTTCAATGAGTGTTCACTCCTTGCACACTCAACCTTTCAATTACTAACTTTAAAGGAACAAAAAAAATAAAAATTCTATTAATAAATTTGACATATATCAATAGCCGTCCATTTTTTAACACTTTTATATCATAATTGACTCATTGTGCAATATTATTAGTACCCATAGTGCATGATTATGAGGACATTTGTGCATAAATATTGACATTTTTTAGTGCACGGTTATTGGGGCATATTTAAGCAGATGTTGGGTGACACTTTCAAATGTGTACTTTTTACCCTTGGTTGCATAATGGATTGCACGCATTGTTCCTACCAAGAAGCTTGAACAATAGCTATAAGTCACATGTGGAAACTATAAAAAAAAATATGAAAATTTGATGTAGTTTAGAATCTATGGGTGTGCGAAGTTAGCTATAATGTTACCATTATGAAAGAAAAATGAAAAGAAACTATTTATAGCACAATTTATTTTTGAAATATAAAGACATCAAATTTTAAAAATATATGTTATTTCTTACAAATGAAACTATTAAAAAATAAGATATAAAAAGGCTAAAATATATTACATTTTTTAGAGTTAGACCAAAATTTAACAAGTCACTAAAATAATGAATAATGGCTTTTGAAAAAATAATATTCATGTCACAAATAAAAACCAAAAGTCTTACCAAACAAACAATGTAGATAAAATAGAATAATTTGATAAATTAAAATTAAAATTTATGTGTCATATATGTGTTGTCATCGCATAGTGTGTGGCGGTGTTGTCGTGACCACCAAGATTCAAGCCCCTATTAGACCATTGTGATTGCATGCTTGTATTTAAAAAATTAAGAAATGTTTATTTGAAGATATAAACAAAATTTATGACATATATTTAAAGAATTTGAAAAACAATATTTTTTAAAAACATCTCTTTTTATATATACACATCAAACATTCATTGTCAAAATATACTTGCAAGATGAGAATATGAACATTTGCTATAACATATATGTCTCAAATCTAAATAAATCCACTTGGAATAAAATATATATTTTAACAAATTAAATTTAAATCATATATAGACACTCCTCAAACATTCATTAGCAAATTATATTTGAAAAACAATAATATTAACATTTGCTATACATCAATGTCTTAAATCTAGTCAAATCCACCTAGAATTATATATAGAAACCATAGACACCCCTCAAACATTCATTGTCAAATTAAGATGACAATATTATTAACATTCGCTATAAGTTAGAACTTGAAACACACTTCCATGCTACATCCTGATACCTGATACCTGATACCTGATACCTGATACCTGATACCTAGTACCTACTGAATCCCCAAATCTAAACAAATCCACCTGAAATAAAATATAATTTGGAACTTGAAACACACTTCCATGCTCCATCCTGATACCTGGCACCTGAGTTGTACATTCTATTGAGAAGAGTACATACCAATAGTAAATTATACTGAAAGTGAAGGCGATGTTGCTAGGAGAAGGAATAATGGCCAACAATGCATAGGCTGCATTAATAACACCCAATTAATTGTCTAGAACGTGGTATTATCTGGATTCTAGAAGAATCGCCGAAACCCAAGTGATACTAAATTCTGTTTTCAACTACCCACCATTTATGCGTCCACGTGTTATAATTTGATGGCCAGGTGCCCATATTTGAAGTATAAAGTTACAATCAGATATGTTTTTAAAGATATTATGAGAAATTTGGAGTAATACATTTACTACCTAAGCTTTTTGAAGGGCAATGGTGAATGGACACGCAGGGCAAACAGGTGGCGTAAGAGTTACACTAGACTAAATAACCTGGGCCCACCAACCCCCAAATGGATAGAGTTGGGGACGAAACCATTGACAACTCGCTCGTGAGTATAAGTTACAATCAGAATTGGTTTTAAAGATATTATGAGAAATTTTGGGATAAGATTATTCTCATAAAGTAATACATTTACTACCCAAGCTTTTTGAAGGGCAATGGTGAATGGACACGCAGGGCAACAGGTGGCGTAAGAGTTGCACTAGACTAAATAATCCCAAAATTGATGGAATTTGAGACGAAACGGTTGACAACTGACATTCGCCTCTGGTTCCAAGTGAGCTATATATTGAGCCAATCATCTCTCCTCGGTTTGACACAAATGACAATCAATGGCTTCTACAAAGACTACATCCAGTGGACAAAGACCTACCGTTCCCTCGGCTCCAGCGAGGAAGATGTGCCTCTGCTCACCAAGCACTCATCCAGGTGCCTTCCGTTGCAGTCTCCATAGGACCTGCCCCCCTTCTTCTATGTCGCCCACTTCTCAGCTGCACATTCGGAGATCTGCCATGAAAATCTCGCTGGTGAGAATCGGCAGCGTGAAAGGAGGAGAATGGGTGAAGAGAGCGCTCTCTGCACTCATTCGCCCCTCCTCTCATCAACTACGAAGGAGAATGGCGTTCCACTCGCAGCCCAGCAGACTCCGCCATATGACCACGGCCAAAGACAAGATCGTTTCCTGAAAGTCTGGCCGCTGCCCGCTCTACACAACTCACGTTTTGCCGGATGAGTAAAATGCCACAACAGCTCATCAGCATATTGGCGCGCGGTCTTTTGATATAAAGAGTAAACTGATACTGGATTTGTATCGATTAATTGGTATTCAGACACTTTTTTCTGTTTATATGTAAAGTGTATATACTATTCATTCTCAATTCCATTTCTTGCTGCCATCTGGATTTTCAGCTATAAATGAAAGTGGATGTATATTTTGTGAATAGCAAATGCGAGACCATTACAACACAATCAAGATGCTACATACAAATCAACATTTCAACGCCTGTTCATAATTTCGTTTATTTAATCTTATTTAATCATCGGCCTGCAAACAAGTGAATAAAAAATTATTTAATGTTTTTAAGGAACTTTGCTTGCAATCCGCCAATACTTTCTGATGAGTAGATTAAATGTAAATGACTTGTTTGCTGCATTAAATTTACAGTTTAAAAACCCAAAATAAAATTTATAATCTGAATCGTCCTTAAGATTTTGGTCTTCTAGGTGTACAAGAAGACAAAAACAATATTTTTATAAAATGAACCATCATTTAAGATTTTGGTAATTTAGGTGTACAAGAAGAGTTCAACAATTAATTTGGGTTGGAGTCACAACACACTCATTATTTAGTTAATTTGGGTTGGAGTCACAACACACTCATTATTTAGGAGTGGATTTAGGAGTGGGAGTGGGTTTCATGGTACATTCATTATTGGAGTTAATATTATTCATGATTAACTATAAAATTTCATCTTTTTCGATAGAAGTTTTTTTTTTTTTAATTATGTATATGTTATATGTTTTTTTATTAGAAATAAAATAAGTTTTGAGTGGATTGAAATTTCTTACATTAGGTTTTGAAGGGATCTTAAATTCTTTAGAATTAAACGAGAATCTAGAATCCATAAATAGGACACTGCAACAAGATACATAACAAAGACAAACAACAACCAAACATCAATTAAACAGTAGTAAGGTAGCAGTGAACATCAAAGCCACCCACCAGGCCTAAACACTCAAACAAGAGAAGTCAACATTGAGATAAGGATTTTGCAAGGCTCCCTTAACTTGAAATAAGGGTTTAGGTAAGGCGAGCTCTTAACCTATTCACCAAATGTTTACCCATGAAACCTAGGATCAACCTGCACCAATCAACGAATGCTTCCAAAGAGAAAGACACTTCAAAGACCAAGCGAGATTCAAGAAATAAGGGTTTAGACAAGGCATCCTTAACCTTTAGATTAGGTTTTGACATGGCACCCAAAACCACCAGATTGAAGCCAACAACGAAACACCGGCTGAAAGTCGACACTCCTCTATCAATGGGAAATAACAAGGCTCCCATAGCCACCAAAGGATAAATTCAAGATCCAAAAAGCCAAAGAAGAGTAGCAGAGTGTTTTGAAAGGCTCCTTTAACCTTCACAAAGGGACTAAAACTGGCACCCAAAAAGGACTAGCATTAAGCAGCCACAAACCACCAAATAAGAAATCCTCACCTCGCAAGAAAAGCTTCTCTCCACCTTAATAGAAGAAGAACCCACCACAAAAGGAGCAGAAGAGGAAAAACCCACCAAAAAGAATAGCCACGCTTGAAACTTATCTGCATCCAAGCACCCAAAGATGAGATCAGCTCCCACAAAACTGCTTCCAACCTCTCCCACAAGGCAAATCTCCACCTACATAGAAAACGTCGCCACCTTAATAGGACCCGTAGAAGAGAGAGAAAGGAATGGAAAGAGCCAAACCCAACCCAAGGACACAAGAATAAACCCTACCTCAATAGGAGCTGACTCCACCTCCATAAGAGTAACACAGAAAATGATCAAAGGAGAAGCAACAAAAGCCCACAAGAGAAAAAAGAAAACTAAAAACCACGAGGCAAGAATAGTCCCAAAACCAGAGACAACCCAAACCCAAAAACGTTGAGAATACGCATCCAGATTGAGCCCAAGAAAAACAACAAAAAGACAAAGAAAAAACAAGAGGAAGCCAAGACAAAGGAACACAACCCACAAGGCTTGACCCCAACATAACAAGAAAACCAACCACAAAAGCAAAAAAGAAAACACAAGAACAAGCCCAACAATACAAAAGAAATAAACCACAACAGACACCAAAGGAGAAGACAAGAAAAACCCCAATAGAAAGACCTAACCAAGAATAGGAAACGACAGCAGAGAATAGGACAAGAGAGGCCCACCAGGAAACAAGCACCAAAATAGGGGATAAAGACCAGAAGAAAGCCAACCCACAAACCCTAGCACCTCCACGAACACATCCACCACAACACAACACCACCAACTAGGAATCAAACACCATGTTTAGACCCAAAACAAGAAAGGGAAAGAGGATACAAGATAAAGAAACAAAAGGGCCATAACCAAGAACACCGACCTGCCAAACCAAACCCCCACCAACAACAGAAAAAAAAATGCATTAATCGAAGATCCCACCCAAAATGTTGCCCAAAACAACAAGAAGCAAGGAGGAGGGAGAAAGAATGTCATCCTCCCCATCATCATCATCCTCAGACCCATCGATGTCAACTAGCAAAAAATTGATCCCTCCTCTGCCACTAATCAAATTGCCTCTCATGCAATCATTCCCTCCTTTGCCTTCGTTCAAATGTCAAAATTTAGACCCAAAAGTGTATTCAACACCTTTTATAAAATCTTTTCTAATATCCCATTCAACCGTATTAAGCCCTTTTTTGGTAAGATCATCGACGAGAACCAAAAAGGATTTGTGCTTGATCGTCAAATTTCTGATGCGGTGTTTGTGGTCCATGAAACTCTCCATTCCATGGAAAATAATAATGAGGGTATGTTGTGTAAGTTGGATATCTCCAAGGCCTTTGACATGGTTTCTTGGCCTTTTCTCTCTATGGTTTTGAGCAAATTTGGTTTCAAAGGGAAATTCTTGAAGTTAATTGAAGCCTGTGTCAAAACTCCCATTTATTCGGTCATGGTAAATGGTTCCTCGAATGGTTTTTTCTCCTCATCAGGTGGCCTTAGGTAGGGTGATCCGCTCTCACCATATCTATTCATTTTGATGGTAGATTTTCTTGGTCACAATATTCACATGCTTGTTCTCCATGGTAATCTCAAAGGAATTAAGCCCTCCTCGATTCCCTTTGTCATTTCCCACCAAAAATTTGTTGATGATATGATTTTACTTATTGAAGCTTCAATGGTGGAGGCTAGAGGATGGGTTTCTTTATTCTTGGACTATTCCAGAGCTTCAAGGCAAAAAATCAATCTGGATGAAAAGTGCCTTATATTTTATGAATGTCCCCAATGACATTCAATTCCGCATTCCTCGAATTTTGAACTGTTAAATTGGTTGCCCTATTAGAACTAATATTATTAATTATGGAAATTGAAAGTGTCCCTATAGAAAATTCACTTTTTTTTCAAGGGTAAGGATAAGAAACAATAAAAAATTAAAAAATATGACAATATGATAATATAATAATAATAATGTGGTATTAATAGATAAGATTTTAATAGAAATATAAAAAATGTAACAATAATAATAATTTAGTATTAATTTTTTTCACTTTTTAGCTTTTATCAGAAGTTTAATAGAAATATGATATATTTCACTAATCTTTATCTATATTCCTTTTTAAAGATAACTATGATAGTATTTAATATTCATATTTTAAAATAAATAAATAAAATCATTAAATTTATTTCTTTTAAAATATTAAAAAATGTTGATTTGAAAATATCTATAAAATTTATAGCATAAATTTAATATAAAAATTTGAAAATTAATATTTTTAATATCTTATATATACACTAATTATCATGTTATAAATTTTAATGAACATTGCAAATTATTATCTCCCAAGACGGCAAAATTAACATTTTGCTATAAATCCACGCCCCAAATCTGCACAAATCTACCTTAAATAAAATATAAGTTGAAACTTGACACACTTCCAAATCCATCCTTATCAGCAAGAATCGCCGAAACCCAAGTGATGCTAAATTCTGTTTTCAGCCGGCCACCATTTGTGCATCCAAAACGGCTAACAATTGAGATCGCCTCTGGGCTATATATTCAGGCCTTCATCTCTGTTCGGTTTGATACCAAAGAAAAAAATCAATGGCTTCTTCAAAGAGTACATCCAGTGCCCCCGTTCTTCCCTTGGCCCTCCACCGCTCCCTCTCTCCCACCCGCCATTCTCCTTTACTCACTTTCCAATTAACCACATCCACATCCCCAAACACAAATCTGCACGCCCCTTCGCTTCACCCCAAGTCCCGGCAGAGGGCGACCGTTCCATCCGCTTCAGCGAGGAAGATGTGTCTGTGCTCACCCAGCAATCACCCAGGTGCGTTCCGTTGCACTCTCCATAAGTATTGCCCCTCTTCCTCTTCCTCTTCCTCTTCCTCCGCTTCAACCAATTCTCAGCTGTATATGCTCAGATCGGCGATGAAGAACTCGCTGGTGAGAATGGGCAGCGTGGAAAGAGGAGAATGGATGAAGAAAGCGCTCCCTACACTCATTCGACCCTCGTCTCATCAACTACGAAGGAGAAGATCGTTTTACACGCAGCCTAGCAAGCTCCGCCATATGACCACGGCAAAAGACGTGGCCGTTTCCTGAAAGTCTGGCCGTTGCCCGCTCTACACTAGTCAAGTTTTGCTAGGTTGAGTAAAACGCCACAACAGCATATTGGCGCGCGGTCTTTTGATGGAAAGAGTAAAATGATACTGATTTCCGTCGATAGATCGGTGCTCAGAAAAAAAATTCTGTTTATATGTAGAGTGTATATAATTGACAGGCCTGTTTATATGTGAAGTGCATATAATATTCACTCGCAATTCCATTTCCTGCTGCCGTCAGGATTTTTAGCGATGAAGGAATAAGTAAATGTGTATAATTTGTGAATAGCAAATGCGAGACCTGTTACAACACACAAGATGTTATGTACAAATCAACATTATGAGGCCTGTTCAGAATTTCGTTTATTTAATCATCGGCCTGCAAGGAAGTGAATAAAAAATTCTTTAATTTTTTTAAGGAACTCTGCTTGCAATCCACCAAATCTTTCTGATGAGTAGATTAAATGTAGTTGACTTGTTTGAGATGTTTGCAGGTTGCTTTTCACAAGGAAAGCAGTCTTACTGTCCAAGTTTCTAAATTTACAGTTTAAAAACCCAAAATAGGAAAAGGTGTAGTACTCATGCATTTTCTATTCTTTCTTGTTTCTAGATATTTTAGTGAGATGAAATGTGCAATGATGAATATTGTATGTGTCTGCTCTTTTCTGTTATGATTTTGGGTCCACTTTGATTTAAGTTCTTAATAGAATAACTAGTCTATAAATGGTATTTCCGTGTGAACTTGACTTGTGACAATATCATCATCTCATCATCTCTAGAGATTGATCTTGATTTATAGATCTTTAATTTACCATACTAAATGAAATATGCAAGTATGGATTGAAATATATCTATAAAGCCCCAAGTTTCCACTTCATATAAATTAATTGAAGTCCTCAAAAATGTGATAAAAAGTACCTTGTGGCATAGAGTTAATTCATTTTATAATAGTTTCCTTTGTTCCTTATGGATTTCTTTACCTACATGAGGGTAATGGACCTAGTCAATAATAATTTCATACTTTTCATGATACAAATAAGTATAGTAAATGTGTAGCTTACTTCATAGTTGGGAAAATATAATGTGTTAAAAGATATTTTAGGTTCATCTATTTGATCAAATTGAGATTGAGTGCAATGATACTTTTAGTTCTTTTCTTTATATAGGCTACTTTACTATTGATCCTAGAGGGTGGTTAATGTTGTAAATGATATGAGTAAGCCATGTCACTTCAGTTATGTTATTTTATTGTACTAATGATTCTAATTGAGTGTCTACGAGAATTTCAGTAGGAACTCCTTTTTGTACTTCATATACTAATCTTGATTTTTGAAGTTCTTAAGAGAGAGGATTGAGGTAGTTGTGACAAATTAACACCCTTGGAGATCTCCTTGAGAATGTTGTGAGAGGTTAGAGAGGGAGGAAGAAATCTTCATGTGAAAAAGGTAAGGAATTCCCTTATTTTACTTCATTCTATTACTGAAAAAGAGCATGTGATAAGAGTAGAAATTGACTACTATTTTAATTCATCTTAATTCACTTTGGGATGTATTGGATCGTTCTTCTGAAAAAATTGTAAAGTCAACAATGTTTTTTATTTTTTCATTTTTTATTAAAAGGTATTTAACAAGTTTTGAAGGGGCCCTAAAACCCTATTACAAAGCATTGCCCAAAGGAAAAACATATCCAAATGGCAATCAGAACAATAGCCAATAAAAAGAGACCTAACAATCTAAAGAAAAGAAAATACGAGAGACATTATTGCAGCTTCTTGAGGGTATCAACAACTTCCATCTCTTGTCTGTAGAATTTATCATGTAGTTTCACAAGGCCAAACAATTCATTCTTCTCTTCCTCAAACATTTTCTTTTTATTTCCATGGGTACACAAGCTCAAACCCGTTCGATTATTTTGCTTCACATGTTTACCCTTATCTTGAAGAGCATACAAATACTAAGAGTGGCATAAATCAATATATTAATTTTTTTAAGTTAAACCAATATTTCATTCACCGTCAAAGCATCAACAATAATATTAAAAAGTGACTATGCAAGAAATGAAAACATTTCCATAAGAAAGAACCAAATTTATCTGAAAATCTTAAAGGGAAAAACCATCGTGAGAATAGTTGCTTGGATCTACTACCCAAATCCAAAATCACAATAGAAAACTGAACTTAAAATTATTTTGTAGGATGCAACACACTAAAATTTCAACCAAAAGAGGACACCAATCCCCTTGCAATCTGATTTGAGGGCACCAATATACATGAGACACCAATCC
This sequence comes from Cryptomeria japonica, assembly GCF_030272615.1. NCBI lineage: Eukaryota > Viridiplantae > Streptophyta > Pinopsida > Cupressales > Cupressaceae > Cryptomeria > Cryptomeria japonica. The sequence goes on from NC_081409.1 coordinate 377,435,181, forward strand.
CCTTACAATCTAATTTTTCAGGTAACATCCTATAGGAGACACCATCACCTTACAATTTGATTTGAAGACATCAACCTACAAGAGAAACAAAAGTCTTCAAATTGAGCATCAACCCAACCACTAAGTACCGACTCAAATTTAGAGACACCAACCTCAAATTACAAAATGAATGATACAAGAGTAGTTACAAATGATTATATCATAAAGATCTTCATAGATTCAATCTACATACATCTAATTTTTATTTGAATCAACCAACATACACTCTACAAATTTATTCACTTCTGAAGGCTTATGTTCTACAATAGAGAATGTAACATTATGCTCTCTCTCTCTCTCTCTCTCTCTCTCTCTCTCTCTCTCTCTCTCTCTCTCTCTCTCTCTCTCTCTCTCTCTCTCTCTCTCTCTCTCTCTCTCTCTCTCTCTCTCTCTCTCTCTCACACACACACACACACACACACACACACACACACACACACATTAATACCATGACAACTCTCCAAGATAATCTATGTCAACCATAGGTCAATCCTAAATTCATGTAATTTGTAGTTGACTCAACCTTAAATCACATAGAGTAGTATAGGAGTGAAGTAATAGTATGCACTTTATATCATAGGCTCTACTAGCCTCAAAAAACCTTCACACACTTTCTCTAGCTAGTGCATGTTTCCCTTAGCTAGCACAAACTTCCAAGCATTTCCACAGCCATCTAATAAACACATTCTTCATTCTGGCACCTTTAGGTATCTTTTTGGTAACTCAAATCCTCTAAAAATTGGATCCAAGATACCTCTTGATTGGCCCCACCCATCCACCAAATCACAACCCAAATAAATAATTGTGCTACAATGTGACACCATGTAATGAAAGTACAACATGGTGCAAATACCACCGGCAAGCAACAAACCTCAATAATCTAGTGCAAACTCTTCCATGCTTCAAAAATATTACTACACATTTAAGAACTATTGGTTGTGGTAAACTTCCCCACTCTTATAGGAATAATCAATATAAAAAACCTCCTTGAAATCTTTCTATGAATCTTCTATAAAATTAGTTCCTTGAACTCTTTCTGCAGAGCTTCTATAATATTAATGAGAACTTTTCCAATTGATTGAGATTGCATTTGAAAGTGCACCAACTCTTGAAGATAATGAAATTTTTTGAAAGTTCGATTAGTGGATAAGGGATTTGGATAAAGGGAAGGGGTTATAGGGACCTTGGAGAAAGATGGGAGTCGAAATATGAATGGGGGATTATATGGATTTCCTTTGTCAGAGGTGTCATGAGAGTAGCTTGTGCTAGCTAACTCCCTGTCAACAAGTATTTTTTGAGCATGGATGGGAGGTGGAATCATGGGGGAAGATTGTTCACAACAATGTCATTAAGGGGATTGATTTCATATTCATCTTGATGAAAATGACTATCATCATCATCAATTTCAAATGGGTTGTTGGGATGGTTATAATGAATATTCATCGAAACAAAATGGATTCATGATTTTGAGATTAGGATTTTTGATTAGTCAAGATGATGTGACTTTGGATGACTTGATGGCTTTGGATTGGGATGGGGTTGTGTAAGGATTTTTAAAATTATGATTATTATTAAAGGAAAAAAATGATTGCATAAATTTAAGAATAGATTAGAGAAGGAGAGGGGATGTGAAGGATTAAGAATCAAGGCCTTGTAAAATCCCTTTGATTTGGATTTGATTACTATAATTAGGATAGGCTAAGTTCCTATGCGGATATTATTTTATTGCCTACATAGGATAAGCTAATTTCCTAATCAAGAATCCTTTTATTACGTACTTATGATAGGCCAAATTTTGAAGCAAGCATTGGTGTAATCATTGGATCTTGATTAATAATGGTTGTTGGTAAATTTTATTTTGACATGAATGATTAGATGAAAGTGATTAGATATATAGATAGCATTAGGGATTAAATTTGTTGATGGTTGAAAGAAAATAATTATATGTGGATAAAATGAAATGAGGGATTAGATTAGAAGAGATTGTGTCACGACTCGAATTAGACCTTAGCTAGATTTATTTATTATGTCAGATACCTTTTGATTAACTTTTAATAATGATAGATGATATTGTGTGGTTTAGTGACAATGATGATGGTTAGTTATTTTATGATGATAATGTTTTAATGCTACTTTACTATTATGATTAATAATACTTAATAATGATGTTTTATTGATATGATGTCGTTATTTAATGATGATAAATAATAATGTTATGATGTTAATATTTTGCTAGATTTTTATGTAATGGGATCTGATGAATTTTTGTCAAGTATAAGTTGCAGGGTAACCGTCGAAGGCGGACATATGATCGAGGAGGGGTTTTTCTAGCTCGCCGGTAGCAACCTAAGTATTGGAACCTTGTGCAAAGTACCCAATTAGATAAGCAATTAGTAAATTAAATTAGGGAGTCTAAAATATATTGATAAAATAAAATAAAAATAATAATAAGGATAAATTATTAAATATACAAGTATTTAATATTACAATCAAGCTAGAAATAATTATAAAATAATTATTTAAAAGAGAGTAAATAAATTAATTAGTTAAATAATAAAAAATAAAACTATTTGATAATTAAATTATAAAATATAAAAGATATTTAAGATATAATATCTTATAAATACTAAAATTAGAGGACTAATTAAAATAAATAATGAGATTAATTCAAGAAATTAATTAAAATATTAATTAATAAATTTAAATAAATGATCAAGGCATGCGAAAATACAATGTTGGAGTAAACATATGTACTAAAAATATACACGATATGTGAGAGCCTAATAATTAATTATTTTCTTAAAAACTAAATCTTTAACAAATTGTAATTTAATAAAATCAATTAACTATTTTGTGAGTTCTAATTTTAATAATTAGTTTTATTTTAAGAATTTAATCATGCAAACAATTAAAATTTATTTTTAGAGAATTCAATGTTTATAAATATAGGAATAAACCTGCTATTTGATCATTCCAATTCTTTTTGAGCTTCTTGATTCGTGTGATTGTTGTGAAGTCGACAAGGTAGATTGAAGAGATTGTCTAAAATTTGGGAAATGCCTGTGATTCTTCTTTCTTACAGCCAGGTTCATTTATTTTACATATTTTATTGAGTCTTTATTTGATCTTTTTCTTTTAAAATTGGGTATTGTGGATTTAATGCTAGTTTGTTTGATGTGTCAATTGTGTTGTCAACACCTTCTTCTTGATGTATCATAAAAAGTGAAAACTGGGTTTTTAGAAAATTTACTAGGTTTTTGCGTTTCAAATAATTTTAGATACTGTGAAAATTTCAGAGAAAGTGGGATCTGGGTTTTTAAGAAAAGACTAAAACATTACGACTGTATTTGGAAAGTCTTGATAGTGGTAAATTCTAACTTAAATAGAGATTCTTAATTTTGATTTGAGGAAATTATATTATAAAGGGAAAATTTATAAAAATTTATAAAGAAAACATATAATAATATTATTCTGACATTAATCCACGGAGGGTTAATTATTTTTCTGTCTATGAGGGATGATTATGGAACGAGAGTGGTTGTTTATGGGCTAACCAGGGAAGGGTGATTTTCTTCACCTCCCCAATAGGGTAATGATGGCCATCATATTTATTTATTTATTTTTCTCCCTGCCATAACACATGTAGTTAGTTCAACCAGGATGGGTTGTTAGTTCTACATGATTGCACAGGATTCCTTTACTACCAGTTGGTACCGACTTGCTAGGATACTCCGTCATGAGGAACGGGAGCTTATCAAGAGCACCGGGAAGCTTATGCTTCATTTGGTTGGGCAGATAAAATGCCTGGGTCATATGTCTGTCATCCGGTTTGCGAGAGGAGGTTATCCAGGTCAAACAGAGGCGACACATCCGGAGACAAAGAAAGTCAGAGATTCCAGATAAAATTTTATGTAATAATCAAAGATGTATATTTTATTTCATTGTAAAGACCAGAATGGTCGCATGTAGAGGTTATGAAAAAGGACCTATAAAGGTCACATGATGTAAAGCGACAAGAAGTCGCCATGCAATGTAACTGACAAATAAAAAGAAGAAGAAAAAGGGCTACTAACATACTAACCCACTAACATACATGATTTACTTTCTTAGATTAGTTTTCATTTATGCATGCATGCATATTTAATTATCTGGTAGATTATTTAATTATGTGTTTTTGCATGTTAATTTAATTCGTAATAATTTCATACATATGATTTACGCTACTCATGCGCACATGTAACTCGACATCGTAACTAATTATGGTTTGCATTCTATTGGACCTCATGCGTAATTTTAGATTGTTATTGTTCGCATGCACATTTAATTCCTACATGTTCTTTAAGAGTTGCATGGTTGTTCAGTTACTTATCTATTACTTGCATGCTAATAATTATTTCTTTTGCATGTGCAATAATGTTTAATTTAACAATTAATTAAAATAGTGAGTTTAAGTTTGGTTTAACTAGGGTTAGGACAAGCGGGTCCTTACATTTTGGTATCAGAGTTTACGGTTTAAAAACTAGGACCTTGAGCCTTCTATGCTAAGACTTAGTTTGTTGACTTTCAGGATACCTAATAGGCCAACATGGTGCAAACAAGGAACAAAGCTGGACCTAGCAATAGTGGACCCAACAATAATGAGAGGTTGGAACAGATATTTGAACTACTCAACTGTCAGGGAGCCCGAATGGATAGTATGGAACAATATATACGAAGGGTTCTTAATGGGAATCCTAGGATTGAGTTAGATGAAATACCCAGAGTAGAGGGAGTGAGACTACCTAGGGTGGAAGTGGAACCTCCTAGAGGCAGAATATCAGAAGAACTGGGCAAGGACCTTAAGAAAGTGACCCCACCAAAGTTTGACGGGAAAACCATAGGTGACAGTGCAGAGGCATGGATCATAGAGATGGAGAAGTACTTTCTGCTTAGAGACTTATCTGATGAGACTAAAGCTATATGGGCTGCCTACCAACTCTCAGGAGAAGCTGCTACTTGTTGGGACAATGAGAGAGCACAACATAACTTTCAACTTGGAGAACTTACTTGGACCCTTTTCCTTCAACTTTTTCGAAGCAAGTGGCTCCCACAACACTTCTTCAATAGTAAGATAAAGGAGTTTCAGAAACTAACTCAAGGAAACATGACAGTGACTCAATATTGGGAAAAGTTCTCACACTTGCTAAAGTATGTGCCACAATACCAGACAAATGAGAACTTTAGAATTCACAAGTTCATCTTAGGATTGCGACCGCAAATAGGAGCAGAAGTGGAAATGCATAGTCCAGAGACCATGGCAACAACATTTGAGAAGGCAACTATGCAAGAACAAAAGTTAATACAGATATATGAAGCTAGAAATAACAGAAACTCAGAGTTCAAGAAGAGAAAGTTTCAGAACAATAATCAGAAGGATGGAACTCAACATATCAGGAATCTGAAGGGGAACAATACTGGGGACAATAAGGGTCAGAACTTCAATTAGAACTTCAATAATAGAGGAAACAATAATTTTGGCAATAACAGGTACAATGATAGAAACAATAATGGGAAGGATAAGCCAGAGTATAAGATGGGACCCAGAGGTGGATGTTTCATCTGTGGAAGAAAGCATTATGCTAATCAGTGTGATCAACGCATAGTGGAAAAAGGAAGAGAAATACAACCACATCACCAGATTCATGCCGTAGTTGACAATCGCCAAGCAGACTTCCAAGCCTCGCCTATCCAGCTTGATGGTAAACTTTTTGGTCATGCAGTTTCCATTCTTATAGATACAGGTGCTACTGAATGTTTTGTGGATCCTAGAGTTGTATCTAAGTTAAATGTTAAGCCTGGTTATATGTCTAAACCTTCAAATGTTCAATATGGGAATCGGGCAGAGCGGAGGGTAGACCAATGTTTGGCATGCAGTGAATTACTACTTCCCAACTTCCTCACTGAAGTAAATCTTTATGTAGCTCCATTAGGAAGTTATGATGTCATCTTAGGAATAAATTGGCTGACCGAGCATAAGGCTATAGTAAATTGTGAGGATAAACTTATGGAGTGTTTTGATGACTTAGGCAATCAAGTAAAGATACAAGGGGATAAGAATCCTTTGCAACTTAGAAAAAATTTTGTAATGCAACTTAAGAAGGCCCAAAGGAAAGGTTGTGAAATTTACTCAGTGCACATTAAGGATCTAAGGGAGGATAACACGGGACTTGATACACATTCTATCCTTCGAGAGTTCCAAGATGTCTTCCTAGAGGAATTGCCAGGATTGCCACCTAAGAGGGAGTTTGATTTTACTATTGACTTGCACCCAGGGACTGAAGCCCAATCTAAGGCACCTTACAGGATGGCAACCACAAAGTTATACAAGCTAAAGGTGCAGTTGCAAGAGTTAATGGACAAGGGTCTAATTAGACCAAGTGTGTCACTATGGGGAGCACCCGTAATCTTTATCAAGAAGAAGGATGGTACACTCCGCTTATGCATTGATTATAGAATGTTGAACAAAGTCACCATCAAGAATAGGTACCCACTCCCAAGGATTGATGAGTTGTTTGATCAAATGAAAGGTGCAAAAGTTTTCTCCAAGATTGATCTCAGGTCTGGGTACCATCAGCTTAGAATAAGGGATACAAATATACAAAAGATAGTTTTTAGAACTCGTTATGGACATTATGAGTTCGTGGTGTTACCCTTTGGATTGACAAATACTCCTACAACCTTTATGAACCTTATGAACAGTGTTTTTAGAGCTTGTCTGGATGATTTCATCCTGATTTTCATAGATGATATCCTCATCTACTCCAGATCTAAAGAGGAGCATGAGAAGCATTTGAGAATAGTCTTGCAAAGACTAAGGGAACATAAACTCAATGGTAAATTGTCTAAATGTGCCTTCTTTCAAAAGAAAATACACTACCTATGGCACATCATTTCCAAGGATGGAGTCTCCATCGATCCTGAGAAGATCAAGGCAATCACAGAATGGCTAGCCCCTCAAAGTGTTCCTGAGGTTCACCGTTTCATGGGGTTAGCTAGATACTATAGGAAGTTTGTAGAAGGGTTCTCTAAGATTGCAGCTCCTATTACTACACTCCAAAGGAAGGGAAGAAAATTTGATTGGACAGAAGAATGTGAGCAAGCCTTCAACTTATTAAAACAGAAGTTGACATCAGCACCTATACTTACCATACCCAACCCAAATGGACCATTCACAGTTATCACCGATGCATTAGGAGAAGGAATAGGAGGAGTATTAATGCAAAACGAACAAGTGGTAGCCTATGAGTCCAGGAAGTTGAAGATACATGAAGTCAACTATGGACCACATGATTTAGAATTAGTTGCTATTGTTCATGCCCTCCAAATGTGGAGACACTACCTTTTGGGTAAGCCCTTTGAGCTAAAGACTGATCATCATGGGTTACGGTACATCTTTACCCAACCAAATTTGAATGCAAGGCAGAGAAGGTGGTTAGAGTTCTTAAGTGAGTACGCTTTTGGGATAGATTACATCAAAGGGAAAGAAAATCAAGTGGTTGATGCTTTAAGCAGAAGAAGACACCTAGCAGTGATAGCCACCACCCGGACTACCTTGAGACAACAAGTGTTGGATAATCTTCAAGGGGATGAGCACTATGACTTAGTCAAAAATGCCTTAGAGACTAATCCTTCTAACCACCGTTTTGATGGGTACATGTTGGAACCAGATGGACTTCTTAGATACATAAGGAGGATGTATATTCCCAATAAAGGGGGATTAAGGGATTTGATCTTAGAGGAGATGCATAACGTACCCTATGCTGGACACCCTGGAATGAATAAGATGGTTGCAGATATGAAACTGTTATGCTTTTGGCCTAGACTTAAGAAGGATGTGGTAGCCTATGTAAGGCAATGTTTTGAATGTCAACGAGTCAAGGCTGAGCATATGCATCCGACAGGGTTGTTATTTTCGCACCGTGTACCGAACTACAAGTGGCAAGTCATTAGTATGGATTTTATCCAAGGATTACCTATGTCCAAATATAAGCATGACATGATACTAGTTGTGGTAGACAAATTGACCAAAGTAACTCACCTCATACCCGGAAATCTTAAGGATGGATCAGTAACCCTAGCACATAAGTTTGTTAAAGAGATCTTTTGGTTACATGGGGTACCTGAGACAATCATTTCAGACAGGGATGTAAGAATGACTTCACGGTTTTGGACCACCCTAAATGCAGCTCTGGGGACAAGGTTGAACTTTAGCACAGCCTATCATCCTCAGACAAATGGACAGACTGAGAGGGTAAATTAGGTAGTAGAAGACCTATTAAGGATGTATTGTATGGACCAACAGTACAAATGGGAGGATTTTCTTGCCTTAGTGGAGTTTGCATATAATAACTCCTATCACTCCTGTATAGGCATGGCACCATTTGAGGCTCTTTATGGACGTAAGTGTAGGACACCTGTTAGCTGGGACCAGGTAGAAGATAGAGTTTTAGTTGGACCAGAATTACTCAAGGAGATGGAAGAACAAATGGTAACAATAAAAGCTAGACTTAAGGAAGTTGCTGATAGACAGAAGAGCTATGCAGATAAGAATAGGACCTTTCGACAGTTTTCAGCAGGAGATAAGGTCTTTCTAAGAGTGAGACCTCAGAAGAGCTCTATTTCCTTTGGGAAATCTTCCAAATTGGCACCTAGATATGTTGGACCTTTTGACATCCTGGAAGTGGTTAATCTAGTTGCTTACCGACTTGCCCTACCATCAGCTCTTGCCTAGATCCACAATGTTTTTCATGTTTCATTGCTTAAGCCCTACCATCCCAATATAAATCATATCCTTGATTGGCATTCACTAAAGGTACAGGACCCAGGGGTGGTACTAGTGGAGCCTACTTGAATCATTGATAGGTGCACTATTAAGTTGTGCAAGAGAGATATTTTGCAATATAAGGTCCAGTGGGATCAATATTCAGAGGACAGTGCTACATGGGAAAACGCTAAGGATATTGAGCGTTCTTTCCCACATTTATTTTGATAGAGTCAGTTATTATTTTCGTGCATGTTTGTTTTGTAATAAGACATCGGATCAATGTCTCTTACTAGTGGGGAAGGATGTCACGACTCAAATTAGACCTTAGTTAGATTTATTTATTATGTCAGATACCTTTTGATTAACTTTTAATAATGATAGATGATATTGTGTGGTTTAGTGACAATGATGATGGTTAGTTATTTTATGATGATAATGTTTTAATGCTACTTTACTGTTATTATTAATAATACTTAATAATGATGTTTTATTGATATGATGTCGTTATTTAATGATGATAAATAATAATGTTATGATATTAATATTTTGCTAGATTTTTATGTAATGGGATCTGACGAATTTTTGTCAAGTATAAGTTGCAGGGTAACCGTCGAAAGCGGACATATGATTGAGGAGTGGTTTTTCTAGCTCGCCAGTAGCAACCTAAGTATTGGAACCTTGTGCAAAGTACCCAATTAGATAAGCAACTAGTAAATTAAATTAGGGAGTCTAAAATATATTGATAAAATAAAATAAAAATAATAATAAGGATAAATTATTAAATATACAAGTATTTAATATTACAATCAAGCTAGAAATAATTATAAATTAATTAGTTGAGTAATTAAAAATAAAATTATTTGATAACTAAATTATAAAATATAAAAGATATTTAAGATATAATATCTTATAAATACTAAAATTAGAGGACTAATTAAAATAAATAATGAGATTAATTCAAGAAATTAATTAAAATATTAATTAATAAATTTAAATAAATGATCAAGGCATGCAAAAATACAATGTTGGAGTAAACTTATGCACTAAAAATATAGACAATATGTGAGAGCCTAATAATTAATTATTTTCTTAAAAACTAAATCTTTAACAAATTGTAATTTAATAAAATCAATTAACTATTTTTTGAGTTCTAATTTTAATAATTAGTTTTATTTTAAGAATTTAATCATGCAAACAATTAAATTTTATTTTTAGAGAATTCAATGTTTATAAATATAGGAATAAACTTGTTATTTGATCATTCCAATTCGTTTTGAGCTTCTCGATTCGTGTGATTGTTGTGAAGTCGACAAGGTAGATTGAAGAGATTGTCTAAAATTTGGGAAACGCCTGTGATTCTTCTTTCTTACAGCTAGGTTCATTTATTTTACATATTTTATTGAGTCTTTATTTGATCTTTTTCTTTTAAAATTGGGTATTGTGGATTTAATGCTAGTTTGTTTGATGTGTCAGTTGTGTTGTCAACACCTTCTTCTTGATGTATCATAAAAAGTGGAAACTGGGTTTTTAGGAAATTTATTGGCTTTTTGCGTTTCTAATACTTTTAGTTACTGTGAAAATTTCAAAGAAATTGGGATCTGGGTTTTTAAGAAAAGACTGAAACATTATGACTGTATTTGGAAAGTCTTGATAGTGGTAAATTCTAACTTAAATAGAGATTCTTAATTTTGATTTGAGGAAATTATATTATAAAGGGAAAATTTATAAAAATTTATAAAGAAAACATATAATAATATTATTCTGACATTAATCCGCAGAGGGTTAATTATTTTTCTTTCTATGAGGGATGATTATGGAATGAGAGTGCTTGTTTATGGGCTAACCAGGGAAGGGTGATTTTCTTCACCTCCCCAATAGGGTAATGATGGCCATCATATTTATTTATTTATTTTTCTCCCTGCCATAACACATGTAGTTAGTTCAACCAAGATGGGTTGTTAGTTCTACATGATTGCACAGGATTCCTTTACTACCAGTTGGTACGGACTTGCTAGGATACTTCGTTGTGAGGAGCTTATCAAGAGCACCGGGAAGCTTATGCTTCATTTGGTTGGGCGGATAAAATGCCTGGGTCATATGTCCGTCATCCGGTTTGCGAGAGGAGGTTATCCAGGTCAAACAGAGGCGACACATCCGGAGACAAAGAAAGTCAGAGATTCCAGATAAAATTTTATGTAATAATTAAAGATGTATATTTTATTTCATTGTAAAGACCAGAATGGTCGCATGTAGAGGTTATGAAAAAGGACCTATATAGGTCACATGATGTAAAGCGACAAGAAGTCGCCATGCAATGTAACTGACAAATAAAAAGAAGAAGAAAAAGGGCTACTAACATACTAACCCACTAACATGCATGATTTACTTTCTTAGATTAGTTTTCATTTACGCATGCATGCATATTTAATTATCTGGTAGATTATTTAATTATGTGTTTTTGCATGTTAATTTAATTCATAATAATTTCATGCATATGATTTACGCTACTCATGCGCACACGTAACTCAACATCGTAACTAATTATGGTTTGCATTCTATTGGACCTCATGCGTAATTTTAGATTGTTATTGTTCGCATGCACATTTAATTCCTACATGTTCTTTAAGAGTTGCATGGTTGTTCAGTTACTTATCTATTACTTGCATGTTAATAATTATTGCTTTTGCATGTGCAATAATGTTTAATTTAATAATTAATTAAAACAGTGAGTTTAAGTTTGGTTTAACCAGGGTTAGGACAAGCGGGTCCTTACAGATTGGATGAGAAGATATTAGATTAGAAAGAATTTGGATTCCATAAGAATTTATATTTGGATTATGGATGAAGAAATGATGAAAGTTAATTAAGGAAACCTTAGGGTCTCAATAGTGGGATTAATTAGGAACAAAATTTAATGAAGGAGACTATTAGAATGGATTAGAGAAATGATTAGATAGATGAGGTCAAAGACCCTTGATTGGGATTAACAATTTGGATTGGAGTTAAGAATGAGAATAGTTTGGTTTTAGATGTTTAGAATAATGAGGATTGGATAATCGGAGTGGATTGAGAAACTTGACCTTTGACAACATTTGAAAATAATCAATTCAACAAGCATGCAAAGATTTTGCATATGATTTTGGATTTAAAGGGTTGCATGAGCCTCAACAATTAATGCACACCAAGCATGATAACAACCTATCATTATTCATGGGTGTTTCATTCGTTGGTTACACCATAGATATATTTTTCTTGAGGTGTGGGTAGCGGCAACTTCTTTTAAAAGACTTCAATTTGTAGGGACAATATTCTCACCTACAACGTAGCCAATGAAAGACTTATGAATGCCTATCAATGTCCTACTACCATCACAACGAACTATGATACAATGTAACAAATATAAATATTAAATCAACAACTACTATCACAACAACAATGAGAAGACGCTCAATTACTAGCTTGAGTTGTACATAATACAAATAGTGAAGGCAATATTGCTGGGAGAAGGAATAATGGACAATAATGGATAGGCTGCTTTAATAACACCTCATTATTCGTCTAGAAGTGATATTATCCGGAAGAATCGCCATAACGGAAGTGATCCTAAATTCTGTTTTCAACTCGCCATCATTTATAATTTGATTGCTAGGTGCCCAAATTTAAAGTATAAGTTATAATCAGAATTGGTTTTAAAGATAATATGAGAAATTTTGGGATAAGATTATTCTCATAAAGTAATACATTTACTACCCAAACTTTTTGAAGGGCAATGGTGAATGGACACGCAGGGCAACAGGTGGCGTAAGAGTTGCACTAGACTAAATAATCCCAAAATTGATGGAATTGGGAACGAAACGGTTGACAACTGACATTCGCTTCCGGTTCCAAGCGAGCTATATATTGAGGCAATCACCTCTCCTCGGTTTCACACCAAAGACAATCAATGGCTTCTACAAAGACTACATCCCGTGGACACAGAGCTACTGTTCCGTCGGCCCCAGCGAGGAAGATGTGCCTCTGCTCGCCAAGCACTCATCCAGGTGCCTTCCGTTGCAGTCTCCATAGGACTTGCCCCACTTCCTCCGCACCTTCCAATTCTCAGCTGCACACTCGGAGATCTGCCATGAAAATCTCGCTGGTGAGAATCGGCAACGTGAAAGGAGGAGAATGGGTGAAGCGAGCGCTCTCTGCGCTCATTCGCCCCTCCTCTCATCAACTACGAAGGAGAATGGCGTTCCACTCGCAGCCCAGCAGACTCCGCCATATGACCACGGCCAAAGACAAGATCGTTTCCTGAAAGTCTGGCCGTTGTCCGCTATACACAACTCACGTTTTGCCGGTTGAGTAAAATGCCACAACAGCTCATCAGCATATTGGCGCGCGGTGTTTTGATGTAAAGAGTAAACTGATACTGGATTTGCATCGATAAATCGGTATTCAGAGACTTTTTTCTGTTTATATGTAAAGTGTATATACTATTCATTCTCAATTCCGTTGATTTTCAGCTATAAATGAATAAGTGGATGTACATAATTTGTGAATAACAAATGCGAGACCATTACAAGACAAACAAGATGTTACATACAAATCAACATTATTACGCCTGTTCATAATTTCGTTTATTTAATCATCGGCCTGCAAGCAAATGAATAAAAAATTCTTTAATGTTTTTAAGGAACTCTGCTTGCAATACGCCAAAGCTTTCTGATGAATAGATTAAATCTAGATTACTTGTTTGCGATGTTTGCAGGTTGCTTTCCACAAGTAAAGCAGTCTTACTGTCCAAGTTTCTTTCAACATAGTCTCAACTATACTTAAGATTTTGGTAATCTAGGTGTACAAGAAGAGTAAAACATTATTTTTATAAGATGACCCATCATTAAGATTTTGGTAATCTAAGTGTACAAGAAGAGATCAAAAATTAATTTGTGTTGAGTCAAACACGCACTCATTGTTTAGGAGTGGGAGTGGTTACTAATATATTTTATAGGTTTATTTTTCATCTTTTTCATATATGTCTTTTTTAAGTATATGTTATATGTTGACATTTATTATAGGAGATGATTCAATAGTTCAACAATTTAATTTTGCATCTTCCAAAATCTTACATGACAATTTCAAATTACTTGTATTTTTTTATAGCAATTTTTTTGGCAAGGCTAGTACTATTGTAATTGGTTGCATCCAATTTTCATTAACTTGTTATTATTGAATTGCTTTTTCACCAATTATATCTATGAATTTTTTCTTCAAATGTTTTTTATTTAATTTTTTAATAGTTAAGATGCATAATTTTCTTCAATCTAATTGGCTCAAATAATTTACATCTTATTACCAGATTGCTTGGATCCACTTTCTACATGAATTTTTTTAGGCAAATTTTTACGTTATTAAAATAGTATTCAGTATGGTTTAATTTTCTTTTCGAATTATTCACAATCTGTATCTAAATATTTGAATTTTTTTGCAATTTGATAATATAAAAAATTTGATAATAAATCTAAACTTTATGTAGGTGAAAATATTTTGATGCAAATTAATTGATTATTAATTAATTGTGAAAATCTTGGTAGTTACCATTACAAGGTAACAAATCTTTTACTTTTTAAGTAATTTATAAATAGCATTATTCTCACCTAATTTAATATTATTAAATTTTGATAACATAAGAACATTAAAACAATAGAATAATAACATAATATAATATAAATATTATTAATATAATCATAAAAATTATAAAATAATAATATAATGTTTAAAATAAAAATATTCTAATAATTAAAGTACTAATATTGATAATAATATTAAGTGAACAATATAATACATTAGTAATTAGAATAATAAAAATAATAATCTAAATTTTTTGACATTAATAGTATGAAATTAACATTTTTATAATACAAATAAAATATATGATTAGATTATTCTTAATGTAAGATAATACAAAATAATAATATTAAAATGAATATAAAAAAATTATATACAATGAATATTAATACAATCTAATATAAATAAAAATTTTCTCACTTTTGGCTCTTTTGCTACAACAAATATTTAAATTTTCTTTACTACTATTTTCTTTCTCAAATAAATATTAAATTTTAGAAGAGTTATAGTATTCTTAATTAAAAAAATTAAATAAATTGATTTTATATAATTAATTGTATGATTATTTTAATTAATCTTTTTTATTTGCTAATTGTTTGAAAAAAACATATTCGACTACTATACAAATAAGGTTAGGATTATAGTTCAATTAGGGTTATATTTATAGCTTAGTGTTAGAATTTAATTAGGAGTAGGAATCAATTAGGGTTAGGACTATGATTCAATTAGTGTTTAATTAAAGATATAAAATAAATTTTTGAGTTAGGGTTGAATTATGGTTATAGTTTAAACAAGGTTAGGGTAAGGATTTAATTAGGGAAAGGGTTAGGTAAAGTTAAAAATTGGAGTTAGCATTAAGGATCAATTAGACTTATATGTAAAAAAATTATTTAGTGCTAGGGTTAAATTATTGTTCGGATTAAAAGAGGTATTGGAATTATAGACATGACTTTTATTAGATTTAAAATAGGGTTAGGGTAAGTGTTAATATTAGTGCTCAATTTAGGTTAGGGATTCTTATGTGTTAAATTTAGGCTTCAATTAATTTATAATTAACATTCAATTAGTATTATACTTAGAGTTCACATAAGATTACAACTTAATTAGGGTTAGGATTCAATTAAAGACGCGTTACAAAATTATTAATCTCTTCTATTGCTAATGAATTGTAAAAAACTCATACTCAATTACTATCATAAATCTAAACAGAAAGTACTAGCCACTACGTGACACTTGTTTGTTGAGGTGCTCAAAGTGGCCCCCAAAAAAGTTAGATTATTTGTTGTTCACTTAGTCATGTTTTGTTGGTGCACTAATGTGTCATGACATTATTTGTCATTTTTTAGAGCTAAATAATGGATTACACTTAACAACTTTAAAGTCACAAATAGTACCATATTATTAAAAATATTGGACATTAAAACTTAAAATACTAGAAGAACTAATGGAACATACTCAACTATTGGATCCTTTCCCCTACACAAATCTTTGGCAATGTTTTCTTCTTTTTCTTTTACTTTTTCCTTATATAGTCAATTCTAATTTTTATTAGGGTTAATTTTTTTTTAAAATCATTTGATAAGTTTAGAATTTAGTTTTGAGATTTTGGGTCCAATTGATTAAAAATCATGTCAACTTATTATATTTTTTCTGGAGAATTATTAAATTCATTAAAGAAAATCAAATACTTATGCACTATGTTTTTATGTATTTTTGTTGTGGAATCACATTTTTCATATGATTTATATATTGAAGGGTATTTTAATTAATTATTAGAAATGGAAGTCATCATTAATAACCTTGAAATCAAGAATAATAAAAAAATTAATCTTTTTCAAAAAAAAAAAATAGTACTTTACAAACTTTAAACCTCGGGTCCTACTCTCCTCTATGTACACTCACTTTTGAACAAACCTCAATATTAAGATGTTGGTCTAGTTATAGATCTAACTATATGTTCATCTAAATATTACAAGACTATGAAAAGGCGGTGTTTAAATTATTTATACATTTTTTTTTATCTAGATAGGACTAGGATGAGGAAAAGGTGTGGTACTCATGCATTTTCTATTCTGTCTTGACTTTTCTTCTTAATTAATTTTAAACATTTAAATGGAACTCTCGCAATGTATTTCAACTAGATAGTGTAAAGGCGTGAAATATTTTTTTACTATTGCAATATGCCCTACCATTTTCTTTTTATGATTTTACGTTCACTTTGATTAAACTAGTCTTGATATGATAAATAGTCTATAAATGGCATACTCATGTGAATTTGACTTGTAACAATATCACTCATCTCTAGCGATCGATCTTGACGTGTAGATCTCCCACTGGCCACACTAAATGAAGCATGCAAGTGTGGATTGAACTATGTTTGTAAACCCCCAAGTTTACACTTCATATAATACAATTGGATTCTTTTGAAATGTGGCAAAAGGTACCTTGTGGCATAGAGTTCATAAAATTTATTTTAGTTTCCTTTGTTCCTTATGGATTTATTTACTTGCACAAGGGTAATGGACTTAGTCAACAATAATTACATACTTTTCATGATACAAATGAGTATAGTAAATGTGTATCTTCTTCATAGTTAGACAAAAATAATGTGTTAAAAATATTATAGGTTGATCTTATTTGATCAAGTTGAGATTGAGTGTAATGATACTTTCAATTGTTTAACATATTATTTATAGGATTTTTTTCTATTGATCATTACTATTTATATGGATTTTCTTGTCATCTCCTTTGAAGGGAATAAGGCTCCTGGCCCTGACGAGTTTCCCATTTTTTTCTTCCAATTCTTCGAGGAAATTATAGTTGAAGATGTAGGTAAGGCTATTAAGGAATTTTTTGGCAGTAGAAAGATTCTTAAAGAACTATTTGTTCCACTTTTTTAGTGTTGATTCATAAGTGCCCTGGTGAAAATTCTTTTGGAAATTTCGAGTCTATTAGTTTATGCAACTCTTTCTATAAAATTATTTCCAAAGTTCTCACTACCAGAATCCAATCTATTTTACCCAAGATCATTGCTCCTCAACAAAATGGATTTTTTCCTGGGCATTAGATCCTTGATTCTATTGTCACTATTCATAAAAATATTCATTTGTTATAAGTCAATGAAAACCAGGGTTTCTTGCTCAAACTAGACCTCTTAAAAGAGTATGATAGAGTTAATTCAAATTTTTCATTGAAATTCCTTAAATCTTTTGGATTTTGCAATAAATTTCCTGAGATTATATTGTAGTTGATCTCTACTACTAGAACGCTAGTTATAGTTAATGGCTCCCCATTGAGGTTCTTCCAAAGTTCTAAAGGGATTAGGAAGGGTGACCCTATCTCCTCCCTTCTTTTTATTAGCATGGTAGATAGTTTGGGAAGATTATTGCATCATTTGATGAGTAGAGGATAGTTTAAAGGGGTTGGGCCTTCTTCTAGCAACTTGATTTGCTCGCACTAACAATTTGTTGATGACACCATAGTGCTTGGTGAATCTTCTATCATTGAAGTTAGGAGTCTTAAGAAGGCCCTCTCCACATATGAAGCAACTTCTGGTTAGAAGGTTAGCCTCAACAAGAGCTCCATTTTTTCTTCAACACATTGGATCTCAGAAAGAGAAAAGTTGCGTAGATTCTAGGTTGCAAGATTGACTCTCTCTCATCTTTCTATCTTGATCTACCGATGTGTAATAAATTTCCTCTCTTTTTAGCTTAAATTTATTGAAAAATTTAATTCTAAGCTCCTCAGTTGGAAGGGGGCCCTATTGAGTCAAGTCTAGAAAGTCTAGTTGCTTAAAGCCTCTCTCCAAAAACTTCATGTCTATGCCATGAGCTTATTCAAGATCCCCTCTAAGTTCATGGAAGCCATTGAAATAATTTCAAAGCATTTTTTGTGGTCTGGAACTGAAGACAAGAACAAATCCCTCTTGTTGGTTAGGTCTCAGTTTGTAAACCAAAAAAGGAGGGGGGTTTAAATTTGAGAAAATTAAAAGAATTTAATTAATGCCTTGGGGTGAACTCACAATAATGGTTCCCACTTTTTTGCCACTTTTGACACTGAGATGTACATTTTTAAAATAATCTTCAACTTCCGAGAACTATAACTTTTAAACTATTAAAAATTTGAAGATGATGTAAATTAGTGATTTCTAGCATTTTGTTTGTAGATTCTATATACATTTTTTTCAAATTTTTTTGAAAGATTTTTTAAAAAAATTTCCATCTCCCTCGAAAAGTAGTTTTTTACAACAAACTACATTTTTTAAGAGTGATGTGCCTTCCGTAACGCATAACTTTTTTTCTATAAATGATAAAAACTCAATTCTTTCAAATTTTGGTTTGTAACATCAATATCCAGGGCATGCATTTGGTTTTATAGTGATATGTTCAATATTTTTCATTTTATAAAGTTTTGAAGTCCGACTAGTCATAATTCAAACATAGGTTTACGTTTGAACACATAACTTGTTCTATATAAATCGAAATTCAATTTTTTTTTTTTTGTTAGAAAGAAGACATCAATACCAAGGGCATAGATATTTTTCAAAATTTTTTTGAATTAGTTTCTTATTTTTCCCAATGCGTTGAACAGAGAAGTTCATGTTCGGTTAAAAACCAACTTTTAATAAAATTAAAAAATCAAGAACATAATAAATTCAAAATATAACAAAATTATATCCGTTGGAAAGCTTGTTTCGAGTACTACCATCTAATATTTTTGGGTTATGAAGATTATTTCATTCGTGTACTGAACCAGAGCTCCGAAGTCATTAATTCTTCAGAACTCTGAAATTTTTTGGGAGAAACTTCCAATTTTGGGGTTTCGATCGAACACATGTTCGATCGGATTGGGTTCGCTCGAACCAAAGTGGGTTCGAGCGAACCCCCATTCGCTCGAACCCACGAGCTAAATTTTGGCACGCATTTTTTGGTAACTGCCATGTTCGAGCGAACCCAACAATTTTTAACTGTCGGCTTTCGTTCGAACACGGGCCGACGCATTTTTTGTTTTTTTTTTCATTTGTGGAATCGTATAAATATCTATAATTTTTTTTCACTTTTTATCACTCAAATGATTAAAATAATTCGCACTTTTGGATGAGAGAAGATATTTGAAAATTATTTTGAAAGCGAATAATTTGAAGGTTTTTTGTAAAAGCATGGGGAACAAGAAGAGAAGGCAAAATAAGACTGCAAGGAATTATTCTCCCGAAACGGAAGAAAGATATCGAGAACAAAGAAGACAAAGATATCATGATGCAAGTATGTATTTTTAATTTTATTTCTATTTAATTTAATATGTATTACGTATCAATTAATTAGAATTCAATATTTTTTATCTAATATTTTTAATAGGATTAAAAATAATTTTGTTTTAATTGGAAAACATAATTAATTTGAGATAATACATGTGTATTTGCAAATTTCAATTTCCATCAACTTGCTTGTTGTGTAATTGCATTTTTCTCCTATATAATTAAGTTCATTTATAATAGATAAGACCTATTATGTCATAATTTTTAGGTTCTAAATTATATATATTGAATATTTAATCTACATGTACAAGTAATTTCATGTGATAGGTCCTTTAATATCACATAATATATTTGTCTTAAGGGTAGTTAAGCATATTAATTTTGTGAAATGTTTTTTCAAATGTGATCATATTGATTTTAATAATAAGGCCTATTAGGACTATTACATTGATTATAGTTCTTAAATGTGACATAAATTTATAACAAAGAAGATATTTAATTTAATATGTATTACGTATCAATTAATTAGAATTCAATATTTTTTATCTAATATTTTTAATAGGATTAAAAATAATTTTGTTTTAATTGGAAAACATAATTAATTTGAGATAATACATGTGTATTTGCAAATTTCAATTTCCATCAACTTGCTTGTTGTGTAATTGCATTTTTCTCCTATATAATTAAGTTCATTTATAATAGATAAGACCTATTATGTCATAATTTTTAGGTTCTAAATTATATATATTGAATATTTAATCTACATGTACAAGTAATTTCATGTGATAGGTCCTTTAATATCACATAATATATTTGTCTTAAGGGTAGTTAAGTATATTAATTTTGTGAAATGTTTTTTCAAATGTGGTCATATTGATTTTAATAATAAGGCCTATTAGGACTATTACATTGATTATAGTTCTTAAATGTGACATAAATTTATAACAAAGAAGATATTTAATTTAATATGTATTACGTATCAATTAATTAGAATTCAATATTTTTTATCTAATATTTTTAATAGGATTAAAAATAATTTTGTTTTAATTGGAAAACATAATTAATTTGAGATAATACATTTGTATTTGCAAATTTCAATTTCCATCAACTTGCTTGTTGTGTAATTGCATTTTTCTCCTATTAAACATGTTGAATAATTTAGGTGAACTATTTATATTCAACTTCACGTACATGCAAAAACATTTCAGATTAGGAGGTCTATTATGCAATAATAGGTCTTAAATATACTCACATGTGACAAATTATAGTCCACTTAAATTATGGTCCATAACAAATTAATATGAGGTCACCTAAGTTATCGTATGCATGCATCAAAATATTTGTACTTTTAATTTTCAAAATTGGAATTTCTAATTTATCAAAATTTTATTTTATGTGTTAAATTAGTGCTCAAAATTAGAGATTGAACTTTAATCCTAACCTGAGAACAAATTGAACTTTAAACCTAAACAAGTAATTTAATTAGAGTTATAACAATAAGGTCTTAAAAAAGTATTTAAATTTAATAAACCAAATTGAATGGGCTTTAATTTTAACATGTAAAGCTTTAAGCCAAATTCACCCCTATTCTTAATCCTAATTGAATAATCTCTGATTAATTCAAGAACCTTACACAAACTCTTAAATTATGTGCAGAACGGGCAAATGAACCTGTTGAAGAACACAATATAGTTGATGAACATAGGGAGGAGATTGTCCAAGTTGAACCAATGGAGACCTTTGAAGGAGAGGGGTCAGGCTCCTTACCTCCTACCACTGATATGGATGAGCATATTGTGGATCTAGCTAAACAGGTGAAGAGAAATATTTCTTATAAAAATTTAGATCATTTACTTGAAATGGATGTGGATGAGTTGAAACGTCTCAGTGAAGAACCTAGACATACTAAAAGGAGGTCAATGAATAAAAGTGCAAAAGAAATAATGTCGCATTTCAACAATCTTGATACTACACTAGAAAAAGCTCAATTGTTATCAATTGTACTTACTCATAAAGACTTAATAGATCCAATGAAATTGTTGGGTATAGATACAACAAATCAAAAGAGGAAATATTCTCAGCTACAAAAATCTATTGTTGATAATGTTAAGAAAGGTTTGGTGAACATTGGTAAAAAATCTCGAAAACTAGATAAGACCATTTCAAGAAGAGTGATGTTGACATCTTTAGTAAATGAAAGATTGCCTCAAAAAAGACAAATCTCTTCACTGTCATCTGAGTTTGGTTTTAGTAGAAGGACAATATCTAAATATGTTAAAAGGAGAAAGATTTTGGATGATACTACCTCAGAAGGGAATTGGGCAATTATGTGTAGAGCTCCTCGTTCTGATAGAATTGAAGATGTTGTTAGGAACTTTGTGACAAGTTTTTGGAATGATAATACTCGCCCTTCATCAAATAGTAGAGATGTTATCAAGCAAAGGATTGGTCCTGATCGTTATGATCTCCATGTAAAACATTGGCTAGACACAACAAAACATGAATTGTATGTATTGTTTACTAAAACAAACCCTCATATAAAGATTGGACAAACCATGTTTGAACGGTTAAGGCCATATTATGTGAAGTTAAACAAAGTTTTCGAAACTTGTTGTTGTCGTTATCACATCGAATTTGACTTGTACTATCAGGTGTTTCGAAAGATTAGAGAAGATAATGATGGTTATGAAAATGCTCCTCCTAAACGAACAAGTCAATTTATAGCATCCATCTTATGTGATAAATCAGATGATAATGCAACCGGTCAAATAAATTGCATAAGAGGAATTTGTGGAACATGCGGGGACTTGGCTAAATTGCCTTTGAGAGATGAAGATACTGACATGAGGAAGATGGTAAATTGCAAGAGTTATAAGTACAAAAAAATTGAAACAAAATTTGGAAAGGAATCTACAAGACTAGATTATGTAGAAGAAGAAATACCTATTGGAACATTTATGGAAAATTTTCGTAAGTTGATAAAACCATACATATGCCATGGTTTTTTTGCCAAGTGGCAAGCAGAACAATTTAAAAGATTAAGAGACACTTTCCCACTTGGAACTATTTTATCTGTAGTTGACTTCGCAGAGAATTACTCTTTTGTGCATCAAAAAGAGATTCAATCAGAGTATTATTTTTCAAAGCAAATCACTATTTTCGTGCATGTGTGTTATTGACATGCACAGATGAATTTAGATGGTGTTGATAGTACATTTGAAAATCGTGTCATTAAGAAAGAGTACCACTTCTATATCAGTGATGATAAGGAGCATGACACACTTTTTGTACAACATTGCTTTAAGAAGTTTTTTGAATATTTGAAAGATAGAGGCATAACAATAGTTAAACATTTTGTTTGGTCTGATGGATGTGCGGCACAATTCAAATCTTCGAGGCCATTTTATGCACTATGTAGATATCATCGAAATGACAAAATACCACATGTTTGGAGTTTTTTTGAGAGTGGTCATGGAAAGGGTGAACATGATGGTGCAGGAGCTTGTATCAAACGTGCTATAAGAAAGCATCAAATAAAGTACACAGGAGAACGTATAGAAAATGCACATGATGTTGTTGAATGGTGTAAGAAACACTTTGAACAACCTAATTATCCTGGGGAATCATCATCAGGAACATATAAGCCCATTCCATATAGAGTGTTTTGGGAGATAACCGGTACGTGTTCTCTTTTAGTATTTTATTCTATTTTTTTTTAATTTAACAACTTGATCTACATGTATGTATTCTTGTACACATGTACATTTTACAGATGTGGATAGAAAATCAATGCATGGATGCAAGAGTGTGGAGAGGACAAGATCTTTGCATTGTGTCATGAGTACAGATAATCGCCCATGGACATTATACACTAGAGATTATTCATGTTTTTGTTCTGAATGCATTTTCGAAAACTATGTTGATTGCAAGAACCAAGAGCTTGGATATGTTAGTGAATGGAAAATGGTGCCACTAGATGTTTCTGACACATACGAGGATTCAAATGAGGATGAAAACTTTGAAGACATTCCTTTGATTTCTGGTGATTACGATCATATTTCAGGATTGATTAAAAAAGGTATGTATGTACATGACGTACACATGTAAACATTTCCTTAAAAATGACATATAACTTAGAATTTATTTAAATTGTGTCAAATTGCAGGAGATATTTTTGCAGTCATAGCAGAAGATGGAAATATAGAAGGTGTTAGTTATTATTTATTGCGTTGCACAGAAGAGAGAAAGAAGTTATCAAAATCTGAGATGAGTGATGGAATGTCATTTCCCACAGGTTTGAGTTCTGATTTGAATATGTACATACATACAAATCGCTTGTGTGAATTTTTTTAATTTCTCATGTTTCTTATATACATGTACATGCAGGATCAGTTGTAGTGCAAGGGACATATTTCAAACAAGTTAAAATTGTTCAACATGGGATTCATTTCACTGAATACCAAATTGATAACAAGGTATATCAGTATAGTCACTTGGTCATTGCTGTTGGCCTAATTCTTCAAACAGTTCCACGTCGAGGGCGGACTCAAAAGTGGAGACTAGATAGTGAAGATCATGACAAAATATTAAGTGTTATTGAAGAGCGTTGTGAATCACTTGATGTGGTATGAACTATATATACATAATTTAGTAATCCACTTGAATTGAATTTTAATGTAAAAGTTCAAGATAAATTCTAGATCTCAAGTAACTTGTTTTGAAACTATTTAGGATAAATATTTTTTTAAGTTTATTTATACATTATATCAAATTAGGATGTATTTAAATGTGCACGTGTTTAATTGTATGTAATTGTATTTGTATTTAATTAAAAAATGCATATTTAAATTAGAATGTAATATGTACATTTGTAAAATTGATATATTTAATATGGAATTAGGACATGTACATGTTGTGAACTATTTAACTACAATATACATACCTAGAAGCTCACATACCTACAAATATACATACCTATGTAATATACATGTACTGGATGTGAACTATTCAATACATGACCTATCTTAGTTTAGTTTGTTCATTTCATACATACTCTTTTGTTTGAAAATCAAACATTTATAATTGAATACATTTAAATCAAGTTTGTTTGAAAATCAAACATGTATTTAAATCTAATCTAATCAAACATGTATAAATCTAATATAATCAAACATGTATAATAGATGATCAAACACAAACTAGGTATACAGAATAATCTAGAGTCTAAATAAGTCGTTGTACATGCATGAAATATACAATCTAATCAAACATGAATTTAAATCTAATCTTTAATCAAACATGTGTATAAATCTAATATAATCAAACATGTATAATAGATCAATCAAACACAAACCAGGTATAAAGTATAATCTAGAGTCTAAACAAGTCATTGTACATGCATGAAATATACAATCTAATCTTGAACATGAATTTAAATCTAATCTTTAATCAAACATGTGTATAAATCTAATATAATCAAACATGTATAATAGATCTTGATCAAACACAAACCAGGTATAAAGTATAATCTAGAGTCTAAACAAGTCGTTGTACACATGCATGAAATATACAATCTAATCAATCATGTATTTAAATCTAATTTAATCAAACATCATGTACATAAATCTAGAATATAATCAAACATGTGTATAAATATAATATAATCAAACATGTATAAAACTTATAAAATGTATAATCTATAGTCTAAACTCCATGTATAAAGTATAATCTAGCTCTAGTCAAACACAAACCAGGTATAAAGTATAATCTAGAGTCTAAACTCCATGTATAAAGTATAAAGTATAATCCAGAGTCAAACATAAACCAGGTATAAAGTATAATCTAGAGTCTAAACTCCATGTACGTGCATGAATATATATATATATATAATATGAAAGTATATAAAAAGATAAATGTAAATGAGCTATAAAGTCTGGAGCAAATCAACACTGGGGATCATCATGTCGGCTATGAACTGAGCGACCATCTGAGGGGGAGTCCTACAAAAGTAGAATTTATTTAAATATTAAATATAATATATATAGATCTCTCTAGACGTGCATGTACATCAAATATATATATACCAAAAACCATAACTAACCTGTACACTAATGTCAGCATCTAAAGAATCTCTCCTACGCACATGCTCAGAGCTCAAGGAAGGAGTGACATGAGCTAACTGTCAATTTAAGGATTAGTCCACAATCAATTTAAATGATCTACAAATTAAAACTTAGAAAGTTCTAGATTATTTAAATTAAACATGAGATCTATATATATATATAGATTTATTAGGTACAAATTTGCAATGTAAGTATACATATCTTCTAAAATTTTAAACGCACATGTACATGTACATACCTGTGTATCACCTGGAGTAGGCTGTATAGTAGACTGATCCTGTCCCGTAATCATATCAACAACATCACTCGTGCCAGCATATCTCTCTCTAGCTGTACGTATCACTGAGGAGTGCAAGGGGCTAACTAGATGAGTGGGCATCGTGGATGAAGTGTCTGACTGTAGTAGCATGTCCATAAATCCAGTATGGCTCAAATCTCTCAGCTGATCCTCAAATGAGTCCAAACCCTCATCTGTGATATGTACCTGATCAGCTCGTATCTCCTCACATGAATCCAACCGGCCCTCATCTGTGATATGGAGCTCATCAGCTCGTAGCTCCTCCTCTGCAGCAACAGAGTGATCTGTAGGTGGGTCAGTGCCTGGAGCATGCGTAGAGTGATGAGAATGCTGTGACTGCCTCGGGGTATGCGTCGATGCCGCTGTAGCCTGAACATCTCTGAGAATCTCCTCTCTAACATCACCCAATGGTATCCCAAGTCGAGATGAAATAAAACTATAAGCATGTAGTAGGTCCTCGACTAAATACTGCGACATCTGTACATGTCTACTACCTCCGACTATAGCTGCTACCTCATCTGGGGAGGGGATGCCAGCAGAAATATACCGATCATCTGAATCTGAAGCCCCCCCATGACTAGAAGATGCATGATCTATGGATGATCGCGAACGTGGTCGAGTCATCATATATCTGCCCACCCTGTCAGAAGATATGGTGGCTGCTGCTGATGCAATATGTCCAATCCTATCAATTGCTTCTCTCTGAGAAGCAATCACAACGTGATCTGCTATGGGTGCCATGGCTGGGACTACTGCAGGAAATCTCTGGCCAACAAGGTCCCTGTGTCTAGGCGGAGCTCTATCACGCCTACGGTATGCATCTCTATCAGCAATCCTGCCCCTCCCCTGTCCATAATATCCCGGAATATCAAGGTAGTTTGGTTTCATCTGACAATGAACCTCAGCAAATACCTGTTGTGCAAAGTATAATGGAATCTGGTCGTTATTAGGATAACGACCATGGGCTGCTAAGAATCGTGGGTAAATCAGTGATGCAACCTGTGGGTCAATACATCTGGTAACCTGATATCCCCTCACCTTACTCTTCTCCTGATATTGTGGGAAGCATCTCTCCTTGATGGTCTCCTTCGAGACCACCCCCACCACATCAGCAAAAGAATGAGGACCCCTCACCTCACTCCTCAACTGTCTATATATATCCTCTATAACCTCAGGTGAGAATGAGGTATGAGATACTAAGCGGTCCCTCAATGTCTGCAAACTGTCAAAAATGGACGTGCACGTACTCTTGTACACGCCATCAGTACGAGGGTCATCTAGTATGGCCCTCAACCTATGCAGCTCTCGATCACTATAATGAAAAATAGTGGCAATATCGGGCAAGGGGGGATCCTGCTGTGGAGGATCCTGCTGTGGTGGCTTTTGATGTGGAGCCTGCGTAGGTGGATCCTGATCAGGAGCCTGTGAAGGTGGATCCTGATCAGGAGCCTGCAAAGGTGGATCCTGATCAGGAGCCTGCGAAGGTATATCCTGGGATGCCATCTATCTAGGTACATGTCATAAAGTTAAAATAAATACGTAAGCAGAGAGAGAGAGATCATTTTCATGAGAGAGAGAGAGAGAGAGAGATTATATACATATAAATCTTCATGACAGAGAGAGAGAGATCATTTTCATTTTCAAAAAATACATGTAAAAATTTCAAATATTTCAGTGAGAGAGAGAGAGAGTTCATATATTTCAGATCTAGAGATAACATATATTTCAAAGAGATAGAGAGATCTAATGTACATGTACATATTTAAATCTTTGACATACATAAAAAATTCAAGAATAGAGAGATCTAACACGTCATATGTATGTTAGGACACTATATGATCCTAAGGGGAATGTCATATGTATAGTAGGATGTTATAAGGGGTCATATGTGGGTCTAACCACATATGACCCCTTAGGACACTATATGATCCTAAGGGGAATGTCATATGTACAGTAGGATGTTATAAGGGGTCATATGTGGGTCTAACCACATATGACCCCTTAGGACACTATATGATCCTAAGGGGAATGTCATATGTACAGTAGGATGTTATAAGGGGTCACGCATGTGTTAATGCATGTTGACCCCTTAGGACCACATACGACCCCTTAAGATAGTATGTGATGGACTAAGGGGTATGTCGTTCACACTAGGATTCTATAAAGGGTCATGCATGTGTTAATGCATGCGTGAGCCCTTAGGACCACATATTCAACCCCTTAGGACACATAGGAAATTTCATATGTACAGTAGGATGTTATTAGGGGTCATGTGTGACCTACTAAGGGGTCACGTATGTGTCAATGCATGCGTGGCCCCCTAGGACCACATATGACCCCTTAAGACGCTATGTGATGAACTAAGGGGTATGTCGTTCACACTAGGATTTTATAAGGGGTCATATGTGGTTATAGGATTTTATAAGGGGTCATATGTGGGTCTAACCACATATGACCCCTTAGGACACTATATGATCCTAAGGGGAATGTCATATGTACAATAGGATGTTATAAGGGGTCACGCATGTGTTAATGCATGTGTGAGCCCTTAGGACCACATATTCAACCCCTTAGGACACATAGGAAATGTCATATGTACAGTAGGATGTTATTAGGGGTCATACATCTGACCTACTAAGGGGTCACGTATGTGTCAATGCATGCGTGGCCCCTAGGACCACATACGACCCTTAAGACGCTATGTGATGAACTAAAGGGTATGTCGTTCACACTAGGATTTTATAAGGGGTCATATGTGGTTATAGGATTTTATAAGGGGTCATATGTGGGTCTAACCACATATGACCCCTTAGGACACTATATGATCCTAAGGGGAATGTCATATGTACAGTAGGATGTTATAAGGGGTCATATGTGACCTACTAAGGGGTCACACATGTGTTAATGCATGCGTGACCCCTTAGGACAACATATGACCCCTTAGGACACTATATGATCCTAAGGGGAATGTCATATGTACAGTAGGATGTTATAAGGGGTCATATGTGACCTACTAAGGGGTCACACATGTGTTAATGCATGTGTGACCCCTTAGGACAACATAGGACCCCTTAAGACACTATGTGATGGACTAAGGGGTATGTCGTTCACACTAGGATTTTATAAGGGGTCATATGCAGTTCTAAGGGGTCATGCATATGTTATAACAAATGCATGACCCCTCAGAACCACATATGACCCCTTATGACACTATGTGATCCTAAGGGGAATATCATATGTATAGTAGGATGTTATAAGGGGTCCTATGTGACCTACTAAGGTGTCACGCATGTGTCAATGCATGCGTGGCCCCTTAGGACCACATATGACCCCTTAAGACGCTATGTGATGGGCTAAGGGGTATGTCGTTCACACTAGGATTTTATAAGGGGTCATATGTGGTTATAGGATTTTATAAGGGGTCATATGTGGGTCTAACCACATATGACCCCTTAGGACACTATATGATCCTAAGGGGAATGTCATATGTACAGTAGGATGTTATAAGGGGGTCACGCATGTGTTAATGCATGTTGACCCCTTAGGACCACATACGACCCCTTAAGATAGTATGTGATGGACTAAGGGGTATGTCGTTCACACTAGGATTCTATAAGGGGTCACGCATGTGTTAATGCATGCGTGAGCCCTTAGGACCACATATTCAACCCCTTAGGACACATAGGAAATGTCATATGTACAGTAGGATGTTATTAGGGGTCATACATGTGACCTACTAAGGGGTCACGTATGTGTCAATGCATGCGTGGCCCCTAGGACCACATACGACCCTTAAGACGCTATGTGATGAACTAAAGGGTATGTCGTTCACACTAGGATTTTACAAGGGGTCATATGTGGTTATAGGATTTTATAAGGGGTCATATGTGGGTCTAACCACATATGACCCCTTAGGACACTATATGATCCTAAGGGGAATGTCATATGTACAGTAGGATGTTATAAGGGGTCATATGTGACCTACTAAGGGGTCACACATGTGTTAATGCATGCATGACCCCTTAGGACAACATAGGACCCCTTAAGACACTATGTGATGGACTAAGGGGTATGTCGTTCACACTAGGATTTTATAAGGGGTCATATGTAGTTCTAAGGGGTCATGCATATGTTATAACAAATGCATGACCCCTCAGAACCACATATGACCCCTTATGACACTATGTGATCCTAAGGGGAATGTCATATGTATATAGTAGGATGTTATAAGGGGTCCTATGTGACCTACTAAGGTGTCACGCATGTGTTAAAGCATGTGTGACCCCTTAGGACCACATACGACCCCTTAAGACGCTATGTGATGGGTTTTGGGATATGTCGTTCACACTAAGATTGATTTTATAAAGGGTCATATGCGATTTTAATGGGTCACGTATGTGTTAAGACACTATTTGATGGACTAAGGGGTATGTCATTCACCCTACAATTTTATAAGGGGTCATATGCGATTCTAAGGGGTCCCGCATGTGTTATAACACGTGTGACCCCTTAGAACCACGTATGACCCCTTAGGACACTAGATGTGATCCTAAAGGGAATGTCATACATGTACACTATTATATTATATGTGATCCTCTATGACCTCCTAAGAGAACGTATAGTGTCATATGTGGTCTTAAGGGGTCATGTTGTGCGTGTAATAGGATGTGAAAATAGGTCACATTGTAGAGGAAATTTATTTTGTCTAATTTGTTTAAATTTGGTATCTAAATTTTCTAATGTTTATTTAAATTAATTTTTTTAACGTTTTTCTTTTTTTGCTAATGTTTTTCTAAGATCTGATTTACTACAGGGTAGTTTTCTATGTTTTTCATAACAATTTTTTAAAATGTTGAAAAAAATATACATCTATACAATTACGTAATTTTAAAAACAAATTTACACATTTCAATCAAAATATTAAATTATCAAACATTTTTCTAAAATAATGAAAAACAATAAATTATCAAACATTTTTCTAAAATGTTCAAAACCAATAACTATATATAATTATTTAATTAAAAAATTAAATTAACAAATAAATTATTTACAAATTTAATAAAAAAAGACATTATTAAACCAAACAAAGGGTTATTTTGTGCACCTGATATAACAAGGGTCGAAAACTGAAATAAGAAAGATGCTAACTGCTGCAGACAATGCTCGATGACGTGATGCTGACGACTGGTTCGATCCAACCCCCACCAGACAGAAAAAGTCAAATGTAACAATGACCTTTTAACTGTCATTTTCGATATTTATAAAATTTAAAAAAAAACCCTAACTGCCAAGGGTTCGAGCGAATGGGGGGTTCGAGCGAACCCATTAAAATATCGATATTTAATGGGTTCGCTCGAACCACCGTGTTCGCTCGAACCCAGCTGAACCGTTTGGTTCGCTCGGACTCCCAGGGGTAGTCCGAGCGAACATTTGTGTTTCGCTCGAACATTGTCAAATCCGAAATTCCCACTTTCGCCAAATTCTTTCGTTGGCAAAAGTGGGAACCAGTTTTGTGAATTCACCCCTTGTTGGCTCAAAAAATCTAGAGTTTGTTTAACTTAGGGAGAGTTGAGTTTGATCTAGCGCAGTAAGTACCTTCAAATTATTAGCTCCCTATCAAATTTCATATCTTCTCAGAATTTCCCTAGGGGCTTTGCCCAGTGGAATCATGTTCTACTATCTAAGTTTGTCATTGAGAAAGGGTTAAGCTGGGTGGTTGGTTCAGGAAGGAAGATCTACTTTTGGGATGATTGTTGGATTGGCCATATGCCTCTGTCATGCTCTCCATTCTTTAAACATGTCACAACCCTCCTTTATCACTTTTTGATTTGATACAACTCTATTATATTTTTGGTTGAGCTATTGAAAATAATTGAATGAATATTATAAAAAAAATAATAATAATGGACCCCCACACACACTTGGAGAATATAATTCAAAAGGCATTATTTATTTTATTTTTATTTTTATTTTCCCACTCCCAATTATGGCACATGTTGTAGGAGGAATTAGAAGCTTCTAGAGGAATCTTCAATACCTTGCATGTAACTCCCCCACTAGGATTTTAATCAATGTTTGCATGAGTCCAATATTGGAAAAGAATCTCATTCTTAATTAATTTCTCTAGATAGTGGAATTAAGGAATTTTTCTTATATATTATATGCAAGTTTTCATAAGAGGGAGTTGATTATGTCTTGAAGAAAATTTTCCAAGTTTCCTTGTTGTTAGTAGTAGGATCTTCTTTGGTAGTCTCATTTTCATTGTAGGATTGTTAAGTTGTTCTTGAAGATTTCTCTCAAGTTCCAAGGAAGGATCTAAAAAGGATAGCTAGAAGATTGGAGAGGATTCAACATTGAGCTTTGATAAGCCAGGTTCTCTTCTTTTGTCATCTCTCATTTACATATGAGAAATTTGTATTATAAAAAATTATAGCTTCTAGATCTTCCTTTATATATATATATATATAAAAAAAAAAAATTATTAGATTGTAAATCTTTTCTTCTTATTTAGGGATAAATATTGATAAAAGTATTTTCATATAATGCATGTAAAAGATAGCTTTATGATTTATTTAATTTTCTTTAGAAAAATCTCAGATCTTGCTTTTGCTTTTCCCCAAAAAAAAAAAGATTTTCTAGATCTGTGCAAAAATCATATTTCCCCTTATTTTAAATTTCTTTTTCTAAGATTAAAACTCTTCTTTGTGTGTATGAATCTTGTTCCTTATTATTCTTCTCTTAAATTCATTACTCTCGCCCTTCGAATGGAAATCTAAATGTAAATCTTATTCTTTAATTAAATCTTACTTCCCTGTGAATAATCTTACCTCTATGTGAATATAAGTTTGATTATCTGTATATGAATTTATTTAAATATTTTCCTATGAGTATAAACCCATTTCTCTCTCTGAATGTAGATTTGATCCTAAATCTTAATCCCTTAATTTAATTCATCCTCCTCTAAGGGCAGTCTTAGTTCTCCGTAAACAGAAAACGTCTGAAAATAAAATATAAACTTCACTGCATTCACTATTCTCTGTGGAAATGAAGTATAAATCTCTCTTTGTGAATATTAGTTCCTGAAAATCTTTCTTTGAAAACTTTGTTTTCTCAGCATAATCATCTACCTATCTCTGTGAAAATTTAGTTATTTGTATATTGCTAAAACAAATTAATTTCTCTATATTATTTTATCCCTGTGATTAAATTCTTATTCTCATTTTTTTTTACATTAACATTTCTCTTATTCATATATCTATTTATATATTCCTCTCTGATCTTATCAAATAAACAGGAATGAAAAGGAAAAAAAAAGTCATATATGAATATATATACAATTATATTTTGCGAATTTTAAACTGAATGCAAAAAAAACATTTATGTTAATGCACAGCGTTACTGAGAATATCCTCCTACACTTTATGCCAGTCAACGCCGGGAGGAGGGGGGGGGGGTTTATTAAACCCCGGGGAGTGGTACCCTCCACTACCCCCTGCGGTCACTGCTACGGTAGTGGCCGTAGAGGGAGTGGAGGGGACCACGGCTGTCCCCTCATCCCTGCGAACCTGTACCCATAGGTCCGCAATGGTGATGGGACTCGTGGGCCCCACTCCCACTTGGCTTTAAAAGCCACTTCAAAAAAATTCGAACTCAAGATTTTTGTTAACTTTTTTGTTATCCAAATTTTATTTTAATAAGATTTAACTTAGGTAAATTCAAAATTAATCACCCTTAGTAAAACTTACAATTAATTTATTTTTAGCAATTTTTCTAATTACAAATTTATTTTATAATTTATTTATTATTAGCAATTTTTCTAATTGTAAATTAAATTGAATTAAATTTTATAATTGGAAATTTATAAAAGCTACTTAAGATTCGTTGAGTCACTTAGTTGGCATTTTGGACTCATTAAAAGCAATTAATTTATATTAATATGGTTTGAACCAAATGTCTAAGTTAATTGCTATTTTTGGGACTAGTGACTTTATAAGTGATTATTCTCATGGTAGAAATCAACACATCACTTAACCTTGCATGTAACTTACACTATCCTTGCTTCATGCGAATTACTTATACATTACTTGCATTATTGATGACAAAGTTACATTTTCTTCATCTTCATGCAAGTTACATGTTTAATTATTAATATACAAGTTTCATAATCATCATTATTATGCAAGTTATATTTCAAGTTTTGAATATTAGATAATTTAGTTATGGTTTTATTCCATGTGGTTCATCAAGTAGGTGTTTCAATTAAATAAGCTTTGCAATGTCTAATTATACATGTTCAATTCATAATTGTTTTCAAGCATGATGTTTTCATAGCTTCTTAGTTAGAAAACTAAATATAGGAAGTCGGAAAACCAAAACCTAGCAGCGTTCGGTATATACAATGCCTCTGGGTCACGCTTACGGTGAATGTTGTCGTTTTGAACTACTGCACTTAACACCTAATAAAGCTACATCAACAACATCTGTGGCATCGTCCCTATAAATCATCGGGGAGTAACAAGGGACACTTGGAAGTTAAAGTCCAAGGGACGGGTTATCCCCCTTGGATCGATAATCTAATAAGATAATCCTTAAATGATTTTTACATCCGCTGAGTTAAACCATAGTAAACACCCTTAAGGTTGATTGAGTGAAATGCTTTTATGAAATTGATTAATCTTGAAGAGTTGATGTCGATTGACAATTTAGTCAAGGGTGACGCTTATGATAGGTATTAAGATCTAGTTGTTTTAGGCCACAAGCAACAGGCCATATTGAGCCTTTGCTTAAGTGCTACCACCATGGGTAGCAACTGCAGAGAAACTGTCTGGGACATTGACCCTAGAAAGGGTTGCGTACCCACTAATCAGTTTAAATCAAACCATAGAGTAGAAAATAGAACTACATACTTTACGCCTTGATCCCGTGCTAAAACGGGTATGTAGGCAGTCTTGGGACGGAGTTGTCCTTGGTACTCAGGTGTTCATGGGTGGGGTCTAGGTTTGGTAAGAAGATGGATTGAGAAGAATCCTAACTTGAAAGATAAGTGAAATAAAAAGGGAAAAGTAATTCAATGCATACTCGAAAGGAATCCCGTATGGATTCGCTTGATTTCCCGAGGCCTTAAGACAAATTCTGAGGCGGAATTCAAGCTTGTATTATTTTGATTACTCCTAAGGACGGTGACCTCAGTGCACTCCTATTAGAGGAGTGTAGTACTTAGTGAGTGACTCAGGACCCTAATTGTCCCGATGAGTCTAAGTCTCTGGCCAGAGAACCTCCTATCCCAATTGGATAGATGCCTACCCCGTATGGGTAGATGTCTATCCTGTATTGGATAGATGAAACCTTCTGCTCCGTATGGACAAATGCCTAACCCATACGGTTAGATGCTCATCTCGGATGGATGAATGCCTAATCCTAATGGATGGATGCCCAGAGTATGCGATTGAATCAAACACAAATAATTAAAGTAAACACCAAAAAAAAAAGGATGGTCAAATTTTATGGGGTTAAGTAAAGTGGGTTATTACATGTGGTATCAGAGCAAAGGTTCAAATCTAGGCCTTGTGCTCACTTCAATTTACACAACTAAGGGAATGTTTTGCAATGGTAGAAATTAAATTTTAAAATCTTAAATCAAGAACTAACTACATAATTTAACTTTCAGGTAAAACCCTAGAATGGCTAGAGGAAGAGGAAGAGGAAGAGGAAGAGGAAGAGGAAGGGGTAATGGAAAACGTACTACCACTAGAAGACAAAGGGAAGCTAACCATGAGGAAAATCATGAAGAAAACCATGAAGAAAGCCATGAGGAAGACCATGAAGGCAATCAACATAACCCAGGGAATAACGAAGATGGGGTAGAGGCTATAATCAACCTTCTAACCGAACAAAGGGATAAAATCAACTTTCTGGAGAAATCGATGCAAGACCTTAGGGCAAGGCAGAATGACATTGAAAATTGAAGTGGTACTGAAAATGGGAACCCTGGTAGCAATCAGGGGAATATGATGGGCAATAGAAAAGAAAATAACATATTGGAACTCTCTAAGGATTTGAAGAAAATACCCCTCCTAAGTTCGATGGGAGGCAAATTAGTTAAATGAAATGGAAAAGTATTTTGAACTAAGAGATTTTAGTGAAACAACCAAGGCCTTATGGGGTTCCTATCAACTCACAGGGGAGGCAGCTAGTTGGTGGACCAACACCAAGGAGCAAAATGGGTATAGCAGGGATACGATCAAATGGGATCAATTTGTTCGCCACTTCCAAGAAAGGTGGATCCCGCAATTGTTCATTGATGAGAAGGTGACAGAATTCCATAATCTACGTCAAGGGTCCCTATCAGTCCAATAATATTGGGATAAGTTCACCAAATTGCTTAAGTACATACCAATGTACCAGAAAGATGAAGAAGGCCAAGCAAGGAAGTTCATTTTGGGACTAAATACCAACATAGGGGCAGAGGTTGACATGCATGGACCCAAAAACATGAACGAAGTACTTGAAAAGTCCCTAAGGCAAGAGAGGAAGATTCAAACACTAGCAGGGCAGAACTATAATGGGAACCACTCTTTTAAAAGAAAACAAGAATTCAAGGGGAACACTAACTTCAACAAAAGTTAAAGGAATACTTCTTCCGAAAGAAGGCCACCCCCTAATCAATATCAGAGGAATGGAAATAATAATAATAACAGGGGCAATAATAATAGAGGCAACTATATCAGGAATGACCAGCAGAACAGGATAACTTATCCACCTAGGGCCAATGAAACAAGGAACGATCCCCCTAGGAATCAAGGCAGGAGGGGTCCTCCAGGTGGATGCTTTATGTGTGGAGGAAACCATTTTGCTAGAGAATGTCCCAGGATGCAAGGTCAGATTAGGGCCAATCAACCCCAACAAGGGCCCCAACAAAGGATTCATGTAGCAGTTAGGAAGCGAAGAGAAAGATTCCAGAATGTTCCCGTGGAAACTACAGGTACACTATTTGAACAACAAATTTCAATTCTAATTGACACTGGGTCATCTGAATGTTTCATCTCACCTGAATTAGTAAGCAAATATGCATTAAAAGTTAATCAAATGGATTCATCATGGACGGTTCAATATGGGGATAAGGCAACTAGGGAAGTAACTAAGTGTTTGCCGAGGGCAAGGGTACAATTTCCTGAGTTTGAAACAAGGGTAGATCTCTTTGTGGCACCCCTAGGATTATATGATGTAATTATTGGAATGAGTTGGTTAACAGATCATCAAGCTAATGTAGATTGCTATAACAAAGTTGTTGAATGTTTGGATGATGGGGGGGAAAGGGTCAAAATCCAAGGAAAATTAAATCCCATTAATATAGAAACCATATCAGCCATGCAATTAAAGAAGGAAAGAAGAAGAGGAGGCCTAATCTATATGGTTTAAATTGATGAAGGAAAAGACGAAAATACCCCAACTTTTGAAAATACCCCTTTCTTAAGAGAATTCAAGGATGTATTTCCAGAAGAATTACCCAGCTTACCCCCTAAAAGGAAGTTTGACTTTTCTATCAACATACTACCGAGAGCTGAACCAGTATCAAGGGCACCTTACCGAATGAACACAATTGAATTACAAGAGCTCAAAATTCAATTAGAGGAACTCTTAGCTAAGGGATTAATAAGGCCAAGTGTATCACCATGGGGAGCGCCAGTCTTATTCATTAAGAAGAAGGATGGAACCTTAAGACTATGCATCGATTATAGGATGTTGAACAAGGTCACATAAAGAATAAGTATCCCTTACCTTGAATAGAGGATCTTTTTGACCAAATGAAAGGAGCAACAATTTTCTCAAAGATAGACCTCCGATCAGGATATCATCAACTCAGAATTAAGGAGGAGTACATTCTGAAGACAGCTTTCAAGACTAGATATGGCCATTATGAATTCACAGTAGTTCCTTTTGGTGTAACCAATGCCCCAGCTGCATTTATGAACCTAATGAATAGTGTACTCCATGACTACTTGGACAAATTTGTTTTGGTATTTCTGGATGACATATTGATTTACTCTAGGAATGAGGAGGAAAATTTAGTACACCTACAAATTGTTTTGCAAAGGTTGAGAGAACATAAGTTATATGGGAAACTATCAAAATGTGCCTTCTTTGAGGAAAAGATTCACTACCTTGGGCATATAATATCGAAGGAAGGAATAGTAGTTGATCCAGATAAGATAAAGGCAATAGTAGAATGGCCGATCCCTAAAAACGTTTCAGAGGTAAGAAGCTTTATGGGGCTAGCAAGGTACTATCAGAGGTTTGTGGAAGGATTCTCTAAGATAGCAAACCCCATCACCTCGTTACAGAGGAAGGGTAAAAGGTTTGTGTGGACAGAACAAAGTGATAAGGTATTCCAAATTTTGAAGGGGAAACTAACTTCAGCACCCATTCTAAAGGTACCAGATCCGAATGGACACTTCACAGTCATAACTGACGCTTCTATGGAAGGTTTAGGAGGAGTACTTGACTAGGATGAAGGGGTATTAGCTTACGAATCTAGGAAGCTAAAGCCTCATGAAGTTAATTATGCACCCCATGACTTAGAGTTAGCAACGATTGTGCATGCCCTGCAGAAATGGAGACACTTCTTACTAGGGAAGCCCTTTGAGTTAAAGTTAGATAACCAAGGACTAAAGTACATCTTTACCCAACTCCACTTAAATGCTAGACAAAGAAGGTGGTTAGAGTTTCTAAGTGAATATGATTTTGAAATTGAATATATTAAGGGGAAGGAAAATAGGGTGGCAGATGCTTTAAGTAGGAGGAGACACTTGATGACTATAGCAACATTCAAAACTTCTTTCAAGAGACAAGTAATGGATGAGCAGGAACATGACCCATGGTATGAACAAGTCAAATTGACTTTAGAGTACAATCCAACCAATCCTAAGGTTGAGGGGTATACATTAGATGAAGATGGGTTGCTCAGATACAATAATAGAATCTATATCCTTAATGCGAGAGACTTAAGGGAAGTAGTCTTGTCAGAGGCTCATAATGCCCCTTACTCAGGGCACCTAGGAGTTAACAAACTTTATGCAGATCTAAAGAAGTTATACTTTTGGCAAGGGATGAAGAATGACTTAGTCAAGTATGTGACTAAATGTTTGGAGTGTCAAAGGGTAAAGGCAGAGCATAGGCATCCAGCTGGATTATTACAGTTACATGATGTACCTCAACACAAGTGGCAAGTTATTAGCATGGATTTTGTGCAAGGGTTGCCCGTGTCATCTTCTAGGTGTGATACAATAATGGTGGTAATTGACAAACTCACTAAGGTTGCACACTTTATACCAGGGAATCTGACGGATGATGCACCTACCTAGGCAAGGCGCTTTGTTAAGGAAATATTTAGGTTGCATGGAATGCCAAAGAAAATCATATCAAATAGAGATGCTAGATTCACTTCAAGGTTTTGGACAACTATTCAATCAGCTCTAGGGACTCAACTAAACTTTAGCACTGCATACCATCGTGAAACCGATGGTCAAACAGAAAGGACAAATCAGATTTTGGAAGACCTACTTTGCATGTACTGCATGGACCAACAAAAGAAATGGGAAGATTACCTACCCCTAGTAGAGTTTGCTTACAATAATACATATCAAACATCTTTGGGAATGGCACCTTTCGAAGCATTGTATGGTAGGCCATGTCGAACACCTTTGAGTTGGGATAGCCTTGAAGATAGAAAAATTGTTGGACCAGATATGTTGAAGGAAATGGAAAGGAAAACTAAGGAAATTAAGCAAACATTGAAGGAAGCCTCAGATAGGTAGAAAAGTTATGTAGACAAGAACAGGACACCAAGGGAGTTTGAGGTGGGAGAGAAAGTCTTCCTAAGGGTTAGGCCACACAAGAGTTCCATAAGGTTTGGGAAAAAGACCAAGCTTGTACCTCATTATGTTGGACCTTTTGAAATATTGGAAAGGATTAATCCAGTTGCATACCGGTTGGCCTTACCTCCCCAGTTGAGGTGAATCCATGATGTCATCCATGTATCTCTTCTTAAAAAGTATGTACCTGATGAGAAACATATTTTGAATTGGGATGCTTTACAGGTCCAGGAAATGGGAGGAATAATGATAAAGCCATTCAGATTCTTGGAGAGGTGCCAGTGCCAATTGCGCAATAGAGAGGTTGATCAATGCAAAGTACAATGGAATCAGTATGATGAAAAGAATGCCACGTGAGAAGATACTAAGGAAATGCAACAGTAGTTTCCTTTTTTGTTTTAAACTAGTCATGAACTATAGACTCTTTTGGATACATTCAATAAGTGCATCAAGACGATGCACAAATTAAGGGGGGGAGGATGTCACAACCCTCCATTATCACTTTTTGATTTGATACAACTCTATTATATTTGTGGTTGAGCTATTGAAAATAATTGAATGAATATTATAAAAAAAAAATAATAATGGACCCACACACACACTTGGAGAATATAATTCAAAAGGCATTATTTTTATTTATTTATTTTTACTTTCCCACTCCCAATTATTATATGTTGTAGGAGGAATTAGAAGCTTCTAGAGGAATCTTCAATACCTTGCATGTAACTCCCCCACTAGGATTTTAATCAATGTTTGCATGAGTCCAATATTGGAAAAGAATCTCATTCTTAATTAATTTCTCTAGATAGTGGAATTAAGGAATTTTTCTTATATATTGTATGCAAGTTTTCATAAGAGGGAGTTGATTATGTGTTGAAGAAAATTTTCCAAGTTTCCTTGTTTTTAGTGGTAGGATCTTCTTTGGTAGTCTCATTTTCGTTGTAGGACTATTAAGTTGTTCTTGAAGATTTCTCTCAAGTTGCAAGGAAGGATCTAAAAAGGATAGCTAGAAGATTGGAGAGGATTCAACATCGAGCTTCGATAAGCCAGGTTCTCTTCTTTTGTCATCTCTCATTTACATATGAGAAATTTGTATTATAAAAAATTATAGCTTCTAGATCTTCCTTTATATATATTAAAAAAAAAAAGAATTATTAGATTGTAAATCTTTTCTTCTTATTTAGGGATCAATATTGATAAAAGTATTTTCATATAATGAATGTAAAAGATAGCTTTATGATTTATTTAATTTTCTTTAGAAAAATATCAAATCTTGCTTTTGGTTTTCCAAAAAAAAAAGGATTTTCTAGATCTGTGCAAAAATCATATTTCCCCTTATTTTAAATTTCTTTTTCTGAGATTAAAACTCTTCTCTGTGTGTATGAATCTTGTTCCTTATTATTCTTCTCTTAAATTCATTACTCTCACTCTTCGAATGGAAATCTAAATGTAAATCTTATTCTTTAATTAAATCTTACTTCCTTGTGAATAATCTTACCTCTGTGTGAATATAAGTTTGATCATCTGTATATGAAGTTATTTAAATATTTTCCTGTGAGTATAAACCCATTTCTCTCTCTGAATGTAGATTTGATCCTAAATCTTAATCCCTTAATTTAATTCATCCTCCTCTAAGAGCAGTCTTACTTCTCTGTGAACAGAAAACGTCTGGAAATAAAATATAAACTTCACTACATTCACTATTCTCTGTGGAAATGAAGTATAAATCTCTCTCTGTGAATATTAGTTCCTGAAAATCTTTCTTTGAAAGCTTTTTTTTCTCAGCATAATCATCTACCTATCTCTGTGAAAATTTAGTTATCTATCCATTATTGAAACAAACTAATTTCTCTATGTTATTTTATCCCTGTGATTAAATTCTTATTCTCATTTTTTTTTACATTAATTTTTCTCTTATTCATATATTTGTTTATATATTCCTGTCTGATCTTATCAAATAAATAGGAATGAAAAGGAAAAAAAATCATATATGAATATATATATATATATATATATATATATATATATATATATATATATATATATATATATATATATATATATATATATATATATATATATATATATATATATATATATATAATTTTAAACTGAATGCAAAAAAAAGATTTATGTTAATGCGCAGCGTTACCGAGAATATCCTCCCGCACTTTATGCCGGTCAACACAGGGGGGGTTTATTAAACCCCGGGGAGTGGTACCCTCCACTACCCCCTGTGGTCACTGCTACGGCAGTGGCCGTAGAGGGAGTGGAGGGGACCACGGCTGTCCCCTCATCCCTGCGGACCTGTACCCGCAGGTCTGCAGTGGTGATGGGACCCGTGGGCCCCACTCCCACTTGGCTTTAAAAGCCACTTCAAAAAAATTCGAACTCATGATTTTTGTTAACTTTTTTTTTATCCAAATTTTAGTTTATAAAATTTAACTTAGGTAAATTCAAAATTAATCACCCTTAGTAAAACTTACAATTAATTTATTTTTAACAATTTTTCTAATTACAAATTTAATTTATTATTAGCAATTTTTCTAATTGTAAATTAAATTGAATTAAATTTTATAATTGGAAATTTATTAAAGCTACTTAAGATTCATTAAGTCACTTAGTTGGCATTTTGGACTCATTGAAAGGAATTAATTTATATTAATATGGTTTGAACCAAATGTCTAAGTTAATTGCTATTTTTGGGACTAGTGACTTTATAAGTGATTATTCTCATGGTAGAAATAAACACATCGCTTAACCTTGCATGTAACTTACACTATCCTTGCTTCATGTGAATTACTTATACATTACTTGTATTATTGATGACAAAATTACATTTTCTTTATCTTCGTGCAAGTTACACATTTAATTATTAATATACAAGTTTCATAATCGTCAT
Source organism: Cryptomeria japonica (assembly GCF_030272615.1). Taxonomy (NCBI): domain Eukaryota; kingdom Viridiplantae; phylum Streptophyta; class Pinopsida; order Cupressales; family Cupressaceae; genus Cryptomeria; species Cryptomeria japonica. Next base: position 377,478,077 of record NC_081409.1, read on the forward strand.
TATTATGCAAGTTATATTTCAAGTTTTGAATATTAGATAATTTAGTTATGGTTTTATTCCACGTGGTTCATCAAGTAGATGTTTCAATTAAATAAGCTTTGCAATGTCTAATTATACACGTTCAATTCATAATTGTTTTCAAGCATGATGTTTTCATAGCTTCTTAGTTAGAAAACTAAATAAAGGAAGTCGGAAAACCAAAACCTAGCAGCGTTCGGTATATACAGTGCCTTTGGGTCATGCTTATGGGTAATGTCGTCGTGTTGAACTACTGCACTTAATGCCTAATAAAGTTGCATCAATAACGTCTGTGGCATCATCCCTATAAATCGTCAGGGATTAATAAGGGACACTTGGAAGTAAAAGTCCAAGGGGCGGGTAATCCCCCTTGGATCGATAATCTAATAAGATAATCCTTAAATGATTTTTACATCCGCTGAGTTAAACCATAGTAAACCCCCTTAAGGTTGATTGAGTGAAATGCTTTTATGAAATTGATTAATCATGAAGAGTTGATGTCGATTGACAATTTGGCCAAGAGTGACGCTTATTATAGGTATTAAGATCTAGTTGTTTTAGGCCACAAGCAGTAGGCCATCTTGAGCCTTTGCTTAAGTGCTACCACCATGGGTAGCAACCGCAAAGAAACTGTCTGGGACATTGAACCTAGAAAGGGTTGCTTACCCACTAATCAGTTTACATCAAACCATAGAGTAGAAAATAGAACTACATACTTTACGCCTTGATCCCGTTTCGAAACGGGTATGTAGGAAGTCTTGGGACGGAGTTTTCCCTGGTACTCAGGCGTTCGTGGGTGGGGTCTAGGTTTGGTAAGAAGATCGATTAAGAAGAATCCTAACTTGAAAGATAAGTGAAATAAAAAGGGAAAAGTAATTCAATGCATACTCGGAAGGAATCCCGTATGGATTCGCTTGATTTCCCGAGGCCTTAAGCCAAATTCCAAGGCAGAATTCAAGCTTGTATTATTTTGATTACTCCTAAGGACGGTGACCTTGGTGCACTCCTATTAGAGGAGTGTAGTAATTAGTGAGTGACTCAGGACCCGAATGGTCCCGATGAGTCTAAGTCTCTGGCCAGAAAACCTCCTATCCCAATTGGATAGATGCCTACCCCGTATGGGTAGATGCTTATCCCGTATTGGATAGATGAAACGTTTTGCTCCGTATGGACAGATGCCTAACCCATATGGTTATATGCTCATCTCTGTTGGATGAATGCCTAATCCTAATGGATGGATGCCCAGAGTATGCGATTGAATCAAACACAAATAATTAAAGTAAACACCAAAAAAAAAAGTATGGTCAAATTTTGTGGGGTTAAGTAAAGTGGGTTATTACAAAATAGTGTAAAGATTAATGTGTGAATAGATTTAGAATCTTTATTTCTGACTACATTCAAGATGGAGCTTATAATTCTTTAAGTGTTGTTAATAGGGCCACCATCCCTCTTCAATCCTTCTTCGGTGAGATCAGACTATCTTCTTCAGTGTCCTCTTTGCATTTCAACCCTTCATCTCCTCCATGTTGGGCATCTATTTAGAATTCAAATTTGATTCCAAAAATAAATATTTTCTATTAGATATTGCTTCAAAATAAATTTCTCACCTTGGATAACTAATATAAAAGGGATTTCTATGTATAGCTAATAGTTGTTTCATGTGCTGTGAAGACTTTGAGAGTGTTTCCCACCTTCTACTAGATTTCTTGTTTGTAAGGGAGATCTAAAGAGCTATTTTGAAGCATTGGGGATTGAGTTGGGTTTTCCCTTCATCATTACATAGGCTCCTTTCTCAATGTGTTTCCCCCACATCAAACTATGCCTTGTATTTTCTTTGGTCTCTTATCCTCCCACATCTCGCTTGAGGCATTTGGAAAGAGAGGAACAATAGCCTAAATTTAGGGAATCTACCTTAGCTCCCTTTGTGTTTTATTTTCCAAAATTAGTATGTACAACTATTCTTGAAAAAATTCATTCTAAGATTTCCAATTGTAAACCTCATGCAAATGGTGTTGTTGTTTCAGTTATTTATTCTTTGATTGCTCTTAAATAGAACCTTGGCTTTGATATATCTATCCTTATCAATCCCTCCAAACACCATAGAGATAATATTGTTTAGGAATTCCCACCTCTTGGTTGGGATAAGGTTAACTTTGATGGGATGACTAAAAGGAATCTCGGGTCAGTTGGGTGTGGGAAAGTGTTGAGAAATGAATATTGTGTGAATCTTTCAGCGGTGGTGCTCCCCTTGGGAAGTCAGACCAACCACCTCATTGAAGTTGTGACTGCTTACTATGGTCTTTGTTTGGCTAAACAATTAAACTATTGTCATGTTTGGATTGAGGGGGACTCAAACAATATCATACAATGCCTTAAGGGAGCCCAAGACCCCTCATGGTCTATAACTGACTATTTTGCTAATATTGGGGTGAGGAGTGATAATCTATTGATATGACAACAAATGATCAAATCTTGGAGGATGCCTCGGAAATGATAACCTTTGAAAGGCTAAATACACAAACTTCAAAAAGGTAAGTTTCATGATTATCTGCATTAAGAACAAGAGGCTAGGGGCATTTAATTAGCACATGTTATAGGTGTTTTAAATGCCCCATTTCTTTAAATTGTGTTGGCAGAGGGGAAGAATAGAGTGAAAGTTATCTGCATTCTTCAAGAGGGGTGGAGATAAAAATAGGCTAGAGCAATTGAATCATGATCAATTGAGGAAGAATGCAACAATCTAGACTTTCTTGAAGAGAGGTGGAGTCACTCCTTACGTTGAAAGGTTGCATGGGTTCGTCTCTAATATCACCAAAGTGTTTGCTGATAACTAGAAGAATGGCTCTATCACAATGTTGTGTCGAAAATGGGAAGTGACGAAGGAGTTGATTGCGAAGGTTTCTAGGCTCTCTATGGAGGGAATGAAGTTTTTTAGAAGTTAGAAGGATTCAAATTGGTAGTGGATAATTTTGTGAAGGATAAGGAAGCTGGAAGAATTGTTAAGAAACAAAAGAGTGGGTATACCTTAAATTCCATCAAGAAGCTTTCGGTTGCGGTTCTCAAAATCCTCATCTAGTATTTCTCATTGGATGGTAGGTTTACAATGGTATATGAGCATCACTTTCTTCTACTCAACCATTTTCGACATAAGGTGAGGATATCTTTCCCTTTCTTTGTGTTATCCTCTCTTTCAACAAGCATAAAGGACCACAAAAAGAACCTTAGTAGTTCCCTATGTTACATAAGGGCTTAATTCTTTTGATTGTTGAATGTTGGAAGTCTTGTCCTTTCCCATCTAAGTATAATTCAAGGCCCTCCCCTATTTCCTTTTACATTGAGGAGGAAACGAAAATTGAGGAATCTAAAATCTAATATTTGGAAGGTAAAGATTGGAATACCGATGTTGATTCTGAGACGGTCTCCCTTGAGAGGGAAGGGGATGTTCCTAGGGTTATTAAAAATAAAAGCCCTAAAAAACCTAGAACAACTTCTCCTCCCTTAAGCCCCTCTAATGATCCTCGGGATGAATCTTCCTGTCATGTGCAGTCAGCGGACATGGTGCCAGAATTTGAGGAAATGGTGCCAAATTTGGAGAAAGAAGGAAGATGCCCTTTTCCACATGAGTTACCTAAAGGCTCACCTCTTCTTAACTGTGATGAGGAGAGCGCTCTGAATCTCTTGGCTATTGCTTGAAATATTGTTGATTTATTCTGAATGAACAAATGGATTTTTTATGAACTCAACAAGATGAATATTAAATTGAGGGGCTTTCAATGTCAAGTGGAGAGTAAACATCATGTGGAGGAACTTGATTAACTCTCTTTAGAAGGTGGTGAAGGATGTTGAAACTATGAAGATCGACTATGAAGGTAGGATTTTGGGCCTGCAAATAAAACTTAAAAATAGTAGTGATAATCTCTTCACATTAGTCTCTAAAAAAGTTACAATAGAATACAACCTCATAGAACCCAGTGAATCCCTATATGCAAATAACCTGTCACAACAATGGAAGATTCACAAAACACAAAGATTGCTTTGAAAACCTAGAGCAAAATAATGCAATAATGATAATAAGATAATAAAATACAAAAGGGATCTATCCATATAAAAGGAGATCAAACCTAAAAAGGGAAAACCCTAAAAGCAATTAATAATTAATAATAAATTAATTATTAATATTCCTAAGTTTAGCTTCCTAAATTTATCTTAAGTGAAATAGAGAAAAGGTGACTTAATTATTAAATCAATATGATTTAATTTATTAAGTAAACTAATACCTTTACTCTAACACCCCCCCCTTAAGATGAAGTTAGGGAGAAGCTAAAAAACAACTAAGGACTAGATGCATGAAATCCAAAATGGGTCCTGATAACAAGGCCTGATGAGGTACTCAAGTACAATAAAATCTCTATAAAGTGGAGAAAAAGGAGAAAACCCCATGAGAACAAAATTCCTCTCCAAGAAGAGATGAAAGCTCAAGTGAAGGACTAAGAAGTCTCCAGACAAGAATGTTCCAAAAGATAGGAACAAAAGACTAGCATGAAGAATCACTGAAGAATGAAGAAGCTACAAACATTATCATTGAATGACTACTATGATGTTGAAATAAGAACCTCCTCTGAAACAAAATATGATCAGAATCAAGAAGACATGAATCTGTATGAGTGCCCTCAATGACACTACTCGAATCCAAATCAGATGGCAAACACAGGCAAAACATCTTGAATCTGAAGATACAGATGGCACAAATACCAATAGTCTGAAGAACTGATCAAATAAAAAAATGGAAGGTCGCCTCTAGAAATTGGAATGCAAGAGTGTCCATATGGTAAGTATTCCATCTCACCGAAATGCATGGGTAACCAGCCGCTGCATCCGCCTAGTACATAGGAACAAATACTAAATACATAGTTCACTCCAATGCGAAACCAAGGAAGCATTAGCACCAACAATAGAAACCCCTCCATAATGCTGACAAAGGAGAGGTATGACAGGTACACTGAATCTGAGAGCCATAATGTAGTGCATGAAGAAGAACCAAGAACATCTGACCATGCAGACATGAAAGTACAAGCAAATACAAAGGGTGTACAAAATAAGCCACACACACATGAGAAAGGTATGAAGAAAAACAAATGCAAACATCAAACCCCCATGCAACTTTATATCATAGTGCGAGTACAATAAGGCACAAAAGGGGGGTTGGCAGGCCCTTGCAGGTCTGAATAGACTGTAGGTCCGTACAACCTACAGTCTGTAGTGAGATAAAAAAACCAAGAATGGCTCTGAAGAAGGAAATTATTATTCATAGAGGGAATTGAAAAAGAAATACAATACAACCTCACAAAACCTAGTGAATCCCTGTATGCAAATAACCCATCACAACAATGGAAGATCCACAAAACACAAAGATTGCTTTGAAAACCTAGAGAAAAAGAATGCAATAATGATAATCAGATAATAAATTACAAAAGGGATCAATCCTTATGAAAGGAGATCAAACCTAAAAAGGGAAAACCCTAAAAGCAATTAATAATTAATAATAAATTAATTATTAATATTCCTAAGTTTAGCTTAAGTGAAATAAAGAAAAGGTGACTTAATTATTAAATAAATATAATTTAATTATTAAGTAAACTAATACCTGTTGGCAGCAATATTGTACACGGAAATAAAACCAGTTAATTAAGTTGTAATTGTGTTGGTTAGTTGGCAACCGAGGGGTGGTATTTGCGGTGCGATGGTTGGCGCTCGCACTCCCTCGGCATCTTTATATACTTCCGAATGTAACTTGTGGACAACAACAATTATGAATGGAATAATATCTCTTATACTTGTCTGATATCTATGGCGTTATTATTCTTCATTATGTGCTTTATGTTTTAAGTTACTCACCCGAGAGGGCAAACATTTGGCGCCGTTGCCTAGACGTACTCGGGAACAGAAGACACGGATGGCGTACGGACACAATGGGCCTACCCGTTGGTGAAATAAACCCAAAGGCCGACGACGTGCGAACAAAACTTTACATAGGAGAAGACAATGCAACGAGAGAATTCTCAATTCTACTCCGGTAGCCATCTAGACCTACGTCTGACAAGAGGTGATGGAGGCAAAAATCCCACCAAGTGTCATGTGGATAGCGTTGGAGGTGCGGGATGGCGCCAGACTAAGAAGGAATTGAACCTTGAATCTTCTATATTCAAATAAAAGTGTCATTGAGACGAGTTGTATCTGAGGAAATGTATTGCGAATTATGGAAATGTACGGCAATTAATGCCCAATCTATTGAATACAGAGAAAAAAAAATAGAAACGGATGAGTGGGAGGTCACACAGAGGGCCTTGATTCTGGAGCAGCAAGTAGAACGAAGGTGTAGGCTAAGGCAGCTTATCGAGGGACGATCGGCCAAGGGGTTACTTGAAGGGAACCCAGGAGGTGTCACGGAGGTTGCGGAGGTAGAGATAGACGGAGAGAAGTACACTCTCTACACTGTTGTAGGGTTGCCCAAAGGGAACCTAGGAGTCACGGAGGGTGCCGAAGGCGACCTCTACAGTTCGCCTGAATACCACCACCGTAGGGTAAGAAGTCACGAAGAGTTGGTGGAACAAACAAGGCAAAATATAAACTTGATCAACGCTACCAGAGACCTACTAAAGAATTTGTCCATTTCGGAGGACAACCGGAGGGAGATGACTAAAGGTGACGGTACAGCCGACGGTGCCAAGGGAGCACAAGGGTACCATACGAGAGGCAATTTGTTTGTTTCGGGGTCAACAACTTTCTCCGGAGGACCCACGAGTGGAGGGTCAGGCGCAGGAGGCGGAGGCGGACCAGGTACAAGCACACAAGGCACCAAAGGAGTGAGACCGAGCGGTGGCATGGCCAGTAAACAGAAGTTGCCGAAGTTCAACGGCGAGGGGAAGGAAGATCCCATCCGCCATTGTCGAACGTGCGAAACCATATGGTCAGCGAACGGTATTATTGACCAAAACAAATGGGTAACGCAGTTCCGAGCCACGTTACGTGGAGTTTCCATAGATTGGTACTCCGATGTGGACAAGAAAAAAGTGGCCACGTAGGCCAACCTACAGAAGGAATTCACGGAGGAGTTTCGATTGCTTCGTGATGACAATGAAATTGTAACGGAGATATACAGTACCAAACAAGGTACCAAGGAGACAGTACGGGCATACAGCAGGAGGCTGAAGGAATTGTTGGGTAAAATGGAAAGCCAACCAGCAGATGGATTGAAGAAACGATGGTTCGTTGAAGGATTGAAATCCTCCCTACGAAAAAAGATGAAAATTGTACCCCCGACGTCATATGACGACACCTATAATAGGGCGATGGACCTAGAGAGCGAATACAAAATGTCAAAGAAGAAGAAAAGTAATAAATATTCATTTGACGATGATGAAGACTCTGACAGGGAAAGTAGCAGCAGTGGCGAATCAAGTAAAAAGGTGCACGCTCTCCAAAAGGACATGGAACGAATGCTAAAAGAATTCAAAGCCATGAAGGGGAGTACAAGTAAGACTAAAGAAAACGACGTGTGGTGTACCGACTGTAGGAGTGACGGACACACCAAGGGGTCCTACCCCAAGAAGGCTTTCTGCGACATTTGTCAGATTGCAGGACATTTGACAAAGGAATGTCCCTACAATATGAAAACCAGGAGCCAACAAGTTCTCTTCACGCAAGAGCAGTCGACCGTCGAAACTTCGCAAACCAACACAACAGCATCATCTGGAGGTTACCGGGACAATAGACGTGGCGACGGAAGGAATAGCAACAATAACAATAACAGAAGCCGTATCCAGTATGATGCCAAGGGCCGGCCAATTATCCAATGTAGGGCCTATAATCAGTGGGGGCACTTCGCCTGTGATTACACGAAGGAAGCCACCCCTTAGCACCTCTGTTGATGGTGTGGGTTAGGCGACCATGAGGACGCAAATTGCCCACAGGCAGGGGTTAATCTCCTCAACATTGAGAAGACTGGCGAGAAAGAAGTACTGCAATCACCCACGCCCAAATGAAAAAGGCCACTTATCCCGACCCCCGTATGGAGAAGGAGAGATTATGGGAGGCAAAGGCCAATATTGATCGTGAGATGATGGTTGAACGACGGGACAATGAGGTGGCGAGTACATCATCCTGTATGGAAGTGAAAAATAACATCATTGGGCAAGTACTGCAGATGGAAGTACCTATAAGGGTAAAGGACCTTCTAGAAACAATGCCACAGTTAAGAACTGCCATTTTTAATTCCATACAAACCACTGCACAAGCACCTTTGCATGCCACACGAGCGGAAGTTCCAGTCAGCCCCTCGGCTGACCCAATGTTATTGGCCTTGAATAGTGGTCGGCATCTTGCTATAGTAGAGATGGGAATTCTTGGGGCTATCCTCAAAGACACCATTGTGGACAGAGGTTCGGGGGTGAATGTACTGCCAGAGGATACATGGAAGAAGCTGGGGAAGCCAAAACTATGGCCACCCACATTCAACTTGGTAGGTGCAGACCAACACGGCATCAAGCCACTCAGCACCCTGATGACCCAGCTGGTCGCCATTGGCACACAACCTTTCATACTAGATTTTGTGGTAATCCCACTCAAGAAGAAGGGGTACGACGCCATCTTAGGCAGAGGGTGGCTGGTTACAGCAAAGGTGAACGACAACTGGAAAAAGAACACCCTTTCTATGGAGAAAGGGGGGTGGAAGTACACCATTGATCTAAGGACCCAGGTTGTTGACAAGGAACTGACATCATCTTTGGAATCGGAGGGTGAAGGAAAAGGCTACACGAGGGATGAAGGATGGGGCTACAGGGAGCCCATCAACGAAGGGATTCTCAAACTAGGAGAATGCTCTGAGGATGAGACAGGGTCATTGAACGGGCTCTTCCATTGGCAGATGGAGGATTATGAAATGTTCCAAAGCTATAGGTTCGAAGTAGAGGAACCAGAGCAAGCAACAGAGGAGGTGAACCTACCGGAATACAGAGAGTATTGGAAGGGAGATGCCCCAAACCTCGATGATATAGATAATCCCAAGATTATTGGCAACTATTGGAACCCTGTATGGAAGGCCACAGTCTTCAAAATCTTTATTATTATTCTTCTTCTTATGTATGAGAAGGAGATCGTGGTCCCTATAGAATTTGTGGTTCCAGGTCTTCGGATGGCCATTGAAAATAGATTGGCCGCCAATAGGCCCAAATTGAAACCCTACCACGCGAAGCGCGCAGGGGACCTGAGAGGCCAAACGGACACCCAAGACCCCCGAGCGAGACTTGAGAGGATGGAAGGGGACTCGAGAGGCTGGGCAGGCGACTCAAGAGGCACAAGACCACAACAGGAGACTCTCGGATGAGGAAAATTGAGAAGGATGAAGGGCAATCCCAATGGCATGGGACCCGAACCGAAGACTCTCGACAATTAGATTATATGATAAAAAAATTTAAAAAAACCAACGTACAGGTCTGTACAGCTACAAAAAAAAAAGTCGTGTGGCCACCGTACGGTGACCACACCGGCGGTGGAAGCACCATGCGATGGTCACAACGACGGTGGGGCCACCGGCGGTGGACACCCACATGCCGCACTTGAAACCCGTACCACGCAGCCCATACAAGGAAAAAGAAGAAGAAGGAAACCCCGCAGAGGTGTCAGTGTTGTTGTTGACCGTATGGGGAGGTTGCATGGTCGGGACCAAAAAAAAAAAAACGATGACGACCAGATTGAAAAATTATTCAATGACATCTGGAGCCTAGACACTGAAAATATTGGAGTGTAGAAGAAGGGTTTTGACATCATAAAACCTCACAGAAATGATGCTGCCCCCAGACCCCATGAGGGGCGCTGCCCCAGACTCTGCGGGGGCGCTGCCCCTCGACCCCGTTGGGGGCATTGCCCCTAGACCCCCAGTTTATTTTTGAGCTATAGAATACCATGGGAAGTGTTGTGGTTGTTCGTACTGTGAGAAAGAAGCCTGCAGCTAAGCATTGGCGGGGAAGCCATAAGCCGTAGAGGGAGACGGATTTGGAGGTTGGGAACAAACAAAGTTTGAGGGAAGGCATTGTAGGTCCATGCAGTTGTATGACACCAGGGAGTTATTCAGTTCAGTTTTTAGCCTTTGGGGAGTGTGATGGAGGATTTGAAGTGTCTCCTAGCCTTTGTGCCAGCGAGTTGTGGCCACCTCCAAGCAGGAATGGTATGCTTTGAGGAACTTGGAGTAGGTCTCGGCTAGATGTAAGGTTGCCTTGGTGGATGCAGAGAGGGCTCGGGAGGAGTTGACCACTAGGTTGGAGGCAGTACTAGCGTGAGACATAGCTCAGTGTACCCAGGAGTTGGATGCCGAGAGGGAAGCGCGAATGGCTATCGAGGACAAATTGGCTAGGGAGACAGTCTCATTTGAGTAGCAGTTGGTGGAGGCTGAGACTGAAAAGCATGTTTTGCAGACAAGTTTGGTTTAGGCACAGGAGGATGGTGATGTTGAAGGAAGAAATAATGGTGAAATCCGCACTTGAGCATCGAATGATAGCAGGCAAGGGTTTTCAGGTGAGGACGCAGCAGGTGTGTGGGTTCCAGGCTCGACTGGCATCAGCAGTTCTGTTTAATGTCATTTCTATTTTGTATTAAGTCATCCGGAGATGACTTCTTTTCTTTTGGGGGGGATGATGTTGGCGGCAATATTGTACATGGAAATAAAACTAGTTAATTAAGTTGTAATTGTGTTGGTTAGTTGGCAACCGAGGGGTGGCAGTTGCGGTGCGACAGTTGGTGCTCGCACCCCCTCGGCATCTTTATATACTTCCGAATGTAACTTGTGGACAACAACAATTATGAATGGAATAATATCTCTTATACTTGTCTGATATCTATGGCATTATTATTCTGCATTACGTGCTTTATGTTTTAAGTTACTCACCTGAGAGGGCAAACAATACCTTTACTCTAACAGTCTCATTCAACCAAAAGGTCATCAAGGATTCAGCTGAGAGCATCAAGATCCTTGTCAGCAAATATGAGAAATTACACCAAAATCAGGTTCAGATTGTTGATGTGGAGGCTGGGGATAAAGGCACTAAAAGGTCTATTGATAATAGAAAGGAGTTGTGTACAAGACTACATGCAAATTTGAAAAGAGCCTAGATCCATTTTTCTTAGGACCCATAGGATCTTAAGAAGATGGCTTTCAACATGTCCTAGCTAGTGGCTAAAGTTGTTGAAGCTCTAAAGAAGTTAAGTTAATTTTTTTTCTTTTGCTCAGTTTTTTCCTGTCTTGCTATGTTTTTTGGTTGTTGGTAGGTTGTTGGTTTCATGACATTATGTTGTAGGCAAAATTTTATAAATAAGGTTTTGGGTCCCTTCAAAACCTATTTGAACCTTAATAAAAAAAAATAGCTATACTTAGTTGCCATATGTCTTTTGATGAATTTTAAAATTAATATATTTCCTATTCTAAACTATATAATTGTGCATCTAATGAATTGATTTATTATATCTTGTGATAAGTCATTCATTCTTGACTTAAGTGTTAAGTTCTTTTCTTTTATATAGTAGAACATTTGTTTGCAGGTCATAGTCTATGTCATTTTATCAAGTTTCATGATTAGAATTCAATTTGTAAATATTGTTTTCATTTTAAGAATGATCATAAACTTGAAAAACTCCTAATGAAATACTCATGCAAACATGTCATGATTAGAATTCAATTTGTGAATATTCTTATCCTTTTGAGAATTATCATAAACTTGAAAACCTCCCTATGAAATACTCATGGAAACATGTCATGATTAGGATTCAATTTGTGTATTGTTTTCCTTTTGAGAATTATCATAAACTTGAAAATATCCTTATGAAATACTCATGCAAACATGTCAAGATTAAGTTATTCATAGTCTTTTGCTCTTTCAAAATAACATCAAGAGAAAACTAGAGTAGGTGGAAGTCGTGAAATTTAAAATTATTTTGTGTCATTTCCTTTCCCTTTTCTCTATAAAATAGTTATAATTTATTTAGGTTTTAGGTGATTCCATCAAGGGAATTAACCCTCTCTAGAGATTCACTTCAGTCCTAAGTAAGCCATAACTTTTAAGTGTTTCAATTCTTTTCAATTGGTGAGAGAGTCATTCTAGAGCTCTCTAAAGGGTGCAAGAAATATTGATAACAATTATCATTATGAAAGAAAAGTGAAAAAAAAATCTATTTATAGCTAATATTTTTTATTTTTTTAAATTTAAAGTCTTTAAATTTTAGAACTATATTTCTTACAAATGAAACTATTAAACAATAAGATATAGATATATAAAATTTACTTCAATTTTTAAAGTAGGAAAAAAAATTAAAAAATTAATGGTTAATGATTTTAATTGATATACAAAAGTAAAACAAATATACTATCAAAAAAAATTAAGTAAACAATATAGATAAAGATAATTCTTACATTAAAATTAAAATTTTTGTATTTATATATGAATATAGTAAATAAAATAATTATAAAAGTAAAATAAAATAATTCTTTAAATAAATATTTAAAAAAAATTTATTTGTCTATTTGTATATTATAATAGTTTAAATAAATATTAATTACGCCAAGAGGCATAACCTACAATGGCAGTAACAATAGGAGGTCAGCACGATGGAATATTCTATGTAAGAAAAAAGAATTGCTTGACATTCTGGCTATTACAAATGCATGGAGAAGGAAGTGCAACAATCTTAATGCGTGGAAGCAAGAATATGAGGGGTTATCGATGGTAAAACGTTTCAAGTGACACACATCAAAATGCAATGACAAAAATTGAACAGTCACCTGGTGTTTTTAAAGAGTTGTGGGTTTCATCATTTCACATTTGAATTGCAATAAACCGTCATGCTCCACCAGATGAGTGTCCAATAATTCCATTAAATTTTCAATCCAGCATTGCATTACTTCTCTTTGTATCCTGAATAATGTTGTTCTTCTCAATGCAAGTGCCATTATTGACCACATAACAATAAGTGCATTTACTGGGTTTTTGTAAATTTGTAGCAGAGATAACTTTTAACACTGAATTGTAATAGCTATGGTTGCAAAATAAATATATAGACATGTTTGGCTGCATGGTAACACATCCTAAAACAGTGCAAGTTCTATCACATGGGCTACTAGGTCACAGGAAAGGATCCCTTCGATTGGTATCTTGTGCCTCCATTAACACCACCTCATACACTGATGCTCTTGATATGCATGTTTACAATATTGTATTAGGTATACTTCTAGATATTTGTGTTGAAGATTATGAGCAAAGGATTAAATAGCAGGATTCAAACCATTGTCATATTATCTCATCATCAATTTCCCTTGACTTGTTCATAGTAGATCATGCACCACACTAGCCATCTTTGAGAGATGATATGGATCTAACATTGCATTTTATATTATCTTACACTTCTTGTTTTTCATTTTTAAAATAGAAGTCGGATCTACAATGTGACTTTCAAGGTTTCCAGAGGAGCATCTATTGGATGTGGTTCCACCCGATTCTGGTTGCGCCAAATATTTTATTTTGAGGGTGTCATCGAATAACATGCTTGAACACTGTAAGTGCACTAGCTTTACAAAATTGATTATGCTTTGGTGCATGTCCATGCTCTATTTGAAAGCTCTCATTTTAGCACAGGTGGGAAGAACATTGTCAAGGAATTTTGTTTTATACCTGCTAATCCCATTTGTGTAAGTTTTTATAGCCATTTAAACAAATCCATTTTCTACAAATCTTGCAATCATTATATGATTCGACATCTTACATGCATGTCTATCGGAGAATTTCTAGCTATAATTTTTTTCAAAAATCTTTGTACCATTATTCTTTGATGCACCTCCATGCCTAATTCAAAGCTTTTATTTTCACACAAGGAGGGAGAACACTGCGAAATAATTTGTCTTTATACCTGCCAAAGACATTATTCTGAAAGTGTCAAAAGCCTTTTCAACAAACATTGCAAGCATTGCATTCCATGAGATGACATCTCCTGAGCCTTTGAGGTATTCTATCAAAAGGTTCACATGCAGCTGCTATATACGTTTGTCAGACTATTTTGGATTATAGATCCTATTTTCTTCAATCGATGGAACCACATATAACTTTTGACAACCAAAACCTATATGTTGTCTATACATCATTCATTGAAACATTTTTTAATGTTGCATTTATGTGGTACTCCCCATTACTGCGTCCAAACACCAAAGATTTAGAAAAATCGGAAAGGATTTTTATATTTTTAAATCTTAAATACAAAAATATAATGTTTCTAATTTCAAAAAATCAAAATTACATGCCTATACAAATAGTGCAAAAATAATATTCAATTCTTAATTTTCAATTTAAAAAGATCAAAAACAATTTATATGATTCTAAATCTTAACACAAAAATATAATGTTTCTAACTTCAAAAAATCAAGATTACATGTCAATATAAATGGTGCAAAAATAATATTCAATTTTTAATTTTCAGTTTAAAAAGATCAAAAAGAATTTATATGTTTCTAAAACTTAAAAAACAAAATTACCTGCCTACACAAATGGTTCAAAAATAATATATAATTTTTTATTTTCAATTTACAAAGATTAAAAAGATCTTTTGTTTTTCTATATTTTAATCATAAAAATGTAATGTTTCTAAATTGAAAAAATAAAAAATTAAGTACATACAAATATATTTAAAAAATATTATATAATTTTTATATATAAAAATTTTTAGTATTAAAAGTAATTTCTAATTTATCAATATTTATTATTAAAAGTAATTTCTAAGTTATTACATAGATGTGATTTTTTTTGTTTATATCTTATTTATCTCTTAGTTGAGTTTGAATTCTTCTATTATATATTATAGATTAATCAAGTACATAGTAATGAACCATAGTAATATTACCATAATTGTAACCTAACTTTTAATTTAACTCTAACCTTAGAATTAAACCCTACCTACAACTTGAACCCTACTTGTAACCCTAGACTAATTCTAATTAAACCCCAATCCTTGCCCTAAGAATTATCCTATAATAGTAATGCTAATTTTATCCTAGCCTTAACCTTAAACCTAATCTTACCTTAATTGAAACCTATCTATAACCTAACCATAACCATAAACTAAACTATAGCCCTTAATTTAAACATTACCTACTAATTGAACCCTAATCTAACCATAATTAAACCCTAACCCTAAACTAAACCCTAACAATAACTAAACCTTAATCATAATTGAATCTATCCCAAACCTTAACCCTCATTTAACTTTAATTAAAATCTAATCTTAATTTAACCCTAAATCTAATCATACCATAATTGAAACCTTAGCATATCCTAACCCCAAACTTAACTATAACCCCAGAATTAAACACTAACTACAACTTGAACCCTAGTACAACCAGAATTGAAGCCTAATCCTAAACTAAACCCTAACCCTAACTAAATTATAATCCTAATTGAATTTTATCCCAAAGTCTAACCCTAAACCCTAACCCTAACTAAACCCTCATCCTAATTCTAATCCTAATTTAACAATAACACTAATGTAATTGAATCATATCCCTAATTTGAACCCTAACTAAAATATAACACTAATCATAAATATAATTAAACCCTTATCATAATCAAACCCTAATCTTTACAATATCCTTAATCTAGACCTAATCATAACCTAACCTTAGCATAATTGAAATCTAACAATAACCTAACCTTAAACTCAAATATAGCCATAGACTTAAGCCCTAACTACAACTTGAACCCTAATCTAAGAATAATTGAACCTTGATCTAACCCTAATTGAACCCTAACCATAATATAAATCATATCCCTTATTAAACCCTAATTCTAATTGAATTATAGTTGAAACCCTAACCCTTAGGTCACTTTTGAATGTATGAATCAATGAAGCCTTTAGAACTAAATCAAATTGATGGCTTAACTAGGGTTACAAAATAATATATTGTCTTAATCTTTGAATCTGTAAAATGATTTTTCAATTTAATGTATTATTATTTAATAAGTAAATCACAAAATTATGATGGTTATAATTGGTGAATACTACAATATCCTTTATTTTAGAAGCATAAATTTAATACAATGAACATCAACTAAAAATTAAACCTAAATCTAATTGATCTCTACCTCTAACACTAAAATAAAATGAAACATAACCCTAACGTTAATTAAATTGAGCCAAATTGAACAATAATAAAAACATATAACTTTACAACACGTTTAAATATTATTTCTCACCCACTTTCTATAATATGATTAAAATACATTTAAACTAATAGAATCTAATCCATCATCATCAAGATTATCCACTCTAGGATTTAGAGTATTTGACTTTCCAAAATTGAACTCTAATCCTGACACTAAACCAAAAGAGACCCTAGCCTTAAACCATGTTGAATTCTAATACTAAACCATATTAAATTCTAAGCCAAAATTAAACTCTATGCTAAAACTAAACTAAAATAAACCCTAACATTAAATCATATTGAACCCTATCACTAAACCAATGTGAACCTAACCCTATACCAAATGGAATCCAAATCATAAACCAAAAAAAACCATAACCCTAATACTAAACCAAATTTGAACCCTAATCTAAAATGAAATTCAACCATAATCCTACCTATAAGCAAAATTGTACTCGACTAACCATAATAGTAAACCAAAGTAAAGCCTAACCCTAGACCAAATCGACCTCTACTTCTAACACTAAAATAAAATAAATCATTACCATATAGAAAATTGAACCCCAATAATAAACGAAATTAAATTCTAATGATACAACTTAATTGAACCCTAAAACAAATTCAACCATAACCCTAACTCTAAACAAAATTAAACCCTAACCCTAAACCTAACACTACCCCTAACCATGATGTAAACCTTAACCATTATACTAATGCTCACCAAAACCATAACACTAACCATGATATAAACCCTAAACCTAACCATAATCTTAAGTCCTGACTCTAAAACCTAACCCTAACCATAATTGTAACCCTAACCCTAAACTTGACACTACATCCAACCATGATGTAAACCCTACCCCTAACCATCATGTAAACCTTAACCCTAACCATAATCCATAACGTTAATCCTAACCCTAACCATAATCCTAACCCTAACAATTGATCTTAACACTAACACTAATAATAATCCTAAGTATATTCATAATCCCAATCATAACCCTAATAATCTTAATCATAATATAACCCTAATTATGAGCTAAACCTGAACCATAATCCTAACCCTAACCCTAACCATTATATAAACCGAAATCCAACTCATAATCCTAACCATAACCTTAAACCCTAAACCTAACCATGATTCTAACCCTAAACCCAACCAAGATATAACCCATAACCCTAACCATAATCCTCACCATAACCATAAACACTAACTATAATCATAATCATAAGCATAATACTAATCCTAACCCTAAATGATAACAAAAACCATAACCCTAACCCTAACCATAATCCTAACCCCTAACTCTAAAACCTAACCCTATCCATAATTGTAAACCTAACCCTAAACCTAACACTACATTCAACCATGATGTAAACCCTAACCATAATCCTAACCCTAACCATTAATCTCAACACTAACACTATTAATAATCCTCACTATAACCATAATCCCAACCATAACCCTAATAATCTTAATCATAATATAATCCTAACCATGATGTAATTCCTAACCCTAACCATGACTTAAACCTGAACCATAATCCTGACCCTAGCGCTAACCATTATATAAATCTTAATCATAACCATAACCTTAACCCTAAACCTAACCCTAAACCCAACCAAGATATAAACCATAACCCTAACCATAATCCTTACCATAACCATAAATCCCAATTAGTTATAATCATAATCATAAGCATAATACTAATCCTAACCCTAAATACTAACCAAAACCATAAACCTAACCCTAACCCTAATTATGATGTAAACCTTAACCCTAACCATAATCCTAAGCCCTAACTCTAAAAGGTAACCCTACCCATAATTGTAAACCTAATCCTAAACCTGACACTACATTCAACCATGATGTAAACCCTCACCATAATATTAATCCTAACCCTAGACCCTAACAATAACCATGATGTAAACATTAACCCTAACCATGATGTAAACCCTAACCATAATGCTAACTCTAACTATTAATCTTAACACTAACACTAATAATAATCCTAGAACTATAACCATAATCCCAATCATAACCCTAATAATCTTAATCATAATATAACCTTAACCATGATGTAATTCTAAACCCTAACCATGATGTAAACCTAGACCATAATCCCAACCCTAGCCCTAACCATTATGTAAATCCTAATCCTACCCATAATCCTAACCATAACCCTAAACCCTAAACCTAACCATGATCTTAACCCTAATCCCAACCAAGATTTAAACCATAACCCTAACCATAATCCCAACCAAGATTTAAACCATAACCCTAACCATAATCCTTATCATAACCATAAACTCTAAGTTCTATAATCATAATTATAACCATAATACTAATCTTAACCCTAAATTCTAACCAAAACCAAAACCCTAACCCTAACCCTAATTATGATGTAACCCTAACCATAATCCTAAGCCCCAACTCTAAAACCTTGCCCTATCCATAATTGTAAACCTAACACTGCATTCAACATGATGTAAACCCTCACCATAAGATTAATCCTACCCCTAAACCCTAACTATAACCATGATGAAACATTATCCCTAACCATAAACAATAGCCATAACCCTAACCCTAACCATTATGTAAACCCTAACCATTAATTTTAGCAGTAAATCCTAATAATAATCCTAATCCTAACTATAACCATAATCCCAATCATAACTTAAAAATCTTAATTGTAATATAACCTTAACCAATATGTAAATATTAACCCTAAGCATGATGTAAACATGAATTTCAATCATAATCATAAACCCTAACCCTAACCATAATCCTAAACCAAAACCAAACCCTAACCTTGATGCTAACCCTAACCATGATATACACCCTAACCATTATCATAACCCTAACCCTAATCATAACCCTAACCATGATGTAAACCTTAACCCTTACCATAATACTAACCTTAACTCTGATCCAAAACATAACCACAAACCAAATCCTAATCCTAACCATACCCCAAGTTATAATTCTAAACCTAACCCTAACTGTAGTTATGCTTACCCTAACCCTACCTTTGATGTAAACCTTAAGCATAATTGTAACCTTGACACTAAACTCTAACCCTAACTATAAAATTAACCCTAATATTAAACCATAACCCTAACCCTAACCCTAACCATAATTATAAACCAAAACCAGACCCTAACCATGTTATAACCCTAACCCTAATCATTACCCTAGCCTGAACCATGATGTAAACCTTATCCCCAACAATAACACTAACCTTAACCCTAACACTAACCATAACCATAGTACTTGCCATTAAATAAAGTTTAATATATCTTAGATTTTATGATTTGCTTTGATCTTGCAACACATATATATTATTAAAAGTAGTCTAAATAAATATATTTAATTTCATATATATTTGCATAATAATATAATAATATTATAATATTATGTATTTTAATAAAAAGATACTATATAACTATTTATTGATTTATTGTATGTTTTCCATGTTGCATCGCGAGACTGCCACTAGCATATATACCTTAAATTTTAATTTAATCTATATAAAATACACCGAGAGATATCCTTCTCGAGGCACCTATTTTTAATCAATTTTATATCCTAAAATCAAATAGGCGCCTCGAGAAGGATATCTCTCGACGTATTTTATATAGACTAAATTAAAATTTAAGGTATAGATGCTAGTTATGTTGTAGGCACATTAAACTCACATATGGATGCAAGAATATTCATCAATAAAAAGTAGAAGCATTTAATTTGATGTGTTGGTGACATTTAAATACATAAAAAACACATTTTATTGTTATTATTTTAATTTTATATTTTTGTTTATATAGTATAATAATCAATTAGAATTAATTTTATTAATTATTAGGGATTGAAAGTGTCACTATAAATAATATAAAATAAAAATACAATGATATGATAATATAATAATAATAATAATTACGTCGAGAGGCGTAACCTACAATGGCATCATAGAGGGGTCATCAAACTTGTCGGTGTAAGAAAAAAGAAATGGTTCACATGCCTGAGAGTTACAAATGCATACGAATGGTTTCAGTGAGTTGTCTTCTTTTGGAAAGCATTTTTCTTGAAGAAGCCACCATGTCACACAGTTGTAACAACTACCTTAACACGATTTTTAGTTTCTTTTTCTTGAGTCGTTTCTCTTTGATGAAGGATATATTTGATTGACAAGGAATTCCAATGAAACAATCCGGAATTAACTCATGGGACTGGAGAATTTAAAAAGCTTGGCCGTTACAATTCCATGGGCGTTTGTTTAAAGGTGGCGAACAAGATTGAGATATATATCAATTCCCATTCTAGATCTGCAATCGAATTTACCCATTCAATTTGAGACAAGGGATTTAGTGCAGCCTGTTGCCTCAGATTTTTCCAACATATTCGATGGCATTTCGGAGGGTGCAAAAATGTTCTCAGATCAGGTAACTCGCATCTTCGCTTATTTGTTTGTCTAAAATCAGGAATTGTACACTAATCATTTCCTTTCAATGTTTTAAGTGGCAACTTTTTTGGCCGTTTGATATAGAAATTCTTGAAGTCTCAGCTTTCTACCGAGGCACATTCAGTGGCAGTTGACATATTGAAAGGATTGGGGAGTGTACATTGGGTTGCAGTGGGGCTTTAGCTTTTAGCGATAGCTAAAGTTCTAGAAAGATTCGACAACATTTCTGCAAATGACAGAGAATGCATAGACCTTCTTAAAGCTATGCTTAAGCTCGGTAAATACCTGAAACAGATGAAAGATATTTATGCTGATTTGAACAAAGAGATTTTAGAAGATATGAGCGAAGCTGCTAAATTGATAGTTTCTGGTGCGATTTTGTGTTGTTCCTTTATCACATCGAACAAATTATCCAAGTAAGTAGTTTGTGTCAATATATTCTTCGATGAAGGTACAGAGCATAGCTCTGTTGCATTGATTTAGTTAATGGGAGATTCGTCACACTCAATAAAAACAAAGCTTTTTTTATATATTTTAGTGACATTTGTCTGGTAACTCCAAAGGTTCTTGTAAACTAAGAAGATCCGCGATGAACTTGTCTATGTTCAAGGAAAAGTAGATTCTATGAAAGCTGATCTGATGCTTCAGATACAAGTTCTAACCGTGACTACACTTACCTTATACCATCGGCAATATAATGTTGTAGGTTGTGATCTTCACATGAGAAAGTTCCATTTTCACAATCAAAAGCTTGTATAACTAATTGAATGTTGATTATCAATATAACCGAGTTATTGATTTTGCATAACTAGATGGGAACGAGGAGAATAATTGCCTTCAAGTAACAGAACAAAAGCCCTCCGAACAATCCAAAGATGCAGAGAGTAAGAGACTAATTCGATTACAAACCTTTGTCAATTCTATTCAATTTTGTCACTCACACTATTGATTTTATCTAACCAGGTGTGACTAAGGAGAGCTGTGAAACAAAGCTCGAAGGATCAGAGTCAGACACTACTCAATCTTGGGGAGAAGATATTCATAATGAGGTAAATGAGCACCCAAAAGTTGAAACGCCACTATGTGGCTCTCTTGGGCTGGGTGGATTTCTTAAAAGAACGATTCCAATCATATTAGGACTCCAGAAGCCTTCTCCTTCCCCTTCCCCTTCCCCTACCCATGCCCCTGTCCTGCCCCCTTCCCCTTCCCCTGTCCCTGCCCTGCCCCCTTCCCCTTATATACAGATAAAAATGTTGGGGAAAGAGATTCAATTATCTCCAATTGAGTTCAAACATGATGAATTGAAAAGGGCAACAAAAAGGGTTTTCTAAACAGATAGGCAAAGGTGGTTTTGGGAATGTGTATTACGTAAGTTCCTTCTGAAATCAAACTGTCAATTATAGTCTAGAAATAACAATGATTAGTTATTAATTTGTGAATATATTTTCTTCTGCTCTTTCAAAGGGAATTGTTTCCGATGGAAAACGAGTGGCAATAAAGGCGTTGAGCAAAGAAAGTCGTCAAGGTGAAAAATAGTGGATGAACGAGCTGAGGACTCTAAGCAAGCTACGCCATCAGAACATCATGGAGTTGGTGGGATATTGCATTGAAGGCGGTATGATGTTAGTCTACGATTATGTCCCACGAAACCTGTCAAACGTCATTTTTGGTGAGCAGCCAGTGCAGTTCTTGGATTGGCCAACAACACAGAAGATTATATTGGACATAATAAGGGGACTCGCATATCTTCATGAGGGTGCACAAGTCTGCATATTGCATAATGACATTAAACCCAATAACATTCTTCTAGATGAGAACTTCAACGCCAAGATATGTGATTTTGGTCTTGCTAGAATACTGGAAGCAGATTGCGCCCAATATGTGAACAAGGAGCTTCCTACAAATTACGAGATGTTCCTAAGAGACGCAACTGAATCTGATACCACTACATATAGGGCTGTAGCTGGAACACCGTAAAGTAGTCTCATCCTTTGACCCTTCATTAGAGTGAAAATGATTAATCTATGCATTTGGTAAATTTTGGGAGCCCAGAGTAAAGTTTTTTATGTTGAGCAACCGATTAATGCATTTTTCTTTCTTTCTCTGGCCCTACAGGGGTTACCTGGATCCTGACTATTTTAGAACCGGTCGTGTGAGTGTGGAATCCGACATTTACAGCTTTGGAGTGACGTTGTTAAATATCGTATCTGGCAAAAGAGCAACTGAATACGTAGATGACCAGATGCTCACCCAACACGTAAGAATTATACTAGCTTATATAATCACTACAACCGTAGATTGTACGGATTTTAACAAACGAATATAACGATTTAATTTACGGTTTGGTGTGTGAATGTAGGCGTGGAGGTTACATGAAGAGGATCGGCTTCATGACCTAATAGACCCTCGATTACTCAACGGTGATGGTTTAATTAATTCAAGTAGCATATCAAGAACACTAATAACAGCTCTCTGGTGCACTCATAATGAATGCAAGGCACGCCCATCAGCTTCAGGAGTATTAATGATGCTTTTATCAGAAGAAAAAAATTCACTTCCCACCCGGACAGTTGCAGAAAAAGTTTCAGTACCCTATTTGAATTTCAACCGTAGTCAAGAAACAATGTTGAATGACAAGTATTTGGAATCAAGTTACGTAAGATATTCCAATTCCCACCCAAGCAGATGTCCGGATTTGAGTTACGTGAAAGACTGGAGTTTTCACACAGATATGCTAAGTGGGGAGAGTAGTGAATATTGAAGAGCGAGACTCAGAAAAGCTTACCTACATCTTTTTATAAAATTGGAATAGGTACCGTGTTTCATTTCACTTTGGATTTAATTTGTAATTTGGAAATTTTAACAAATATATTGTTCTATAATCCAGTCTTCTTGACAAACAATTGACTTTCAAGTATTTGGTAGATTTCAAACATACTTCATTTGCCATGTTTTAGTGTAAAAACTCTCTCTCTCTTGAAATTATTTATAAATTATAAGACAACAATCATTCTTTACTTGCATAGAAAGATACAACAATCTTTATTGACGTGTCATTTTTGTGACGACATGCTTGAAGGGTCGCACCGCCGGAGGACTTGGAATTTCTAGGTCGTAATTCAATCACACTACAATTCATTTTTTTTGGTTTAGTGTGAAATCATGAAACAAGGTAGTAATTTTTTTTCTATGTGAAAAGCTTTGCAATGTTAAGGAATTTAATTCTTTTAAGCGGTTGTAGAAATATTAATTTTTTTTTGTGTTATTCTTAAATTTAAGAGTTTTGTATAATTAGTAAACATGTTTAATGATATTATTAAAAGATGGATAGAAATAGATGTTTAAACTATTGAGTAAACATTATGTATTTACATATTTTTATTATTAAACATCTTTATAAAATTATTCAAACCCTCAAAAAACTCAAATGCTATATAGGTTTCATACCATCTTCCAGCCATTAACAACTCAAAAAATCAAAATTAAGGCATTTTCAATAATAAAGGAAAACAAAATTACCAAGCAGCCTATCGTTTAATTGTAATAATGATGGTCGAATGTTTGACCATCCCAATCTCCAAGAAATATAGAGAAAGAGCACATGTAAATTTCATCACTATGACTTTCAAGTATTTGGTAGATTTCAAACTTGACTTCATTTGCCATGTTTTAGTGTCAGACAACCTTATTCACTTGAAATTATTAATAAAGTATAAGATGTGAATCATTCTCTATTTGCATAGAAGGATGCAACAATCATGATCAACTTGTCATTTTTGTTACGACGTATTTCAAGAGTTGCACTGTCGAAGGGCTTGGAATTTCCTACTCATAATTCACTCACTCTACATTCATTTTTTTGTGTGTTTAGTGTGAAATCATTAAATAGTAGAATCATTTTATTTCTACATGAAAAGGTCTAAGTTTGTCTTCAATACGTTTTCAATTTTCAAAGGTTGCTTGAAATTTGAAATTGTAAAGTGATATTAGGCATTGTATTCTTTAAGTTGTTCTAGAATTATTCAAAATCTTTTTCATGTTGTTCTAGGGTTATAATTATAGTTAAGGTTACAAAATAGAATCAAGATTAAAGTTATAATTAGAAATAAAGATAGGGTTATGATTAGAGTTAAATTAGGTTCAGGTTATGTCTACAATGTGTCGAGAGGGTGCATGTCTATGCAAAAAAAGAGGGAAATTGGTTTGCAGGTAAATATTTCCTAACCAATTTTATTCATTTCAAATGTAAATATTGTCTATCTTGAATATATTACGTTGTTTACTAATAAAATATGTGAATGACATATAGGTATAATGCCCCATGGCCATTAAATTTAGAATCTTCTAGAATTTATAACCATGATGTAAATCCTAATCATAACCATAACAATAATTATAACCCTAACCCTAACCCAAGCAATAAACCTAACGCTAACCATGATGTAAATCGTAACCCTAACAATAACCATGATATAAACATGAACATTAATCCTAACTATGACCCTTAACCCTAAACCTAACCATGAAGTAAACCTTAACCCTAGCTATAATCCTAACCATAAATGTAACCCTAAGCCTAACCATAAACCTAACCCTAACTCCAACCCCAACTATGATGTAAACCATAACCCTAGCCATAATCCTTACCATAACTCTAAACATTAAACCTAATCTAACCATAAAAATAAACCCTAACCCTAACAATAATCCTTAGGCCTAACTCTAAACCTAATCTTAACCATAACCCTAACCCTAACCCTAGCCATCATCCTAACTATGACCCTAACCCCAACCATGATGTAAACAATAAACCTAACCATAACACAAACCATCACCCTAATCATAATCCTTACCCTAACCCTAATCAAAACACTAACCTAATCATAATCCTAAACCCTAACCCTAACAATAATCCTACCTTAAACTTAAACCCAACCTGAATTGAACCTTAATCCTAATTTATTCCTAACCTTAATCTAGCCCAAACCCTAATCATAATTGAACTTTAATACTAATTTAACCCTAACTTTAATATAATTGAACCATAACCCTAATTCTAACCCTAACTTTGATGTAACCCTAAATGCAATTGTAACCCTGACATTATACCCTAGCCATAAACTTAACCTTACAACTAAACCATAACCATAACCATAATCCTAAACCAAAGCCAAACCCTAACCTTGATTGTAACCCTAACCATGATATACACCCTAACCATTATCATAAGCCTAACCTTAAACCCTATCCCTAATCATAACCCTAACCATGATGTAAACTTTAACCTTGACCATAATGCTAACCTTAAATTCAATCCAAAACACAACCATAAACCAAATCCTAATCCTAACCATATCTCCAATTATAATTCTAATACTAACTGTAACTATGATTGTGCTTACCCTAACCCTACCTTTGATGTAAACCCTAAACATAATTGTAACCGTGACACTAAACCCTAACCACGAACATAAATTTAACTCTAATATTAAACCATAATCGTTACCCTAACCTTAATCATGATATAAACCCTAACCTAACTAATAAGCCTAACTACCACTGAGACCCTAAACCCTAACCCAAGAAATAAACCTAACCCTAACCATGATGCAAATCCTAACCCTAACAATAACCATGATATAAACACTAACATTAATCCTAACACTAACCCTTAACCTTTACCCTAACCATGATGTAAACCTTAACCCTAGCCATAATCCTAACCATAAATGTAACCCTAAGGCTAACCATAAGCCTAACCTTAACTCCAACCCCAACCATAACCCTAACCATAATTATTACCATAACTCTATACCTTAACCCTAACCTAACCAATACCATAAACCCTAACCCTAATAATAATCATTAGCCCTGACCCTAAACCTAATCCTAACCATAACCATAACTCAAAACCTATCCCTAATCCTAAGAGTAAATCCTATCCATAATCCTAATCCGAACCTTAAACACTAACCCTAACCTTAATCTTCAACCCTAACCCCAACCATAATCATCACCCTAATCCTAAGCATGATGTAAATCCTATCCTTAAACAAAGATGTTGATCATGACCCCAAACCCAAGCCTAACCCTAACTATGATGTAAACCCTCACCCTAGCCATAATCCTAACTATGACCCTAACCCCAACCATTATCTAAACAATAAACTTACCAGAACTCCAAACCATAACCCTAATCATAATCATAATCCTTATGCTAACCCTAATCATTATGCTAACCTAACCATAATCCTAAACCCTAACCTTAACAATAATCTTACCCTAAACTTAACCCTAACCTAAATTGAACCTTAATTCTAATATATTCCTAACCTTAATCTAGCCCAAACCCTAATCCTAATTGAACTTTAATAGTAATTTAACCCTAACTTTAATATAATTGAGCCATGATGTAAACCATAACCTTTACCATAGTCCTAACCACAACTCTAAACCATTACCCTTATCATAACCCTAACCCTAACCTAGCCTAATCATAACCCTAAACCCTAACCCTGAAAATGGGGAATGGCTCTACAACCCTTAGGATGCACCAATCATCTATTATAATATATTAATAATATATGAAGGGTATTAATATCTTGCTGCATCCAAAGGGTTGGATAGTTGTTTGCCTAAAAATAACTTTAAACCTACCCCTAACCATGGTGTACACCCTAACCCTATCAATAATTCTAACCATGATGTAAACCCTAATCCTTACCATAACCATAACCATAACCATAACTATAACCATAACCATAATTATAATCCTTAACCTAACTATAACCCAAACCATAAACCCTAACCCAAGCAATAACCCTAACGTTAACCATGATGTAAATCTTAGCCCTAGCCATAACCATGATATAAATACTAATATTAATCCTAACACTAACCCTTAATCCTAAAGCTAACCATGATGTAAACCCTAACCCTAGCCATAATCCTAATCATAACTGTAACCCTAACTTCAACACCAACCATGATGTAAACCATAAGCCTAACCATAATCCTAACCATAACTCTAGACCTTAACCCTAAACTAACCATAACTATAAACGCTAACCCTAACAATAATCCTTAGCCCTAAACCTAACCATGATATAAACCCTAAACTATGCTAGCCCTAAACCTAACCATGCTAACCCTAACCATGATATAAACCCTAACCATTATCATAACCCTAAACCTAATCATAACCTTAATCCAAACCATGATGTAAACCTTATCCTCAACCATAACACTAACCTTAACCCTAACGCTAACCATAACCATAATACATGCCATTAAACAAAGTTTAATATATCTTAGATCTTTTAGTATTTGCTTTGATCTTGCAACACATATACATTAATAAAAATAGTCTAAATAGATATATAAAATTGTAACGATAAAATAATATAATAATATAATAATACTATAATATAATTTGTTTTAATAGAAAGATACTATATAATTATATATTAATTTATTTTATGTTTTCCATGTTGCGCCGCGCAACTGCCACTAGCATATATGTCTTAAATTTTAACTTAATCTATATAACATACGCCGAGAGATATCCTTCTTGAGGCGCCTATTTCAATTTAGGGTTCAAAATTGTTTAAAAATAGGCGCCTTGAGAAGGATATCTCTCGGCGAATGTTATATAGATTAAATTAAAATTTAAGACATATATGCTAGTAATAATAATAATAATAATGTAGTATTGATAGATAAGAGTTTAATAGAAATAAAAATATAATATTAATAATTTTGGTTTTTTTGTTTTCTTTTGTAAAGAGTTTAATGAAAATATGATATATTTCGATGTTCTTTATCTATATTCCTTTTTAAAGATAAGTATGGTAGTATTTAATATTCATATAAAAGAATAAAACAATTCATTAAATACATTTCTTTTAAAATATAAAAAAATATTGATTTGAAGATCTCTATAAAACTTATAGCATAAATTAAATATAAAAAATTGAAAATTAATATTTTTAATATCTTATATATACACTAATTATTATGTTAAGTTTATAAATTTTAATTAACATTGCAAATTATTCTCTCTGAAGACGACAATATTAACATTTTGCCATAAATCCACGCCCCAAATCTACACAAATCCACCTGAAATAAAATATAAGTTGAAACTTGACACACTTACAAATCCATCCTTATAATACCTATAGACACCTAAAACATGCACAACTAATTAAATAAACTTTATTCATTTAATCATCATGTATTCGCCTATTAATTAGACTAAGGTTTAATTAATATCCCTATTCTTCCAATTAGCCTATTAATCAAATTAAAGATTTGATTAAAATCATTTTCTTCTAGCCTAACCTATTAATTAAACTAAGGTTTGATTAAGTACCCTTTAGCCATTTAATTGAATAAATCTTATTTATTTAATTAAAACCCCCTTTTTTCCTTTTAATTGAATTTATATTTGATTAAAATCCCTTTGCATTTAAATAAATCATTATTTATTTGTGAATACCCCCCAGTTGCTACAAATACGAATTGCACCCCTTTTGGCTAAAATAAATCTTTTATTTTATCTAAAATACCTATTTCCCTCCACTTGCATTTTCCATTAGCATGCTAATATTCTTCTAGAACCCCTCTAATCCCTCGTTAGCTAGCCTATTTTTTCTAATCATGTCACATCCCTAAATTTGGGGGAGTCACTTCTCCAAATTTAGGGAAAGTCTTCAAAATGTGTTGAAGACTTTACCTTCTTCAACAAGTTAACTTGTTGAGTCTTCGAAACTTGTAAGGCTCTTACAAAAGCCTTGAAGGTTATCTACCTTCTTCAACAAGTTGTTAACCTCCAAAGTCTTCAAAGAGAATTTAATTCCTCTTACAAGACATCATCCTAGCCCATGATGGTTGTCGCTTTGACCATCATTCAACTTTGCACAAGAGTTTACCTCTTAGACAATAGGATGCTCCCTTGGATAATAGCATTATCCAATAATGTCATCCCTTGAGGTTATCCCTAATGCTTACTTAGCATCTAATGCTTTCTTAGAATCCTCTCAAGCCATCTCAAGGTGACATTTGTCAACTTGGGATTGGATTGAATCCCCCTCATGGATTGATAACTTTCAATCCTAGCCCTAGTTAAGATTTCTCAATATTGGCCATCCATTTCTCTATTTTCTCTATAAATAGAGCCCCTTTCTTCAATCTAGGGATCCATCATCTTGTGCATCAAACTTATAGTCATTTTTCTTGTTATCAAGGAGCTCAATTTGTCATCTCCAAGCACTTAGATCATCTTAGTTGCATGCTATTTTAGCTTTCATCATGTTGATAGTATCATGCTAATCCCATTTTCATGCTAGCTTAATTGATAGCCATTGTATATCAATTTCATAATAATCTCCATGTTAGTTTAATTAGCACACCTAAGATTTCAATTTGGAATCAATCTTAATCTCATATCTTGCATTTCATCTTTTCATATAATTTGATCATCTAGCTAGGATCTTAGTTGCATTCTTTTTGAACTTGGCATATCCTTCAATCTCGTTCTTTAGGTTGACATCTACAAGATCAAGTGCTCTTCAAAGTGAGAGCCACCTTGAATCTTGAAGATCCTTGGAGATAGAGGAACATGAGATGTGCTTGGGGTTCTAGATTTTGAAGCTAACTTAATCTAGTTTCTATTTTTATTTCTAACTCTAACAAAATGCTTCATGTGTGTGTTTGATGTTGTTTTATTATCTTTTGCATATTGCACACCTTCTGAGCACACATTTTTGGTGCCCACCATGGGGCTCGACCCCTAATTTGATCAAATTTTTAACATTTTTGCATAGGTTCGGCCTAGATTTTATAGAGAATCTTTTAGCACATACAGAGCTTGTTCCAGCACATTTGTGGTATGAAGTAGCACATACATCGACTTTTTTACCGCATATACATGATTTTGTAGTGCAAATGTGCACTATTTTAGTGCATATGTGAAGTGTTTTAGCACATATGTGGATTGTTTTAGCGCATATGTGACGAAAAAAAATCAAAAATTGATCCTGTAGCGCATATGTTCACTATTTTAGTGCATATGTTCATTTTTTTAGCGCATATGTGGATTGTTTTAGCGCATATGCATTCTGTTTTAGCGCATATGTGACAGAAAAAAAATTACAAAAAATTATAACACAATTCAGAATTCTAGTCTTGTCTAGCCCACCTTGGATTTTTTATTTTCACTAACAGGTTTCTTGCAGGATTCTAACAAGTAGTTTGCAGGGTTAAAGGAGGAGTTAATTAGTTCTTTTTGCTTACTTTCTTAAGTTAGCCTAAAAAGAACTCATCTTTTTATTTTTGCAGGATAAAAAGAACTTCATCTTATTTTGGTGCTTAAAAGGAACATCACACTTCAATTTTTGGGCTTAAAAAGAACCACACTTGCAAAGGATAAAAAGAACCACAAATTCAAATTTCTCATTTTTGCAAGCTAGGATCTCACACTGAATTTGGGCTCTAAAAAGAACAAGACAATCTTTCATTTCTTGCAAGAATAAAAAGAACAATCAACATATTTATTTGCAAGTTAAAAACAAACAATCAACTTGTCCCTTTTGCAAAGAGATTTACTTTATTGCAATGATTTTCATTTTGTTGACTAGGATTTCCAATTCCTAGTTTAGAAAATCATTGCTATGTGGGACTAAAAAGAACACCATGTTTGATTGGAGCAACATCTCCAATTAGAACTTAGAAAATAATTTCTTTGAAAGGGTAAAAAGAAATGTGTGTGCTTTGTCTTGAGTGGTAGGTATATGCTCTCTCCTTAATTCGATGACCAGAAAGCCAAACCCATTCTTTTCATGCTTTATTTACTTTCAAGCATTTAAAACCTTTAGAGGGTCTACCTTCCCGAAGCCTTGAGGGAGCTAGTGAGAAGGGTACGACCCAAGTGGTCAATGACTAAAGCCAAGTTTACCAACCCACTATAATCAAATGTGGAGGGTGATGAAAATCCCCTCCAATGGTAGTGTGTATTTGATAGTCTTCCCCTAGTATCCTTGTGGTGTTGAAAAGCCTTTGTTCTAAAGGTTGGGAAGTATCTTAATTGAGTTTATCCTTTGTCACGACGAATGGAACCTTTACTACAAACCATAGAAGTAGAAACTTTGATCCGAGTCAGTTGTCATACATTGGCAATATCATAGTGCAAGGGTGGGGAAGAATCCACCCCCAAGATCACTCACCATACATCTCCCAAGATAACTACCTAATTAAGGAGCAATCTTCTTTGGGTTAATTTTTGGAAAAAGGCAAAAAAATGGGTGCCCTCTAGGGGGTGACATGGTTGTTTGAGCTTAAGGAATATCGAGCTATGGGCTATGATATTTTTTATCACCCTTGAATAAAGAGTCCACTTGGTGTGTCTTATTTGTATCCAAACTAGTGAAAACATCGGGGATTTGAAAACATCCTCAAAGAACATACACTAAATGTTTAGCATTAGGATGACCAATGTCTTCATGTGTGCTATGTATTATTGTCACAAATGTTAAAACATCTGGCAAAAATATCAATCAGCCAACTCAAAAATCAGTTCAAACAAAGAGAAATCATAAGTCGCAAAAATTTTCAAATCCAACAAAGCACCTTTTAAGGTGGTTATTAACTTTTCAACTATCTTTAGGCAATACTTTCATCCAACAAGATTAGGGGAGTATCAAACCAAGTGATCAAGATTTTATCATCCAACTATCTCAATGACAACAATACCTAGATAGGTATTCAAGTTAGTCAAATCAAGTTTCCATATCAGGAGAATTTATCCATATCATTTGACATTCTTTTTCATAGGGGCCTATCAAACAAACCCTCTATTTGACTTAGTAAGCTTGAGTATCTGAAACAAAGTATCCATCAAGTTAACAACATCAACCTATCCAAATTGAAACTTTGATCACTCATGTGACCATCCCTTGTCGCTTGAAAAAGAAGAAGCTTATTCAAAGGAAATGAGTCCTAGCCTAAATCAAGATCAAGCTATCATGGCTCTCCAATATAATCCCATTTTTATCAAGATCCCACCTATCAAGAATCTTATGATGATCCCCTAAGATTTTGGTATTCCATCCACGATGATACCCTTTTATCTCAAGAGCAAAGTCCCATTCAACATCCACCTCCTAAGCAAGAGCGTGATATCCCTTCCATCTCCTTCAACTAATCTAATTCAAAATCATGAGAAAAGAACAAACTCAAATGATCCTACTCCAATTCAACATCAAGATCAAGGAATCCTTTCATCCTCCAAATCCATTTTAGGTCCTTTCATTCCAAAGTCAAACTCTCCATCCCTTCCATCCATCTTGGGTCCTTAACTCCCTCCATTCGCCAATCCATCACCTCAAATGATCCATAAGAAAGATCAACAAAGGCACACATCTTTGAACTTCTTTCAACCATCTATCTAAACATCTTTCCAAATCTATCCTTCCATCATTTCCTTTATCTATTTTTGGTCCTTATGTCTCAAAATTCAATTTTCCTCCATCTCTTCATCACTTCTCGATTTGTGTACCAACACTCGCCTTGAATACATTTCCATCTATCCTCGCACAAATATTCAAACATTTTATCTATTATCCAGCACCTCTTTTCTATCCTTCCATCCCTTTCATTCAATCCTTTGCATAAATTCATCATCTATGAAATAGGCATTTGTGTCATTTTGTCACATGCTTGAGATAGGCATCTGTGAATTATTTGTTTTTGATAAAGATAAATAGGTTTTACAAGGACCTAAAACCCAAAGTTTTATAGACCAAGGCCAGTAGCCAACCAGACCAAAAAACTAAGCAGAATAGGGGACAAACCCCACACAGACCAACAACAAAAATCAAAAAAGTTGAACCCAAAAATAGGAACATGCACTAAACTAAGAGAGTGCATCAACTCAGTGTTTTTATGAATAATACTCCTATTAATATTCTCCAAGTCCTTCATGATGAATCTGGAGGTTCCCTAGTCCTGGCTCCGGCTCCTAGTTCTAGTACACAAACCCGAACTAATCTTCCCAGCAACAGCACTCTATCCAGCCTCCAAAGCAATCTTTTTCTGCTTTTCACCAATGGGAGGGTCACTGGCGATGGTCTTGGTTCTATAATCAGTTATCATGGAATTAATCTTTTCTAAACCATCAGCGTCATTGTTCATCGTCTGCCTACTGATTTCCACCAGATTGTTCAGGTTTTCCTTGACCTCACTCACATCCTCTTCCAGATTCTCAATTCTACGCTCTTGATTAAACTTCATGGTTTCCACACCCTACAAAATTTTCTAGATCATACTCATGATCATCTCAGACTTTTTGGGCCTAGGGGATTCTGTGAAGGTGTCAACAATTCCTTTAATCCCATCTTTTAGGGATCTGATCTCCTTCTCCACCCACTTCCAGCATTGCTCCTGACTTCTGGTAGCTTCCAATAGAAAATTCCCCATCACCCTCTCCTCCTTTATCTCACCTTTATTTTCCTTAATCGCACTCCCCTGTTTCTCGTCATCCACCATGATAGGGATGTCTAGCTTAATCTCGTAGTCCAGGGCTTTGGACCCACTAGATTTGGTCAGTTTTGATTTCTTTTTGGTGGGAGGCCCCAAGTCTTGCATTTTCCTGCTGCTGAATTTAAACTTAATAGCCACCCACCTTTGGGGATTGGTTTTCCTACTGCTATGAGTTCCCAGAGTCACCATAAACTCTTGTTCAATTTTTGGTTTATACTTAGGGCCCTCCATATCCTTGATATCCCGCCAGTCCATGACCATACCACTATCATCCTCATCCATTTTTGTATCACAAACCAACTGCACATCAGGGTTAGAATAGGAAATGTAGGTTTTTTCCTTGGGGGAGAGTTTCACTTCATGGGCTTGGGCGTATTCCATAATCAAGAAGATAAGCCCTTCATGAATCACAAGGTTATCCTGATTTTCAGAGTGTTTAACTAAATTATTCTCCAACGATGAAACCAGATAAAAGGGAATGGAAATCAATCTACCATGCCTAAAATGGTTTAAGATAGTAAAATGATGAGAAAAATACTAGCATATCTACCATCCAGGGTGATGTACCTCATGATAAATTCTGCCATATTAGCCTAGAGGGAAATCAACTCTTTCCTGTTATAGCCACAGTTTTCCATCCTCGTAACCCTCGGTCTGTCCTTCTCCTTATCATAAAAGGCAGCAATAGCCTCCTCACCCAGCTTCATGTCTCTGTAGAATTTTATGTCTTTCATATCCAGGCCCGTAACAGTGGCGACCAGATTTTCATTAACTTGGAACTCCACACCAAAGGCATTCAGCACACCCTTATTCCATGTCCCTTTGACAAAGCTTTCCGTAACAATGGTTGAATGGCCATGCAGTCTTTCCAAAAAAGGAACCATCCCGCCATCAGATATTTCCTCCCAAACCTCCTTGTTCTTCTACCATTTATCATAGGTTATGGGTTCAAACCTATTCTTCTCACCTCCCATTGTGAAGCTCGAGCAAGACAGATATTCCAGAAAAACCAGGAGGGAAGCAAACCATAAATAGGGCAAACTAAATGTTCTTACACTTCTTAAAGTGGTAATAATTCGAAATACCACCCCAACGGCTCCCATCCCATCATAATCTTTTATCATAAATTTCATTGGAAAGGCTGTAGATCTTGTCATCATTTCTTGGCAGGTCGCACAAGGTTTTTGGGAAAGTTTCCTCTCCACTCCACCATTTAACCGCCACATTACCTACCTCCAAGTTGGCCCAATAATCCATCAGTTTGTTTCCTTCCCAGAAAATGTGCGAGATCTTGAAATCCTCCAAGCAAGTCGGCTATCATTTCAAGACAATCTTTGATTAAGTTTGAGATAGTCCAGCTAGGCACCGTACATCCCTTAATGCATTTGACGATATTAAGTGAATCACTCTCCAACTAGACCCGCTTGAAGCCCTCCTTGCTCGCCATGAGTAGCCCAATATAGGCAATGCTAGCCTCTATGAATTATTTGTTATGCAATTTTTGATATATAATATATTTATAAGAACTATTTATAAATATATTTAAAATGTTTGAATGTATTCGATTATTAAAATACAAAATTTTATGAAAATTAAACTTACTTTTATTTAAAAATTTAAAACTCTTTTTTATTAAAAAAATCTAAAATTTAAAAATTTCTCTCATAGGAATTAAATTTTTATTCAAAAATTTTGAGCTTTATTTATTTATTAATTATAAAATTAAGAATATAGAAAAATTATTGCTATCAAAATTTAAACATTAATTTATATTAAGGATATTGAAATTTTAATATTAACATTATTTTAATATAAAACATATTTAAAATAATACATTATTTTTTAAAACTAAATATTCATATATTTTTTATAGTTTTTTTAAAATTATTATAATTAATAATTTAAATACAATAATATTTTAATTTTTTCCACAATTTAAAATAATTCAAATTTTTATATAAAGAAATAAAATAAATAATAATAATATATATTTAAAAATATTAAAACTACTCTTGTACACTCACATGTAATATAGTTATTTTTTGCACAAAGTTCACTGTATAAACTGCAATTAATAAATGTGGCACTATATGGCGAAAAATAGCATAGCAATTAA
This sequence comes from Cryptomeria japonica, assembly GCF_030272615.1. Classification (NCBI taxonomy): domain Eukaryota; kingdom Viridiplantae; phylum Streptophyta; class Pinopsida; order Cupressales; family Cupressaceae; genus Cryptomeria; species Cryptomeria japonica. Next base: position 377,514,438 of record NC_081409.1, read on the forward strand.
TATATAATAGGACGAAAGGTATAGTGAACATAATTCCTATGGAGTGTTAATGAAACATGTGGAGTGGTCGTAGGGGAGACAATAATAGCAAGGAATGGAGAGCGGTGAAGGAGGAGGAGGTAGGGTTTCCTCTGGAGAATGCGTTGATGGAGAGGCAGACGATGACAATGATGATGGTGCCCATGATCGCCCACTATTTGGTCATGCCGCAAGTTTGGATGCTCGGTGTTCTCTGCCCCACGCTGTTGACAGTATTTTGGTGGTTGTTGCGGCTGAGTACCCATGGGTGTGTGGGTGTAGAAATACTTGGAGTCTTTCCACCCTTTGTTGCTTCTACGATGTTTGTGTTGTCTCTGGACCTCCCTCCCTTGGTCTGTGTGTGATGGTCACCTCCCCTGCGGTGGGCTTTTGTGATGCTTGGCTGGTGTTGGGTCATGGGTTGCTTTAGAAGAGCGGTGGGGTGTGGAATAGGGTTGGAGGCTGAGCCCTGCAAGTGATCTCATTGTTGTCTGGTTTGAGGGTCATGGCCCTCAATCTTTGGGGCTTTTTGGTTTTTTCCCAGGTGGGTGTGAGAGTCCCCCTCTGTTTTTTTTGGTTGATGGGTAGTTTGCCTTTGGCTCAGGGGTTTTTCTCTCTTCTTAGAGAATCCATACCAGGGCTTTTTGCATTGTTGTTGGTGCTGGTGCGGCTAGGGTTTGGTGTTTCTATTTTGGCCCTTGGTGCGGCATAATGGCTACAACTCTTGTGGAGATGCTCATGGAGATGTTCGATGGTGGACTCTATGCGCCTTCCTGGTGCAGGAAGGAGGTAGTGCGGGGAAGAGCTTATGTTGCTTGTTTCCTTTTTGGGCTTGTGGCCTGTCCTCTCCCTATTCTTTTCCTCTAGTTTCTAGGGGGATTTTTTGTGCTGGGTCTCCCTCTTCTTGTGTTTAGGGGGCTGCTTCAGTGGTACACGATGAGAGGGATTAATGAGCTTCTGAACCTTTCATATCCTTGTCTGTCTGAGGTGACCCTATCTCCTATGGAGGTGGAGGTTTGGTGGAAGGGATTGGTTTGGTTTCTGCTGGCAGTTGTGGACTTTGGGTTGTCATTTCTCCTCCTTTCCTATTCTATTGAGGTGGACATCTTTCCTATTGAGGTGGGGAGATGGTTGGAAGCGGCTATCTGATTGTTTTTGTTGTTCAAGTTGCAGGTGAATTTTGTCTGTTTTTTCTCTCATGGTTGTCTCTATTGGAAGGTCTGGGTTTCTCTTTTCCCAGTTTCCCAACATGTTTTAGGGTCTGGCTCTTTATTGTTGTCTTTTTATTTGGCCCTCTTTTTCAGGTTTTGGGAGCCTTGAAAAACCCTTTGTCGGACTGTGAGATCCGTGTTTTTCTCTTAGGCAGGCTAGATGCTGGTAGTTTTCAAGGGCCCAGCCTAGCCTGTTGTTGTCCCTATTTTTGGTTAAGGGCTTGTTTTGAGTCTAGTGACTTGTTTTCTTTGTTGAAGTTAAGGGATCTTGGAAAAACCATTTGATGATTTTGGGTACCAGTTCAAAACCTAGATTAAAGGTTAGGGGAGCCTTTCAAAATCCTTTATGTCCAGATTAGGTTTGTATGGTCAATTATTGTGATCTGGAGTTAATGATGGAGGTTATGTGTGTCTGGATCCACCCATGGTTGCATTTGCAATTTAAGGGGCCCCTGTTAAACCCTTGTGCTGGTTCTTGGGGCTTATCCTTTCTTTCTTGGATCTGGTAGGCCTGCTGGTTTCCTATGTCTACTCTTTTTAGCAGCATCGTTATGCATTAGTTGGAAGCTGATGAGTCAATTGTACTAGTCTTTGGCTATGGTTTTCTTTGTTAATATCGTCAAGCAACCTACTTCGTTGGGTTCTAGATCCCGGTAAAATCTTCTCGGTTTTGGGTCCCTTCAAAACCTGTTGTATGGGGTTTCTAGTCCCCTTAAAACTTGTTTTCCCTTAATCAAAAACATGTGGAGTGGTTGATGCAATAATTTTTATACGAACCAATAAAATGAAAGGAAAATAAATTTTTACAATAATTTTAAATAAAAATTAAATTATAGACTATACAAATTTTGTTCAAAAATCTTAATTCTTTAGAATGATTGATTAAACTAATAAAAAAATAAAATTGAATGAATGAAATAGAGGAAGAGGACCAATTATAGTTCATGTTCCAATAGCCATTCACTCCTTGCACACCCAACCCCTCAATTGTTAACTTTAAAAAAACCAAAAAATAAATAACTAAAAGTCCATTAAATTAAATATCACATGTACCAATAGCCACACATTTTTTAGCATTTTTGGACCATAATTGGCCCACCTTTATTGGTTCCCATAGTGCATGACAACAAGGACATTTGTGCATAAGTATCAAGACAATTTTAAGTGCACAATTTTTAGGGCATATTTAAAGAAAGTAGGGACGCTTTGAAATGTGTACTTTTGACCCTTGCATGTGTGCTTCCCCTAATATCCTACCTTCACAAGAACTAACAAGAGACACAATGCATCAAGTTCTTGCCAAGCATGGTTAGTTTAGAGTAGAAAGTAAGAAAGGAGGAAGAAGAAATATAGAGATAGAGAGATAGAGAGACAAATAGATATAGATATACAGGTCTAGGAAGGGAGAGCAAGAGAGAGAGAAGGGCGGACATGTTTGGAGATAGAGGGGAGAGAGGAAGATAGAGGGAGATAGGTAAATAAAGAGGAAGGGATAGAGAGACATAAAGAAAGAGGGAGAGGGAGAGAGATAAAGATCTATATAGATGGTGAGATAGTCATAGAGTAAGAGCAAAGATATACAATAAGATATGTAGAGAGAGAGAGATTCTTTTTGTTATTGTTACTATCCTCTCACTAAATATAGCATACTATAGTCAGTGTACTAGTCACACTAATTAATTTAATAAATAACAATTAATAGGTAAGATAGCTCTCAAATAATCAATAACATTTTTTTATGTATAATTTGTCAAGTGATATATATATATATATATATATATATATATATATATATATATATATATATATATATATATATATATATATATATATATATATATATATATATATATATATATGAATGATCGGTTTAATCATATTCTACACAACAACTTAAAAATTAAATTGCTCAAAATATTAATGATATCTAAAAAACCTATTTTACCTAATGAAAAATGATATCTAAAAAGCCATTAAAAATTTGTTTACTATGAAATATTAAAAAAATAAAATAATTATTTAAATATTAAAAATAAGTGAAAGAAATTCATTAATATTTTCCAAACAATTGAAACTCATTATTTTTAGTATTATTTTGAGAAAAGCAATTTTATTTTTAGTGTTCTTTTGAGAAAATCAATTTTCTTGATTAAAATTGAAAATTATTCAATTTAACCATTTGAGTCAATATTTTAAGGAAAGTAAGCATAAAATGATTTTGCAATTTTTAAAAAAGATTCAAAATAAAAAATCATTTTTTTGTGGGTAACATAACTTATAAATTTATTAAATAAACCCAAAAAAAAAACATGATCATAACCAAAGGTGGTAACAACCAGAGATACCACCATCCCGAAGAGGAGAAAAAACAGAAAGATTCCAATAACAGATCATAAACTCCAAAAATTGGCCCAACACCAAAAAGCAACACAGATTAAGTATTGATATTAGCTCCTTCCTTAGAATGGGAGCCAAAGGCCATATCAAAGAGGTTTTTCTTCACTTTTCTCACTTTTTTCCCTTTCAGAGTGTGCCAACCATCTTCAATCCTTGCTGCCTCAATCTGCCAATCCAAAGAATTAACCGTGGAGAGATTAGCTTGTTCCATTGCACAGGAGGCCTCCTGCTGTAACTTCCCACCCACTGACAATGATGCCTCCTCCATTTCTTGGGATCCCAATGGCCTACATTTCTCCCTTCCTTCCGGAGTTAGCACTCCTTTATCCATCGCCATACACCTCTCACACCCATTCAAACCCAGTTCCACACTGTCCAGTTTTTGTTACCCTTCCTGAGCCAAAGGATCTGTAGGCGTCTGAATCGTTACCTCTGCTCGCTTACCAATCACCCCGGCGCGTTCCGTTGCAGTTTCCACAGGAATTGCCCCTCTTCCTCTTCCTCTTCCTCTTTCTCCGCTTCTACCAATTACAACACAGATGAGATATTTACATACATAGCAACTTATGACCCCTGTTCATAATTTCGTTTATTTACAAGCAATTGAATAAAGAGATTCCCTTGATGTTACAGAACTCCTGTTTGCAATCCGCCAAAGCTGTTTGATGGAGGTACGCGCAGGTGACCAGATAAAATGTACATGACTTGATTGCGATGTTTTTGGATGACTTGTTTGTGATGTTTGGAGGGGAAGAGCACTAGCAGTGTGTTCGTTTTGTGCATTCAATTTTTTTTTTAAATGATAATTAGAAGTTCATATATTTTATATGTATCAATATTCGTTAATTTTTTAAACTTTTTTGGATTTTAATTGATTCATTTGTACATGATTATTAGACATTTATTCTTACGTATTAGCAATTCGAAGTATACAATTATTGGGGCATCTTTAAGTAGGTATCAGACAACACTTTAAAATGTGTACTTTTTGACTCTTGTACGCAGAACAGATCCCGCAACGTGCGTCATTACTACATAGAAGCCGGAACAATACTTATAAATAATTAAGTCGCATACAGAGACACCAACTAAAAAAAATGTCGATATGATTCCCCTAGATAAAATTGCTTAAGTGGTGCTTTTGGCAAGTAAAACAGTCTTATTGACCAAGTTTCTTTCACGAGACTTAACAACTACCAAAATTACATTAATATGTATGTATGCATGCATGTATGTATGTATGTATGTATGTATGTATAATCTAAACCCTTTATTGTTTTGTACCAAGGTACACCTTACCACCATTGTATGATGGACAATGAGAAAACCATTCTCTGTGAAGATGTAGGTGATACATAAGACAAATGAGTCATTACAAGGAAACATAGCAATCTAGATATATTTTGACATGAAAAGTTGAAATTTAATTATGATAAAAAAAATATGGAATCAAACAATTCAAAATTCAAAATCTATTAGACTAGTATGTCAAATAGTGTTTCAATAGTAACTTGAATGCTTAAATTAAATTCAAATAATGCTAAATGTTGCTTTATTATATAGTTCTTTTCATTTATTAAAAGTTACAAAATATAATTAATGCCATATCATTTGATAATTTCAAAATAAAGACAGTTGAACACCTTCTCTATAGCATCTTCTTCATTAAGTGCAAGATATTTTCATATGCATGTCAATGTAGTAGTGTTAATACATTTCTAACTGTAATTGTTTTATAAAAAAATCAAATACTAAACATTGAAGATTACTTTAGAATTCTTCCATTTAATTATGTATCATCATAATATTCAACACATTCAAAGAGTCTTATAACTCTAAAGAGAGAAGTATCTAATTTACACCTATCATATTCCTAACTACAATGTTTTGTAAGTGTGTGTGTGAACGCACACACCCACGCGGGCACGTGTGTCTAATATATATATATATATATATATATATATATATATATATATATATATATATATATATATATATATATATATATATATATATATATATATAAGAGTGCAATAAAATTATCAATATGTGTATGCAAGTATGTCTCTCTGTGTGTATCTGTATATGTATGTATGTATGTCTCTCTCTCTATATTTGTAATGTGTGTGTGTGTAATACACACAAGATTGTAAACTTTATTTAATAAAATTATTGATTTATTTTATATTCAAACACATTTTCATTTGGTCTATATTATTATATGTATGATAAAGTGTTGTGGAATAATCAATTACCCTTAAATATATTTCTATTTCATGATTCTTTTGACAAAATAATTTAAAAATAATAAAAATATTTGTAATAGATAATTAAGAAAATACAAATTTAAACTACTATTATTTATTCAAACCATGTCCATTTAAATTGTGTTTGTTTGTTCCAATATTGTGATCAATTTCGTATTCATTATTTTAAGTTAGATAGCTATTCAAGGTCCATCAATTGATTAGCCCTAGGATTTATGTAGAGAAGTATTCATCCATTCTATTTCTTCACATGACTCCTTGTAATGGTGAAATTTGTATGCTCGCATGTCATTGTTTATGTAGTTTTGTGCTTATTTGAGGAGATTGTTTTAATACATAGCTATATTGACCCATGTCGTAATTTTTTATAATGTTGGGTATCTTACCTATTCTATCCATGGACCTCTAACCTATGTTTGTACACTCATAAACATTCACCTATTCAATTTGTATCACAACTATTCTCACTCTTTTCTATACAGATACCAAAGTTTATTTCCAATTGACAACATTTGTAGGTTTCAATGTGGTATAATTTGATGACCATGTGCACATATTATGTGTAAATTACAAAATGATTTTTTAAAGATTTTATTGATATTTTAAGTTTTATAATTTGATGGCCATGTGCACATATTTTAGGAGAGATTTTGTTTCTTAATATTCTAAAAAGATAATATTTATGTTATATTTAAATTTAAAGCAATAGTTAGGGTAGCATATGCCATATGAGTTGTACTCAATTGAATAACCTGATATCGTGAAGCCTGGAGTTGATAGGGGATGAAAGCGATAAAGTGGGCATGAAAAATGACATTTGCACCTGGTTTCAAGTGGTATATGTATTTAATAAATGAGTTCTCATTTTTTTTGGCATAATAGTACCCTAAGGGAATAAATGGCTTTTACAACTCCACAACTCTCTCTCTCCCATTTGGGTTTTTAAGGCTAAGAGTACAACCCCGGACCATTTAGGAAAATATAGAACAACATATATTTCTTGGAAATTTTGTATATGTAATATAATATAAGTATATGAAAAAATAGAACAATGCATATGCATTTTTCATCAAAGGAGACTCATGTAAGATTTATTAGATTGATTATAAATGGGGAGCATAGTCACAACACAAAAGAAAGGTACTCAATGAGAACACAAGAGGCAAAATAGGATCTCAATATAGCTATCCAATTTGATTAGATTGAAAAACAAGAATCCATGTCTTGATCCATAATCCTAGAGCACAATGTAAGCTAGAGAACTAACTTTTTTCCCACAATAAATATATAAACTATAAGTGTATTTTTTGGTGCCTACCATTAAAGTGCATTTTTCTCCCTTCAATAATTTTACCAAAATATGTGTTAGATAAAACATTATCTTTGTGTGAGTTTGGCATTATCCTTTGTATTTGAAAAAACTAAAATGTTAATGTAGTATATCATTATGTTTACTAGAAATGATATATTTGTTTAAAATTATGCTATACTAATCTAAATAGGACAAAGGGTTAAAAAATTGATTCATGATAATAAAACCAAATCTAATATTTAAAAGACTAAAACAATACAACAACCAAATATATTTCATTGCATTACAAATTATGCTTGCAACCTTTTCCTATTATTATATTATTTAAAAGGTTTACTTAAAATTACTTTAAAAAAAATATTTTTGTAATATATAGTTCTAGATATAGAAACAAAGAAAATGATTTATAATATAAAAATGGAAAGCAGTCTACTATTTTCTCATAATCATTAGATTACAACTTCTATATGGTAAAATCTTTTGTTTCAAATAAAAAGAAAGCATGTGTTGTAAGACATTTTCACCTAAAACATACTTTCTTAGTTATGAACATAACTAGCAAAGTCTTTTCTTTTTTTCAATTCATGATTCAATATTAAGCAACCAGTTTTTATTTATTTGGATGATATGTATTTGTTTTCGTCTTAATTTTATTTAAATTGAGTATGTTTATTCTATGATGAATTCCCAACTTTTTACTTTAAGTTAGATGGTTAATCAATGTGAATTAATTAATTTTCTTTAAGATTTATGTATAGAAATTTTTTTTTTTATACTTTTTGTAAAGGTGAAATTTGCATGCTCGCATGAAATTGTCTATTTTTAAGTTTTATCTTTATTTGAAAATATTGTTTTCATACATAAATATATATTTTTGTATTGATACAATTTTTTAAAATTACATAAATGTATTGATACATGTCATAATTTTGTATCACGTTAATCTCTTACCCTATCTTATCTATCTTCCCCTAACACATATTCCCATGCATTCACCCATTTATCCTAGTTTGATATGTTTTCATTCTCCTACACATTTTATCATATTCAATTGTTTATCACACCTATATTAACACTCACTTTTTTATTGAAATCTATACCCCTTTCATGTCTCCACACCACTTCATCATTGCAAAATTACCCCCAACAAGTGTAAATTCAATGTTTAACCAATTACTAGCTTTACATTTCTCCCTTAAAATCAATTCGACATAAATTTACCTCCATATCATTTATTTAAAATCATTTAATTTATGCACCAAATCCATACAAATCTACATAGAGTAATGTATAAGTTGGAACTTGAAAGACACTTGCCATTGTCCATCATTATAGTAGGGGAAGAGCACCAATTACCATTCATGTTCTAATAACCATTCACTCCTTGTACACCCAACTTCCCAATTACTAACTTTAACAAAAACAACAAAAAAACTAAAAGCTCATTAATAAACTTCACATGTACCAATAGCTATCCATTTTTTTACTATAATTGACCTATTTGTTCACCATTACTGGTACCCACAACACATGACTATTAGGGCATTCGTGCATAAGTATTGGCAATTTTAGGTGTATGGTTATTGGGGCATCTTTAAGTAGGTATCAAGCAACTTTGAAATGTCTACATTTTTACCCTTGCACACATAACATATTCCATGGTGTGCATCACTACTACCCAAAAGCCAGAACAGTAGCTATAGGCAGTTAAGTCATATCCATTAACAACAATAAAAAAAATCATCAAAATCCGATATAACATTTAAAATCTGCGAATGCATGAAAATAATTATAATAACTAGGATATACTTCCCAATTGTAAGTAGTGGTGATAAGTCAACAACAATAGTAATTTGTATTGAAATCAATGTTGCTGGAGAAGAGGGATAATGGGCAATGATGCATAGGTTGCTTCAATAACACTTCATTATTTGTCTAGAATGTGGTATCATTTAGAAGGATCGCCGAAACCGAAGTGATTCTAAATTTTGTTTTCAACCGGCCACCATTTGTCATCACGTCCTCTTTTTTCAACTTGCTATAATTTGATGGCTATGTGGACATATTTAAAGCGTAAATTAGAATCAATCTGTTTCAAAAAAATATGAGGAAATTTTGCGTAGGAAACTCTCAAAAGATACTATATATTTAACCATTATAAAAATTTAAAGCAACAATCAGAGCAACAGATGGCTAAGAGTTGTACCAAAATGAATTGAGAGGGGACGAAACCGAGAAAGTGAGCCCAGCGTAAATGCTGTAAACGGCTGAAAACTGGCATCCGCCCCTGCTTGGAAGTATGCTTACTATATATTCAGGCAATCACCTCTCTTCCATTGACACACTCGCTAATCATGAAATGGCTTCTGCAAAGAGTAGATTCAACGCCCCTGTCCTGCCTCTCGCACTCCACACCTCCCTTTTCGACTTAGCCAAATCCGAGTCGCCAAAGACGAATTTGCAGGCTCCCTCCCAGCTCCGTTCCGTTGTGCCCAAGGCCGAGCAGAGAACGGGTGTTCCGTCGGCTCCACCGAGGAAGATGTGCATGTGCTCGCCCAGCACTCATCCAGGTGCCTTCCGTTGCAGTCTCCATAAGAAGCGCCCCACTTCATCCTCTTCCACCAATTCTGAGCTGCAAATGCGAAGACCGGCGATGAAGAAGTCGATTGTGAGAATCGATAATGGAGGAGTAGTAGAATGGCAATGGATGAAGAGAGCGCCCACGTCCCCAGAATCAGGAAGGAGGGGCTCATTCCACCCGCAGCCCAGCACTCTCAGCCGTATGACCACGGTAGAAGACGCGGCCATTTCCTGAAAGCCCGGCCGTTGGCTGCTCTAATAAACTCACGTTTTTCTTGGTCACAACAATGCATAGCATCGGTAGATCGATATTCAGAGAAGCTAAAATGTCTGCTAGAGGAAAAGGGAACTGCCAACATAGTCTAAGGATTTATTGTATTTTAGTTTTGGTTCTCAATTGGATAATCTTTGGGGTTTTTCTCCTTGCATTAACTTATGAGATGATCATACTTACACTCAAGACAAATGAAGTCATGGTTCAGGCCCTCCATAGAAACAGATTGGTTCCATTTTCCAATGAAATATTTGAGTAATTTTGGAAGGAAACTATTTTGAAGCATCCATAGTAAAATTAGATGTTCATATGGGTTGTTTAAGGTTGCACATTATATAGGGGAAAGGACTCAGTAGTTGTGCACCCTAACTTCACCCTAATTATACGCTTCTCAAAATCCTACATGGAAATTTCAAATCACTCTGATTTTTGTACAGCAGCTTACTTGGCAAGTCCCCTGCTTATAACTAAGGTTTCAGGGCCACATCATCAAATATGATGCCACATCAGCATGCTTTTTGCCAAGGTGTCAAAAACAGCCCAAAAAAAAGGTGAGACCAATAGGTGTGCAAAAGGGCCCCATTACTTGTGCAGCTGATGTAGCGTCACATGATAGGTTACTTTTCACAACAAATGGTAGATTTCATTCAATTATTGGTACTTATCATACAACTACAACTATTGGTGCAATGTTATACAAAGGTTGGACATTAAATCAACAAGTATTGAGGTATTAAATCAACAACTTCTATCACAAGAATTGGAACGCACTCAACTACTGGGTCCTTTTCCCTAAGTAGAAAAACTTTAATAGCATTGTTTAGATATTCTTGAGTTCTTATTGGGAGGTGTGTGTTTTAACTAGTGGATGGGAAAAAAATATTATTTAAGAAGGGTCAAATTTGGATTTTTAATTCTAAGAATATAACTTCATACTATTGACAAACCAAGTTCTATTTTTCAACACCTTATTTCTTTCTTTTTTATTTAGAAACTAAAAAATGAAATAACCTTTTTCTCTAAAAGAGACATTTCTCTTAAATGGAAGTCCACTTTCTTTAATCTATTTTTTTAATTAAGATCTAGCACAAGACAGTTTTAAAATTCATCTATTAGTGGCATTCCTATAAGTTCTAAGACATGAGGACTAATAGTGGATTCTAGAATTTCTAAAAGCATCTTGTTTTGCAACAACTAAGGAGTTTAGTACTTTGCTCATGAAGTCCTCCAATGTAATTTGGTTAGCTATCATGTAGGAGATTAATGCTCTCTCTCTCTCTGTAATCTACTTATTAGATTGAGGCATCACGGGGTACTTTTCTAGTGTCTTTACAAAAATTCTTTGCTCATATAGGAATTGTATAGGTTATCTTCATCTAACAGGGACCTTTCTTTTGATGTATTCTCCGATCCAATATCCTCCTCTTGTGTGATCTCAATTTTTTTCTTAGTCTTTGTCTTTGGTTCCACCTTTCTTTGTGCTTGATGCTTCTTCCTTGGTCACTTTTTTTCTACACTCATCCTCTCTCTCTAGTGTCTTTTGATGAACAAAAATCAACATTTTGCCTATTCTAAACATACTTATACTTAGTTGCAATATGTCTTTTTATGAATAAAAATATATATTTTGTCTATTCTAAATAGTATAATCATGCATCTTATGAATTGATTGATTATATCTTGTCATAAGTGATTCATTTTTTAATTAAGTCACAATTTCTTTTCTTTTATATAGTATAACATTTGTTTGTAGGTCATAATATATTTCACTTTATCAAGTTTCATGATTAGAATTTTCAATTTTCAAAAATTAATTTCCTTTTCAAAATAATGATAAACTTGAAAACCTCCCTATGAAATATTTCGGCAAACTTGTCGAGATTAAGTTGTGCATAGTTTTTTGGTCTTTAAAAATAACATTGTGCAAATTAGAGCAGGTATAAGTCATAGAATTTAAGTTTATTTCATATCATTTCCTATCCATTTTCTCTACTAAATAGTTATAGTTTAGTTAGGTTTTAGGTGATTGCATTAAGGGAACTAACCTTCCGAGGAGATTCACTTTAGTCTAAGTAACCCATAACTTTGAAGTATTTCAATGCTTGTAAATTAATGAGAGAGTCATTCCAAGGCTCTCTAAAGGGTGCTACCAGGATTAATAATACTTATATTTATGAAAGAAAAAAGAAAAGAGAAAAAAAAATATATAGCTAATATTTATTCATTAAATATAAAAAAATTAAATTTTAAAACTATATGTGTATTCTTACAAATGAAACTGTTAAAAATAAGATATAAATATATAAAATTTCTCTTATTTTTTTTGTATTCGATTGTGTATGTATTTTTTATCATCAAAGCTTTGAATCATACTCTATGATTCATCAGCAGGATGAAAAAGAATTCTAAGGAGATGGAGTGTGATTCGAAATGTTGATGATAAAAAATGCATACACAATCGAATCCAAAAAAAATTAAGAGAATACAACATAGATTGTGGAAATCTCATAGCATATATAAAATATACTATAATTTTAAAATAGATTTAAAAAAAAAATCAAAATGATTAATGATTTTAATTGATATACAAAAGTGAAACAAATACTTTATCAAAAAATAATTCCTCAAATAAAAATAAAGTAAACAATATAGATTTAAAAATGTTAAATTAATATCAAAATTCATATATTTCTATATAAATATAATAGATAAATAAATTAAAATATTATTAAAGTAAAATAAAATAATTTTTAATTTATTTATCTATTTATATATTATATAATAGTTTAAATAAATATGGGGGTTCACCCCTCAACGTGACGGTAATGTCACGAGCCCCGGAATGGGGAGGTTAGTTGTTTGAATCCCTTGCAAGCTTTCGCGTTGGTGGCGGTTGAAGGGAGACAGGTCGTTCTCCCCGCACAAACACACACAAAAATTGATGCCATGTGCCATGACATAGCCCTGTGTCCGGCCAGCAGAGTTATAAGGAAGACCAATGTTGCAGAGTGGTAAGGAGTACTTTTGGCCAGCGGAGTGATAAGGAGACCATTGTTGCGGAGTGATAAGGAGTTGTGGTGGAGCGATAAGGTGTTGGAGTGATAAGGTGTTGGAGTGGAGTGATAAGGATGGAGTTGCAGTGGAGCGATAAGGTGTTGGAGCGATCAGGTGCTAGGAGTGGAGTGATAAGGAGTTGGCTGCTAGGAGTGGAGTGATAAGGAGTTGGTTGCGGAGAGATAAGGAGAGGGAGCTATAAGGCATTTGGAGTGATAAGGAGAAGGGAGATTTGTGGTGAGACAGTTCGATAAGCTACAGGAGACAAATATTAGAAGTGTTAATGCTTCAGACATATCCACCATGGGGATGGGGTCCCCCTTTGTGATCCTCCTGGTTGAGAGCTCTAGTCATAAAAAAAGCGGTTTATTGTAGGGGCGAGACCCCACTGTCCTTGTTAAAAACTATGTTGGAATGCTATAGAGCAGCTGAAATACCTGTTATCGATTAAAAAAAAAAAAGTTTAAATAATTATTAATATTTAATATTCATATGTAAAAATAAAACAATTCATTAAATAAATCTGTTGAAAAATATTAAAAAATATTTATTTGAATTTTGAAGATCTCTATAAAATCTATAGCATAAATTTAATATTAAATTCTGGAAACTAATACTTTTTGTATCTTATATATACACTAATTATTATGTTATGTTTCTAAATTTTGTTAAATTTATATAAGCCTAAAAAAAATGTTTTTTTTTACACCCCTCAACCAATTAAGTACAACTATTTTGATGTAAATTACAAATTATACTCCCAAGATGACAATATTAGGTAACATTTTGCTATCAATCTATGCTCTAAATCTGCATGGCCAGCCTTAAACCACACACACTAAGCAAAGTATTAAACCTAGAAGATGTTAGTCAACTTTGAGTGTTTAACACTTTTAAGCCTAGAAATGTATTATTAGTGTGACAACATACATTAAACAACATATTAAGCCTAGAAAATGTCAGCTTAGTATTTAACACTTTAAAGCCTAAAAATATAAGCTTAGTGTGTGTGATTTAAGTCATTCCAATCGGAACAAATCCACTTGCAATAAACTATAAATTGATACTTGACACCCTTCTAAATCCCTCTCTATAATACTGAGTTGTACATTACATTCTATTGAAAAGACTTAATACCAACACTTAATTATAGTGAAAGTGATATTGTTGGGAGAAGGAATAATGGGCAATAATGCATTTGCTCATTATTAGTAGTTCCTACCCTGCATGGAACTATTGGCGAGGGTTTGCATTAAATAGTTATTAAACTTGTTTGGCACAGCCAACAACATCACTTAGTTTTTTCTTTGCGAAATTTTAATTCAATATTCCCTACAGAAATGCGATCGGGCATTAGCGGTTGTCTGTCACGCATGTGTTTTGGCAGGGCCTCATTGGAGGATGCAGAGGCATTGCAAGATTCAATGCAAGGGAACACACAGATATAAAGAAAGGTGTGAAAACTAAAATCTTGGAATTGTCGTTTCTCCAGGACGCTGGACACAATTGGCAATTAGGGTTTCCATTAATCGACGAAAGAACACGTTTTTAGCTTAGGGTATATCCATCTACCTTGAGATGAAAAGTTGTGATTGTATAGGTGGCATTTACATAGCAGTTCACGTGTCTGGTCTTTGCTCTAACATTTTGCATACATGCAAGGGATCTCATAGATTGAAGGATTCTTGTTTACTATGAACTCTACTCACTTTAGTCCAAACTAGGATCGAAAAAAGTTGTAAAAATTATCCCAAGGATTTAATGGTGTTGGCTAAAATCAAAGAGTATCGTTCATCTCACGTTACAATGCACAACACAAAGATGTCTAGGCTTAACTGTTGACAATTTTCTTTCAGATGCTTTTGATGCTTTCGAGGCTGGTGTTGATGGAAATGGTTGTGTTCTCTTCGATAAACATAGCAGCTCTAACAAGGTTTGTAAAAGCAAGGGATCAACATTTAGTGTAGCTTGTGTCTTCTACTTTGATGAATACCTAGATTCAGGGGATGAAAACCACCACTTGGGTCTCAATGGTGGCACTGTACTTAGTCTAGCAAATAAAGGTCTACATGGTCCACATCTTTCACAAGCTCTGATGTGGGCTAAAGAAACTCGACCGAAACATAATTACAAAATCCCACTTGCACCTTCACTTGAAATTTTGAATCAAGAAAATGAATCACATGCTTTTGTTGGAGTTCTGAATGTATCTTCAAGGTGAATATCGAGCTTGGTGCATGTTTTAAACTTGGATTATAGTAAACATCTTGTTGTAGAAGAGCATTGTATGAAGTGTCTTGTGGGTAGTGATGATAAGCCTTTGAATCAGCCACAGAGGATGCTTTGCCTGAAGAAACTTGGCTTGGAATGGGAAATGACAATCGCAATAACAAGGGGCTTCTTGCAACTTTTCGTCATTGGCTTCATTGTGTATTACATCTTTTCTCAGCAAAATGCAGTTTGGATGTTACTAGCTTATGTTTACATGGTAAGTCTGGATTTTCTCGTTGACAAGAGTGATATAGAAACAAAAATTTATCTTACTTGATGTCTGAATAAACGAAACAATGTTTTCATTCTAAATAGGCATTTGAGGCATTTGTGATGGTATTTTTATCTGCAATGGGAAACTTTCACAGAAAACCAATAATCTCAATCATCATTTAAGTGGCAGCCTTAAGGGATTTTATTTTTTGACAAGACCAAATATCTTAAAAAACATATCCATGAGTTAAATTGTTTGGGCGAGATTACACAAATTGTGGTGCGAACACCTATCGCCTTAACAACATTCATTGAATGTGGACTGCTCAGAATATCTTTCCGTACATTTACTTTTTCTTCCAAACGCTTTGTTTTCACTTCTTGCGTTGTGATGTCTTCATAGCTTACGTCGGCGTGGGTAGAAAGGAGGATTAATAATTTACTATATAATACCCGCCTCCTTCCTTCACTTCATACCACTGAAAAATTATGTTGGAAAAGCAATAAGATCATCTGTTGTGAGTGAAAATGGTGAAGGCGTGGTTCTACAATGAGTATGGATCTCTAGATATCCTGCAATTTGGGGAAATCACATATCCAAGTTTAAGGCCTGGCCAGGTTTTGATTAAAGTTCGCGCAACTACTCTCAATCCTGTTTATTTAGGGTTTGAATTGTTGTTTTGGATTTCATTTATTAATGTAAATAAATTTTCCACTTTTTGTTCCGCAGATGGTGGCGGGATGTGACTTAGCAGGAGTCATAGCACATTGTACGAAGAATGCTGTGAATATTTAAGCTTATTTCATTGATAAGTTTTGTGAAGCAAAAACATAGCATATAGAAATAGTTATATAACTCTAGCTTTCACTATGAGGCTTGCAGGGTACATGCATACTATAGTAAAAAGGAAAGAAAAGGTGAAATATGGGCATACAAAATGAATGAGGAAAAAGTTAAAAAATTATGAATAGCCTAAGAAACTGTTCTGGATTTCTTTTGGAGGAATCAAGGTTCTCTGAATTTTCTTTTGAGTTTAGTATATACTCTGAATTTGCTTTACTCTGAATTTGTTTAATTTTACTGTTTAGTATATAGTCTGAATCTATTCATGTTCTAGCTTAAGTTTTTAGCTTTTCACCCATTTTGCAGAAGCAAAAGAATTGTTCTTAGCAGATGCGATATTACTTACCTGATATAAAAGATCAACTTGCCTCAATTGTCTTGTTTTCTTATCATCATCTCCTTCCTTATGACTATGTTTATATCTTTTGCTATTAAGAATGCAATACAATGGGCTATAGTTTGGGTTTAATGTTGTATAATATGCATGCATGAACTGTTTATTTGATATCCTAGGGTTTATTCTCTGATCTAATGTGTTTTAGCTTTAGCAAGCTCTCATTTCTCAGTCCATTCTTAATGTGCATCTAAATACAAGGCTACTAGTTTTATAAAGAATTTTGAAGACATTTAACTAAGAACATGTTTTAGTATGTTTTCACAGAGTTCAGCTCTAAGCATCTTGTACTCTTAAAATGTCTTTTACTCTTTTATTTGCATTTGCTATTTCCTTGCACATAAAGAAAGGAGAGGCAAAGTGAGGCTATGGGGGCTAGCTGCAACTTTCATTGTAGCCTTAGACTATGTAAATTATATGGAACCGCATTATTATAAATGAAAGTAAATTATGTTTTTAATATTAGTTGTGGCAAATTGATTGAATTCAGATTAAATAATAAGACCGTGTGTGTGTATATATATATATATATATATTCACAGACACGTAGACTTTGTTGTTTCATAGATTCTTATTTATGTATGATCTGAATTGCTAATCTGCTTATTCGATTTCTATTCTAAGTTCTATCCTGCAATAATTGTATTCCTCACACAACATTCGATGATAATCTTGTATCCTTAAGAAGTGATATGAGCTCGTGCATGTTTTGTACATTGCTGTAAAGACCTTCATTGTTGACACACTGAGTGTGAACAAAGTTCATCGAAAATAAGACCTTCATTGAGTATGAAGAAAGTTCATCGAAAATTCATGTTTAGTCATACATGACATTACCCAAGTATGCACAAGCTCACAGTTTCAGACATATGAACTAATTTTCTGATCATCTGCTTCTCAATTTATCGAGGCTCTATGTTTATCTAGTGAGTAAAACTTTTTCTTGCAGCAAATTAGAAATCGTTAAATTAGAAATCGTTTTTAACTATTGCTAATTTATATGAGATTGAAACATGCTCACCAATTAACTGGGCAGACTCGGTGCCCTGTTATTGACCTCTATCCACGGTGCAGAATGTCGGAGAGAAAATCAGCATTATTCTATTAGTCTTCACTCAACATCAAAACAAATCACACAAAATTCAAAACAGCCTTACCAGTCTTGGCAGGAACTTCGCTGCCTTGCAGCCTTTGTTTGTCTAGAACGTGGTATTATCAGGAAGAATCGCCGAAACCGAAGACATACTAAAGTCTGTTTTCAACCGGCCACCATTTGTGCGTCGACGTGTTATAATTTGATGGCCAGGCGCCCATATTTAAAGCATAATTACAAGCAGATTTGTTCCTAAAGATATTATGAGAAACTTCGCGTTAAGAATATTCTTAAAAGATATTATATTTTACTGCCAAAGCTTTTTTGAAGGGCAACAGGTGGCGTAAGAGTTGCAGTAGGCTATTCAATTATTGAGGGGACGAAAGCGAGAAAAGGGGAAACGGCTGAAAGCTGGCGTTGGCACCTGGTTCCAAGTGCGCTATATATTGATGTAATCACCTCTTCTCGGTTTGACACTAAGCCAAAAAATGAATGGCTTCTTCAAAAGACTAGGAAGATGTGCTTGTGCTCGCCTACCAATCATCCTGGCGCGTTCCGTTTCACTCTTCATAGGAATTGCCACTCTTCAAAAATTAAATTATAACCAGATTTGTTTATAAAGATTATGAGAAATTTTGGCGTAAGAGTTGCACTAGGCTATTCAATTATTGAGGAGACGAAACCGAGAAAATGGGAACGGTTGAAAACTGGCATTCGACCCTGGTTCCAAGTGGGCTATATATTCAGACAATCAGCTCTCCTCTGTTTGACACCAAAGCCAAAAAAATGAATGGCTTCTTCAAAGACTAGGAATATGTGCGTGTGCTCGCCCAGCAATCACCCAGGTGCGTTCCGTTGCACTCTCCATAGGAATTGCCCCTCTTCCTCCTCTTCCTCCGCTTCTACCAATTCTCAGCTGCATATGCATAGATCGGCCATGAAGAACTCGATTGCAAGAATCGGTAGTGTGGAAGAAGGAAAATGGATGAAGAGAGCGTTCAGTGTGCTCATTCGACCCTCCTCTCATCAACTACAAAGGAGATGGTCATTTCACCAACAGCCCAGCAGGCTCCGCCATCTGACCACGGCAAATGACGAGGTCGTTTCCTGAAAGCCTGGCCGTTGTCCGCTCTACACAACTCACGTTTTGCTCGGTTGAGTAAAACGCCAGAACAACGCATAGCAGCATAGTGGTGCGCGGTTTTTTGATGCAAGGAGTAAACTGACACTGAATTGCATCGACAGAATTTTTTTCTTTTTAAACGTAGAGTGTATATAATATTCACTCTCAATTCCATTTCCTGTGATTGTGAGGATTTTGAGCTATGAAGGGATAAGTAATTGTATAATTTGTGAACAGCAGATGGGAGACCATTAAAACACAGACGAGATGTTTAATACAAATCAAAGTAAATGAGGCCTGTTTAGAACGTCGTTTATTTAATCGTAGGCCTGCAAATAACTGAATAAAAGATTAAAGATACATGACTTGTTTGCTATGTTTGGAGTTCGCTTAAGTGGGTTGTTTTTGACAGATAAAGTATAAGAGCAATTTGTAGACTAGATGGTCATGGATAGTACAATGGTCGTTTATTTTTATGCTATAAATAAAAATTTTAGTAATACTTCTTGTAAATAAAAATTGTAGGTCAATAAAAAGAAGAAAAAAATGGTCAAGTCATATGTAGTAGCTGCTTATTTCTAGCTTCTTTTTTCTCAAAACTTATTTTTAATTTTTAAGCAAGTGGTGCTCCACTAAAATAGGGAAAGATTTCATTTTATCTTTTTCTCTTAATTCAGATTTTACATGGGAACACTCTAGCTACTAAAATTTAAGCAAAAAATCTTCATAAGAAGACGCATGGAGATATAGGTTGCTGTTTGGGGCCCCTATGGAAGGGTCTTTCAATGGGTATTTGAGATGACCAAGAAGTGGTAGAAATAAAGTCTTAATTTTCTAAGATTTAAAATTTGGGTAATTTAGGTTGGTAGATTATATTCACAATAAAAGTTTACTAATTAATTTTTGTTGGAATCAACACATTCTTTGATTATGAGGGTGGGTATTTGAGATGACCAAGAAGTGGTAGAAATAAAGTCTTTAAGTTTCTAAGATTTAAAATTTGGGTAATGTAGGTTGATAGATTATATTCACATTAAAAGTTTACCAATTAATTTTTGTTGGAATCGACACATTCTTTGATTACGAGTGTAAGTAGCTTTTACAGTAAAGTATTAGAGTCAATGTACTTTTAATTATATGTTTCAATAAGTCTTCACTCCTTGCACACTCAACCTTTCAATTGCTAACTTTAAAGGAAGAAAAAAAATATATATTAATAAATTTGACATATATCCGTCGATTTTTTAACACTTTTATATCATACTTGACTCATTGTGCACTATTATTAGTGCCCATAGTGCATGATTATGAGGACATTTGTGCATAAATATTAGCAATTTTAGTGCACGGTTATTTGGGCATCTTTAAGAAGATGTTGGGTGACACTTTCAAATGTGTACTTTTTACCCTTCGTTGCATAATGGATTGCATGCATTGTTCCTACCAAGAAGCTTGAACAATAGCTATAAGTCACATGTGGAGACTAACCAAAACAATGTGAAAATTTGATGTAGTTTAGAATCTATGGGTGTGTGAAGTTAGCTATAATGTTACCATTATGAAATAAAAATGAAAAGAAAACTATTTATAGCTAACATTTATTTTTGAAATATAAAGACATCAAATTTTAAAAATATATGTTATTTCTTACAAATGAAACTATTAAAAAATAAGATATAAAAAGGCTAAAATATATTACTTTTTTTTAGAGTTAGACCAAAATTTAACAAGTCACTAAAATAATGAATAATGGATTTTGAAAAAAAAAAATATTCATGTCACAAATAAAAACAAGTCTTAACAAAAAAATAATGTAGATAAAATAGAATAATTTGATAAATTAAAATTAAAATTTATGTGTTCATATATGTATGTAATAACTAGCAATTGCACCTTAGTGTGCAATGGGTACGCCAAAATGGTGTGGGAGGCCAATTCAAAAAAAAAGTTGCTCTATTTTTTCCATACATTTAGGGGAAGAGCACCAGTAGTTGAGCATGTACCAATTGTTGTGAGGGTTGTTGATACCTTTTGTTCCAAAAATTGAGCAAATAAAACCTATTGTTTGAAACATAAAATATCAATTTTTGTTAGGAAATGTACCAATAGTTATTGGAAAATGTACCAATAGTTGTTAGGAAATGTACTAATATTGTAAAAAGTAACCGATCAGGTGATGTCATATCAACTGCACAACTATTGGGGCCTCTTTTGCATGCCTATTGGTCTCACTTTTTTTTTGGGCTTTTTTGGACACCTTGACAAAAAGCATGTTGATGTGGCACCATACTTAATGATGTGGTTCTAAAAGCTTAGTTATAAGTAGGGGACTTGCCAAGTAAGCTACTATAAAAAATTGGAAGTGATTTGAAATTTCCACATAGAATTTTGAGAAGCGTGAAGTTAGGGTGCTCAACTACTAGTGCTCTTCCCCTATGCAATGCATGAGAATAATTTTGGTAGGTCATTTAACAAAAGTCTCAATAGATAAGTAATAGCTTCGAATCAATTATACATCCACTTACATGGATCTTAGCATGATTGAAACAAAATAATTTACTCAAGAACATAATCAAGATCTATTACCAATACACTCATGTTATGTTTGCAATAAGGAGAGAGGGAGATAGTGGGAGATATAGAGGAGTAACAAGATAGAGATAGAGAGGAACATAGAGATGGAGAAGGAGAGGGATATGGAGAGAGGAAGAGAGAGAGGAGAGGGGTAGATATAGATGAAGGATATAAATATATAGAGGGAGAGAATGAGAGAATGAGAGAATGAGAGAGGGAGAGATAGAAAGATAAAGATAGATATAGGAAGTGATATATAGAGAAAGGGAGAGATATAGGTGCAGAGAGAGAGATGGAAAGATAATGAAATAGAGATAGAAGGAGAGATGTAAGAAGGAAATGGAGATATAAAGCTAGAGTGATAGATAGATATAGTGGGATATGAGGAGAGATAGAAAGAGAGAGAATAAGATATGAGTGATAAAGAGTTAGACATAGAGAAAGAGAGATAGATATGAGATAGGGACATGATATTTAAATCTTGTAAGTATATGAGAATATACATGTCAAGATGCATGAACCAATTTATAACTAACACATCAACAAAGATGTTGACATAGGTTGACACCTAGTATGGTGGGTATACCTTTGATAAATATTTGGATCAATGGTCATAATTTTAACAGACTAATAAACTATTTCTACTCAATATGTATGAACTCATCAAATGACAAATCATAAAACATGATCTATATTATTATTTAATTTTTTTTTAAAATGCTTATAAATTCATTAATAAAAAAATATATATCCTTAATTTATTTATTCACATTAGGCATGCTCTAAATTATTATCATGGTTCCTATGCACAGATTGTCATATGTGGACAGTCCCATTATCGAAAATGATATGTTTTACTAATGTGGAGTTGTCCAATGTGATTCCTATGAACGCTTTTCTATATGCAATTTTTAAAAATGACAAAAAAAAGTATGGAAAGCTAAAAAAATAAAGATATAGGAACTGATATATAAAGAGGTGATCCATATGTGCAGATATATACATAGGTATGCTATAATTATTATTATTATCTTTAATATAGCGAGGAAGAGATATAGTGAATTAATTATTATATATCATCATTATGTTTATTATTAATGTAATTGTAGTATATTATTATTATTATTATAAGGATATAAGAATACTAACATTGATATATTATTAATAATATATATTTTTAATTTGTATATACTATTAATTATATTATATAATCCTAATATATAGATGGGGAATATAATTATAATATTAATATATTATTATATATTATAATTTAAATCATGTATAAATAGATATAAATGGATAGAGTGGGAGAGAAAGGGAGGGAGGAAAATACAAAGGTGTAAAAAGAGAGGGTGATAAGGATAGATGAAGAGATAGGGATACAAAGAAGGAGAGATAAAGAGATTGACATAGTGAGAGACAAAGACAGAGGAGCCCATCTCAAAGATCTAAAGATTAATAATCGAAATGATTAAAAATGGTTGGCAACAAAATACCATATTAAAAAGTTAAAATATCTTATAATATAACTTTTAAAAATTCTCATTTGAAGAGAGAATATCTTATTAAAGAATAATCATAAAAGTGAAAATAAAAATAAATATAAGTATAAATAATTAAATATAGAACAATTCTAAATTTATAATGACTAAATATTATTATTTCTCTAAAAAAACAAGCATTAATTTTAACAGTATAATATACATAATTAAATATATAATAAATATGTAATTGTAAATTTTTACCAATTAAATATCATTTCTTATAATTTGTTTGTTAAAGAAACCCTAATTTCAAAATATATTGGACATCTTAATATTTAAAATATATCTAAACAAAAAATACATTGATAATATTAAAAATTGTGAAATAAATTCATATCAAAATTCAAATATTTACTAAAAAACAATTTAAAACGTTTATTTAAAAAAAATTTAATTTTTATTTTTAGTTTGTATTTTATAATAGAAATATCTATATATGATCTACAATCAACATATTTAGGCTTAAAATTAGTGACAACATCTCAATATTGTATTTGAGGCTTGCTGTGTAATCCGGGTCAGCCCCCTAGTTTTGGTTGTTTTTTAATCAAAAACATCTTTGTAGTGTCAAGGTACAATATGCATGTGTACTCAAAGATGTAGTTCAAAACAATAATTCATTAAACTTATAGAAGGTCCATTGTTTAATCATTAAATGACAAAAGTAGTTAATATTTTTTTTTTAGTAAAAGTTGTCTCTTTATGTATCACTTCCTATATTTGCCTCTCTCTCCCTCTCTTTGCCTTTTTATATGTTTATCTCTTCCATATCTATGTATAGCTATCTCCTCTCTCTTTATCTCTCTCATTTATCTCCTTTCTCTCCTAAACCCCCCGCCCCCTTTCCATATTTTTGCCAATCTCTCTCTCTTTACCTCAATCTATCTTATATGCAATGGATGAGTTCTATTTGTCCATCAATGGTGCACAATTGTAGAGAGACAATGCAAAACGATTGCACTCCCTATAGCCATTGATTCATTTTCTATCATCGCCATCTCCCGTGTAAATGATGGGATTGCAAAAAAGTGACATTTTCTACAATTCACTTTCACCGTTTCCCTCTACCCCTCATTCAATTCATATCTATTTCTGAACAGCCCATCTGGACGATTTATTAGGTACTTGCAACTTCACTTTAAATTCTACTATTTTCCAATGATCGTTTTCTTTTGCTCACTGTTTTTGTCGTCTCTTTCTTCTTTTTTCCCATCCGCGCAATTCATATTTTCGATTTTATGCCTTCTATTATATGCTTTGGTAGGGTTTTGTACATCTCTGGCAAACATGCACCCAAAAATCACATTAAACTTTTACACAAAAGCACATTAGAAACTTTCACAATCAAATGTCCCAAGAACAACCTACCCTATAACAATATAGACAAATTTTTTTCATGTCGTTTATTTTTGCCCTCCAATATATTATCCAAAGTATATTTAGTCATATTTAGATTATTGTAAGTGGATGCATAGTTGACTTGAAGCTATCACTTATTCATTGAGAACTATTTTATAAAATCAATATCATTTGGTAAATGGCCTACCAATTCACATGATGAACTACACAAACATATGAAAACAATAGACAACAATCTTCCTTCTCTCTATCAATCCATATTTCTCCCTATCTCTCATCCTTTACATCTTTCTAGACCTCTAGATTTATTCACCTCTTTATCTCCATCTCTTCCTTTACTTGTTTTGCCCCTCTATTTTTATCCCTCCATATCTCTTCCCTTATCTCTATCTTACTATATCCTAATTCAAAGATTTTATTTAAATCATGTTTGGATCTGCTTGAGTGGATACATAGCTAATTTGAAGCTATCACTTCTCTATTGAGACTATTGTTGCACAAACAACATCATTTAGAAGTATAGCCTTTAACAAGTTTCTAAAATTATATGATATATTAAACAAAAAGTACTAAAAACATCTCTCTCTCTCTCTCTCTCTCTCTCTATATATATATATATATAATGTTTTGTCTTTCTATCTCTTAATTTCAAGATTTATTGTTTTATCTCTCCATGTATCTCTATCACTCCATCTCTCTATATCCCTACATCTCTCCCTCTTTCATATATCTTTCCTTATCTCTCTAATATTATTGTATTCTATAAAATGGCATCTCGTTTAGTGATGTCACCAAACACTCTACGAGCACCCACCTAGCTACCACACTTGACATACATGTTGATAAGCTTGTTTTCGAAAACTATAGCTGTAGCAAAACCAAATTGCATATGGTAATCTAGGAGTGGATTTCCTTACCCTCTGAAAGGGATTTATTGGAAACGCAAGCCTCCAATAGTTGAAGATATGCATATCAAGAAGAATGTGTAGCGTCTCTTTGAACCGACCCCCTCTACATAATGTTGTGAGGATGAGATGGAGATTGGCCGTGTATGGCATTGGCAACGTATGATGATAACTGGAACAGAAATCAACAAATTGTTATTCATTTCTGCTTCGCCCACTGATAATGAAATATAGCCACTGTTTGCGTCCTCAAAGGGGGATTTATGGAGGCCTCTGGAAAAAGATTGAGAAGTGCCGAAGGAATCCATCTCTATTTATCTGCATTCTATCGCATTATATTTATAAACAAAAAGACAACTTTCACGTGGGAACTTCCCCACATATTATGAGAGCATCGGTGTAACGGCTCTGCATTGTAACGTTGCATGTCAGTGAAGCCCAATCATTCGGGCCTGCATGTAACTAAAGAGTATGATTCCAAAACCGTTGCTTATCCCAGCTGTTGTGATGGTTAATAGAGATATAGCTGAGTGTTGCTGTGTATCGCATTGATGTAATTTTAATAAAAGAGTTGCCCCCTGCTTGAAGAGTGGATGTAGTCCAGATTGGACGAACCACTATAATTTTCTTGTCTCTGTCTTTCTGTGCATGTTGTCTGGTTTTTATTTCATTTTATTTTTCTGCTGTGTTCTTTATAGCTCAACAATCGGAAGGCGGTGGATGTCAGGGCAGTGTTGAGCACATTTAATGGTGCTTATTCACATTTACTGTAGCTCACCTGTTAATAGTTGATTGAGATAGTAAATGCACTTCTTGCATAGTTACTCGAATTTGCAGTCAGTGGGAAGGATTGATGTTACCGTGCAGTCAAAGCTAACAATTTTCTCGTGTAAAAAACTCAACCAGAAACATCGATGGTTGTAGATGATTCAATCGTCTTGCATGCCTCTGAATAAATGTAAACCATTAATTTTTAAAGTTAGCTGGTCCATCTCATATAAGGATGCGCCTTCGGCGTAAAAAATAAAATAAATAATTTTTAATTAAAAAAATTAATATTAATATTAATATTTAATATTCATAAAAATATGGTGTTCATCCCATAGTGTGTTGGTTAAGTGGTGGTGTTTTTGTGGCCACTGAGATTCAAACCCCTATTAGACCATTGTGATTGCATGCTTGTATTTAAAAAATTAAGAAATGTTTATTTGAAGATATATACAAAATTTATGACATATATTTGAAGTAAACATTTGAAAAATAACATTTTTAGAAAATATCTCTTTTTATATATATACATCAAACATTCATTGTCAAAATATACTTGCAAGATGAGAATATTAACATTTTCTATAACATATATGTCCCAAATCTTAAATCCACTTGGAATAAAATATATATTTTAACAAATTAATAAAAATCATATATAGACACTCCTCAAACATTCATTGGCAAATTATATTTGAGAGATGACAATATTAATATTTTCTATACATCAATGTCTCAAATCTAGTCAAATCCACCTAGAATTATATATAAAAACCATAGACACCCCTCAAACATTCATTGTCAAATTAAGATGACAATATTATTAACATTTTCTATACATAAACACCCCCAAATCTAAACAAAATAAAACATAAGTTAGAACTTGAAACACACTTCCATGCTACATCATGATACCTAGTACCTACTAAATCCCCAAATCTAAACAAATCCATCTAAAATAAACTAGCAATTGCACCTAGGTGTGCAATGGGTACACCGAGGATATGTGGAAAGTCAAATATAAAAAGAATTTGTCTATTTTTTTGCTACATTTGTGCAGAAAATAAGGTCAATTGGTAGGCTAGTCTCAATGAAGAAGTGATAGCTTCAAATAAACTATGCATCCACTTATAATGATCTAATCATAACTTAAAATAAATGTATGAATTGGCAAGATAATCAAGATTCATTACCAATAGACTCATGTTATCTTTGCAATAGGGAGAGAGGGAGAGATAAAGGGTGGAAGAGCATGTATGCATTATAGGAGTTGAGAAAATACAACACCATAGGAGCCTGAAGATCTTCTACAAGCCGAATAACCTGTTACAAGGAGAAGCAATGAAGCAAAATCTGAAGAACATACAAAACACAGAGAATATGCTCAAAAAGAGAGAGCTCAATATTCACAAAAATATGTAATGTGATTCTTACAATGAAAAGAAAGAACTCAACCTTTAATAGGTCAAGAAACCCTAAAAAGGGAAAACCTAGGTTTGCACATAATAATTAATTAAAATAATTAATTATATGCACCTAAAGTTAGCTTAAGTGTAAAAGAGATAAAGGGAACTTAAATAATTAAATAAAGAATGTTTAATTAATCAAGTAAATACCCGAATACTCTAACACCCCCCCTTAAGCTAGACTTAGGGAGAAGCTAAAACCTAGAACAGCTACTGAAAGCAATAAAGATGGGTCCCGGCAACAAGGCCTGATCAGGTACCCAAATACAATGAAATCTCTATGAAACGAAGACAAAGGAGAAAACCCAGTGGGAAAAAAATCCTCTCCAAAAAGAGATAAAAGAATACCACTGAAGCATGAAGAACATGCAAACTCTGTCGAAGAATAACTGCTGATCTGAAGAACATCCACTAAACTAGAACATGACCAGGTAGAGAAGACTGTAATCTGCATGAGTGCCCTCAAATGACACTACTCGAATCAGGAGGCAAACAAGGCAAAACAACTGAAATCGAAGATACAGATGGCATGAGAAACCAAAGCCTGAAGAGTTGATCAATCGAACCACGGAAGCATTAGAACCAATAGGATAAACCTCCCCATAATGCAGAAGTGGGAGAGGGACAGGAACACTGAAAAGGACAGCCAAAAAACCAACTGCATGACGAAGAACCAAGAACATCAAAGGTGCTGAGACACATCATCATGAGGCGAATGTCGTGGAAGGAACACTCACTTGACAAAGGAAGATGGCAAACAAAGGCAAACATCAACCCCCTCATGGCACTTGATCAACAGTGCATGTACAACGAGACACAAGATATGCAAGATTCCAAGTAAACAATGCATGATGGCACTTTATCTCAGTGCGTTTGCATAATTACAAGCTACAATGATAAGAAGACTGGAAATAGAAATGAGAATCAAAACAGAGACACCCTACTCAAAAAAGAGATCCCAGGACCTGAAACAACCACGATATCCACCAAAGTGTTGAAAAGCAAAAAACTGAATAAAATATGCATGGAGCAGAATCTGGAAAAAGAACTCATATTTCAGGAAAGTACACAGAACACACATTCCGAAAATATAAAGTTTTCAAAAAACGGAGGTCGGATGCTCATTCTACGTCTCCCGGAGTGCAAAAAAGAGACCTCACTTTGACTGTAAAAAAATAGTCAAACAGCAAAATTGGAAAAAATTACCAACACCATGAGGTCGGCCTCGGAACCAGCTTTCCGACGCTTATTCGTTTTCGAAAAAATGACTCCATATGCCCAAGATAGGGCCAAAAAACCAAACCCCCCCCTAAAAAAGCCAAAAAAGGAGGTCTGGTTGCATGTTGGTGGTCCAGTGGCCAGGGAGCAGAGCTCCGGTGGCGCACCGGTGGCAGAGCGGTGGCCGGTCGGAAAAAAGGGCCGGGGAGCCGGAGCGGCGGTCGGGAACTGAGCAGGCGGCGGCGGAAGGCGGCGGGCGCAGGGCTAAGCGCGGCAAGCTGAGCGGGGAGCGGGCGGAGCCGGGCTGAGCTGCAGGCGGGGAGACCGGCGACCGGTCGGAAAAAAATGGCTCCCGAGGAGCGGAGCGAAGGGCGGCCAGAAGCGGTGGTGGGGGCCAGGGAGGAGGAGCGGCGACCGGGGACTGAGCGGTGCCGGAGACGCTGTCGAAAGGGGGCCGGTGCCAGAGGCGCGGGGACAGGTGGAGCGGCTGGCGACAGCGGCGGCACGTGGGCAGAGGCGCTGGAGAAGGCCGGAAACATGCGCCGGAAAGTGCAGCAGCGGGGGCCGGGAAGGCCAGAGACCGGCAGCGGTAAGCCCAGTCTGACAGTCCGGCAGGGGCCGGACCTGTCAAACCTGCCGCAGGGTACGGAATCTTGCGTCAGTGCAGAAAAAAGATATATTTTTTTTTTTTTTGGATTTATACGTACGCCTGTTCCCAATTTTGTGATTTTTGAATTATTTTTTTGTAAAATCAAAAAATCAGCCTACATGCCGTAAAAAGGCAAAATTTATATTTTTTTTTTGAAATGTTTTTCTCGATCTGAGTGCCAGGGTCGTACAACCTGGATCGGAGAAAAAAATTGCTCCCAGAGGCTCAGGAACCAAAATAGGTCGAATTGTATATGACCATAGGGGTTTTCGGGCCTTCTGAGCACGATGGTGAGGTCCGTTTAGGCCCAAAGTGCTCAGAAAAAAAGGTCAAACCCTAGGTACACAAAAAATTCCTGAAACCCCAGATCTGCTTCCAAAGCAAAAATTCTCAAAACAAGAACAGACAGCTGCAGATCCAAGCTCTGATACCATATAGGAGTTGAGAAAATACAACACCACAGGAGCCTAAAGATCTTTTGCAAGCCGAATAACCTGTTACAAAGAGAAGCAATGAAGCAAAATCTGAAGAACATACAAAACACAGAGAATATGCTCAAAAAGAGAGAGCTCAATATTCACAAAAATATGTAATGTGATTCTTACAATGAAAAGAAAGAACTCAACCTTTAATAGGTCAAGAAACCCTAAAAAGGGAAAACCTAGGTTTGCACATAATAATTAATTATATGCACCTAAAGTTAGCTTTAAGTGTAAAAGAGATAAAGGGAACTTAAATAATTAAACAAAGAATGTTTAATTAATCAAGTAAATACCCGAATACTCTAACATGCATGAGATATATGGAGAAGGAGAGGGATAGATAAAGAGAGAAGAAAACATGGAGGAGAAGAAATATGGAGATATGGAGAGAGAAATGGTTGTAGATAAAGAGAGGGGCATATGAGAGAGATGTGGAGAGAGAAGAGGGTGAGAGGTATAGGTAGAGGGGTAAAGGGGAGAGAGAGAGAGAGAGAGAGTAAATAAATAAGAGGGGGGGAGTGAGGGAGTGATAGATCAATATGTAAAGAGGGAGAGGGAGAGATATAGATTGAGGGGTATATAAGAAAACAAGGATAAGCAAAGACATGGAGATAGGGAGATAGACGTAGAAAAAGATATGGATACAAAGAGATAGAGAGATGAGTGAGAGGAAGATATATAGAGAGAGAAATAGAGATAGAGATAGAGATGTAGATATAGAGTAGGAGAGATGGAGTGAATAGGAGAAAGAGAGGAGTAAGATAGTTCAATGGATAGAGAGGGAGAGAGGGAGTGATATAGATTGATGGAGATATAGAGATATCTGTATAAATAGTGGGAGAGATTTGGATAGAATGAAATAAAGGTGGAGAGATATGGATATAATGAAATAGAGCAATGAGAGGGAAATAGAGGTAGAGAGAGAGAGAGAGAGAGAGAGAGAGAGAGAGAGAGAGAGGGGGTGTGGGGGGGGGGCGCAAGAGTGAGAGATAAAGGATATGATAGGGACAAGCAATAGAGAGGGAGAGAGAGTGATGAAGATAAGGGAGAAATAGGAAGTATGTACATGTGTGTGAATGAGAGAGATGGAGGGGGGAAACATGGAGTGCGTGTGAGAGTGATAGAGAGATATTTATTAAGAGGTTGGGAGAGAAAGAAATAGAGAGGAAGATGAAGATATAGATAAATATGTAGAGGGGGAGAGAGGGAAAGATAGGAGAGAGGAAGAGGGAGAAATAGATATAGAAATAAGGAGAGACAAAGAGAGAGAATAAAGAAGGATAAATGGAGGGATATAAAGATAGAGATAAAAAGTAAAAAATTCAAATATTAATAAAAAATAAGTTTTAAAAATTAAAAATAAATAATGAAGCATGGGAAGTCGATTGAGAAATATTTGATCTATTTTTGCATACATTTGTGTAGCACATGAGGTTAATTGGTAGATCATTTAGCAAACAATGTTTTTGCAACAAAGGTTTCAATGGATAAGCGACACCTTCAAATCAATTATGCTTCCACTTAGAAGGATCCAAATAGGATTGAAAAGAAAACTCCAAATCAGGAGGACAATTTGACTCCATTATAATATTATATGTATTATAGATATATATTATTAATAATTATTTATAAATAAGTATTATATAAAAATATATATTTAATACATAATGAAGAATATATATATTTTAGTTAACATATTAAGGAGTTATATTCTTTATTGTATATATAAATTTGGAGTAT
Source organism: Cryptomeria japonica (assembly GCF_030272615.1). NCBI lineage: Eukaryota > Viridiplantae > Streptophyta > Pinopsida > Cupressales > Cupressaceae > Cryptomeria > Cryptomeria japonica. The sequence goes on from NC_081409.1 coordinate 377,546,194, forward strand.
AACTTTTAGATTCAAATAATATTTTTTGAAATATTTGAAAAATCTTTGTATTACATATTTTCTAATTTCCAATTGTGAATTTTGTTTTATGGAATGAGCCTAAAAAGAGATTTTTGCTTGTTCTTTTTCCTTTCCTATGCATGGAAACAAGAAGTTATTGAAATTACATCATAAGTGCATAGTTGTTTTTATGTCAAAAGTACATAGAAAAATAATATGCATTAAGAGAAGGAATTGTGGGTGAGGAAATATAATCTTGGTAGCTTGGAAAAATTTCTCTACCAAATGTCAAGTCTACACCTATACATCATGAAGTTTTTGACATATGAGGTTAGACTTTTATGTAAAGCACATAGTATGAAAACGAAAATAAAAAATATATTTAAATTATATAAAGTCGCTAAATTTATTGTTGGAATTTGGTAAGGTTGTGGTCTGATTGTGAAGATGTTGCATTAGTTTTTGTGAGCTCATTGTTGTACATTGAGATTCATGTGTTATAATGTAGTGATGTTAATGGTTGGTTCAGTAGTCATTTTTATATCCATGGCTTCAATTGTTTGTTTATATATGTGTTGCATATGATCACAAATGCTTATTTTTTCTTTATGGTGAGAATAGTAGAATTGACTTATTTTGTGGCATAATAGATTTTGAACTTAAATTTTAGAGGAGTCAACTTGAGGATTTATAGGGGTGGAGTTTACCATCTATAAAGAAAATAGTAGGTCTCATTATTGATGCTACTAGTAACAAGAGTCCATAGATATAGAAAAGATTAATTGAAATGCATTTAACCAAAAATTGAGGAATAAATACTTATCCCTTAAAAGAACCTAAATTCTATTTTTTTAAATGTCAGTACTCCAACTCAAATAACATATCCATAACCAACATTTAATAAATACAAAATTTTCTTTAATAAGAGATCCAATTCAATGAAATCTACAAATAATAAAACTCAAAATTGTATACATTTAATCAAATTTTAAAAGGGAGGAAAAAAATTTAACAAAAGATCTGTTACAAGCTACAAAAAATCAAATTCAAATACTAAATTAACCCTTATTAATCCTTCTTTTATAGAATATAAATTCACTTAAAATGGGAAAGAGAGTAACCATGTAGGAAGATGGTCACATCAAAGTGGTATGAAGTCAATTGTGAACAAGATACAGAATGAAATATCATTTTTTAGTGCAATAACAAAATCACATCGTATCTTCACTACGTATAAAAAACTATCTTTCTTTACCCTTTGTTGGAAGTTGGCTGCTAACTAAGAACCTCTATTGCAAGGCTCCAGGTTCAGTATGCCGACACGTGGACCAATTTTAGGAACATAGGGGAGTTTCTTAACCATATTGAATTACCAGTGAACACTATTTACGTCTCTCTTTTTTCTCCATTGCAAGTACCTAAATTGTTACTTTTATTTTTCATCATTTTCCATGTAATACTTAAATTTAAGTGTGTGCATAGGGGCACATGGATGCCATGTGGTCAAAGTGAAGCACCAGGTGTAAGGGAGTGGTCTTGGTTTGTCTATTTTTTTTGGGTTACGTGGTTTTATCTGTGGATCAAAAACATTAGGGAACAACTCAAAAGATAAAAGCACTACTATTCTCAGTGCCTCTGTAGTTGAAGGTAATGAATCCTGCAAGAACTCATAAATGTTATTAATATATTAGATATTTCCTTCTCATATTATTGGCAGAAGGATCATGAAGATTCCAGTGCTTACAAGGTTGGCTAGATGTAGGCGAAGCAAAAATTGTAGATACCATAAAGAAGATCAACGCTTCAAGGACACATAAGACTCAAGGCTCTAAAACATATTCATATTGAGTTTCAAAGAAGAATTTCTAGTTAGTGGGCCTCATTGTGATGCTTTAGTTTTAAAGTTTCATGTTGTTTGTGCATAACATAATCTCATATGTGTATATATTGTGCTAATTTAATAAATTCAAGTACAGGATCTATTTTTTTTCTTGAGATATTCCAATGTCTCTATTGAAAAATGTGGGTTTTGTCCTAAGGCTGAAAATTATCTCATAGCTAGAATTTTGCTTTGTGCACGGAATGGGTCAGGTTAACGATTGCATATAACAAGTATTCAGCAAGAAACAAACCCAAAGGCGTCTGAAATAAATACTCTCTCAATGTTTAACTCTATGGGTGTTATAATGTTGCATTATAGCAATTTCTGAGCATCAACATGGTAAGTCTTTCTCTCAATTGTCATGTTGTATATGATTATTAAATATATATAATGTGGTTAGCACAAGAGAAAATGAGGCTTCTGCCTCGACACCATGAAAGGTGTTTTATTCTATTGTCTCTTTGTTGAAGACAATTTCAATATGATTTATGAATGCTATTTTCACCATACAATGCTTGTTCCCTTGAATTTTTCTTCTTTTTCCCTGTATATCTCCACCTCTTCAATTTCTACTATTTACTGAAAATGAGCATATAAAACATTTTTTTCAAAGCTAGTGCCATTTACTAAGATATAAAATAAAGAATGTTGTGTATATAGACATGCTCTATTAGTTGAAATGATCTAGGAGTGAATAACAGTGAACTACATGCAACGAATTTATTTCCTGTTAGTATCATTAAGCATGAGAAAAATTATCAGTGTACATAAAATTACTGTGGATTCTCCATATTCCTATCGATGGTCTTTTAGTAGTTGCTTCCAGTAGTCTATTGTAAGTTTGTATTTTGTTTCATGAAATTCATTCTATTTGTAGGCACATTGGGCAGTGATCTATAGTATAATCCATAAATGTATTTACAGCTGCACAGATCAAATTTATCAGAGTTCAAAGCATATCAAATATTTCTTGAGTTATTTTATCAGATATTTCTTTAGTTATTTGATTTGAATGGACATTTGACATGCATATTGAGCAGCATAAATCAGTGTATTTTCCAAATGCAAAGAATGCGTTCAAAGCAAATCAAAGCAAATCAATCCTATCAGCAATAAAATCTACCAAATGATATTGAGCATTTTTTTTGCATTTATTCTTATTACTAGACTACAAAGTTTTCAGGTAAGTGGTAAATTTTTCTAGTTTTTTGGCTGGTATCTTGTTTCTTGGCAGAAGTTTCAATGTGAGACTTGTTTCAAGTCAAATGACGTGAAAAAAAGTGAGAAAAAAAATTGTAATTTTCAATTTTAGTTAGTTTTAAAAAATCAGGCTTAGATACGAAATGGGTGATGGGTGTGATGAAATAACAATAGAGCACATTGCACAGAAGAAATAGTACACATTGCATGGAAGAAAAGTGATTGATGTAAGGCGGAAGCGGTATATACGACGAGAAAATTAACTCTTCTTGTTAAAGATGTTGATAATGACAGAAAAGAAACAACAAAAAAGGGAAGGAGAAATGATGAAACGGCAGAAATCTGACAACAAGGACTACAAAAAAAAGTAAAGTGACCGGTAGTATTTTTTGAGGAGACTGCAGATGACGGTGAAAACAATAGACGCATACGATTCTCCGAATCGTCTTGCATGTTGTATTAAGGAAGCTGAACCGTCGATCCATAAAAATTAACCCGCCCATTTCATAATAGAAAACGCCTTCGACGTAAATATAAGTTAGAACTTGAAACACACATTCATGCTCCATCCTGATACCTGATACATGGCACTTGAGTTGTACATTCTATTGAGAAGACTACATACCAATAGTAAATTATGGTGAACGCGATGTTGCTAGGAGAAGGAATAATGGGCAACAATGCATAGACTGCAATAATAACACCTAATTATTTGTCTAGAACGTGGTATTATCTGGATTCTAGAAGAATCGCCGAAACCCAAGTTCTGTTTTCAACCACTCGCCATTTATGCGTCCACGTGTTATAATTTGATGGCCATGTGCCCATATTTGAAGTATAAAGTTACAATCAGATATGTTTTTAAAGATACTATGAGAAATTTGGAGTAATACATTTACTACCTAAGCTTTTTGAGGGGCAATGGTGAATGGACACGCAGGGCAACAGGTGGCGTAAGAGTTACACTAGACTAAATAACCTGGGCCCACTAACCCCCAAATGGATAGAGTTGGGGACGAAACAGTTGACAACTGACATTCGCGTCCGGTTCCAAGCGAGCTATATATTGAGGCAATCGCCTCTCCTCGGTTTCACACCAAAGACAATCAATGGCTTCTACAAAGACTACATCCAGTGGACACAGACCTACTGTTCCGTCGGCCCCAGCGAGGAAGATGTGCCTCTGCTCGCCAAGCACTCATCCAGGTGCCTTCCGTTGCAGTCTCCATAGGACTTGCCCCCCTTCCTCCGCACCTTCCAATTCTCAGCTGCACATTCGGAGATCTGCCATGAAAATCTCGCTGGTGAGAATCGGCAGCGTGAAAGGAGGAGAATGGGTGAAGCGAGCGCTCTCTGCGCTCATTCGCCCCTCCTCTCATCAACTACGAAGGAGAATGGCGTTCCACTTGCAGCCCAGCAGACTCCGCCATATGACCACGGCCAAAGATAAGATCGTTTCCTGAAAGTCTGGCCGTTGCCCGCTCTACACAACTCACGTTTTGCTGGTTGAGTAAAATGCCACAATCGCTCATCAGCATATTGGCGCGTGGAGTTTTGATGTGAAGAGTAAACTGATACTGGATTTGCATCGATAAATCGGTATTCAGAGACTTTTTTCTGTTTATATGTAAAGTGTATATACTATTCATTCTCAATTCCATTTCTTGCTGCCATCTGGATTTTCTGCTATAAATGAATAAGTGGATGTTACATACAAATCAACATTACAACGCCTGTTCATAATTTCGTTTATTTAATCATCGGCCTGCAAGCAAGTGAATAAAAAATTATTTAATGTTTTTAAGGAACTCTGCTTGCAATCCGCCAATGCTTTCTGATGAGTAGATTAAATGTAAATGACTTGTTTGCTGTATTAAATTTACAGTTTAAAAACCCGAAATAAAATTTATAATCTGAATCGTCCTTAAGATTTTGGTAATCTAGGTGTACAAAAAGACAAAAACAATATTTTTATAAAATGAACCATCATTTTGGTAATTTAGGTGTACAAGAAGAGTTCAACAATTAATTTGGGTTAGAGTCAACACACTCATTATTTAGGAGTGGGAGTGGGTTTTATTGTACATTCATAATTGGAGTTAATATATTCATGAATAAACTATAAAGTTTCATTTTTTCTTTTTTTTTCTTTTTTTCTTTTTTTATATGTATATGTATATGTTATATGTTTTTTATTAGAAATAAAATAAGTTTCGAGTGGATTTGAAATTTCTTATATTAGGTTTTGAAGGGATCCTAAACTCTTTAGAATTAAATGAGAATCTAGAATCCATAAATAAGACACTACAACATGATACATAACAAAGACAAACAACAACCAAACGTCAATTAAACAGTAGTAAGGTAGCAGTGAACATCAAAGCCACCCACCATGCCTAAACACTCAGACAAGAGAAGTCAACATTGAGATAAGGATTTTGCAAGGCTCCCTTAACATGAAACAAGGGTTCTGGTAAGGCTCTCTTAACCTATTCACCAAATGTTTACAAACGTAGGATCAACCTGCACCAATCAACAAATGCTTCCAAAGAGCAAGACACTTCAAAGACCAAGCGAGATTCAAGAAATAAGGGTTTAGCCAAGGCACCCTTAACATTTAGATTAGGTTTTGACATGGCACCCAAAACCACCAAGTTGAAGCCAGCAACAAGACACCAGCTGAAAGTCGACGCTCCTCTATCAATGGGAAATAACCAGGCCCCCATAGCCACCAAAGGATAAATCCAGGATCCAACAAGCCAAAGAAGAGTAGTAGAGGGTTTTGAAAGGCTCCTTGAACCCTCGCAAAGGGACTAAAACTGGCACCCAAAAAGGACTAGCATTAAGCAGCCACAATCGCCAAACAAGAAATCCTCACCTCGCAAGAAAAGCTTCTCTCCACCTTAATAGAAGAGGAACCCACCACAAAAGGAGCAAAAGAGGAAAAACCCAACAAAAAGAATAGCCACGCTTGAAACTTATCTTCATCCAAGCACCCAGAGATGAGATCAGCTCCCACAAAACTGCTTCCAACCTCTCCCACAAGGCGAATCTCCACCTCCATAAAGAACACCACCACCTTAATAGGAACCGTAGAAGAGAGAGAAAGGAGCAGAAAGAGCCAAACCCAACCCAAGGACACAAGAATAAACCCTACCTCAATAGGAGCTGACTCCACCGCCATAAGAGTAACACAGAAAAGGATCAAAGGAGAAGCAACAAAAGCCCACAAGAGAAAAAAGAAAACTAGAAACCATCAGGCAATCAGAGCCCTAAAACCAGAGACAACCCGAACCCAAAAACTAGGAGAATACACATCCAAACTGAGCCCAAGAAAAACAACAGAGAGACAAAGAAAAAACAAGTGGGAGCCAAGACAGAGGAACACAACCCACAAGGCTTGACCCAACATAACAAGAAAACCAACCACAGAAGTGAAAAAGAAAACAGAAGCACAAGCCCAACAATACAAAAGAAAGAAACCACAACAGACACCAAAGGAGAAGACAAGAAAAACCCCAATAGAAAGACCTAACCAAGAATAGGAAACGACATCAAAGAATAAGGCAAGAGAGGCCCACCACGAAACAAGCACCAAAATAGGGGATAAAGACCAGGAGAAAGCCAACCCACAAACCCTAACACCTCCATGAACACATCCACCACAACACAACACAACCAACTAGGAATCAAACACCATGTTTAGACCCAAAACAAGAAAGGGAAAGAGGATACAAGAGAAAGAAACAAAAGGGTCGTAACCAAGAACATCGACCTGCCAAACCAAACCCCCACCAACAACAGAAAAAACACTCATTAATCGAAGATCCCACCCAGAATGTTGCCCAGAATAGCAAGCAACAAGGAAGAGGGAGCAAGAACATCATCCTCAGACCCACCGATCGCACCTAGCAAAAAATTGATCCCTCCTCTGCCACCAATCAAACTACCTCTCCTGCAATCGTTCCCTCCTCTGCCTACGTTCAAATGCCAGAATCTAGACCCAAAAGTGTATTCAACACCTTTTATAAAATCTTTTCTAAAATCCCAGTCAACCGTATTAAGCCCTTCTGGGTAAAATCATTGACGGGAACCAAAAAGGATTTGTGCTTGATCGTCAAATTTCTGATGCAGTGCTTGTGGTCCATGAAACTGTGCATTCCATGGAAAATAATAATGAGGGTATGTTGTGTAAGTTGGATATCTCCAAGGCCTTTGACATGGTTTCTTGGCCTTTTCTCTTTATGGTTTTGAGTAAATTTGTTTTCAAAGGGAAATTCTTGAAGTTAATTGAAGCCTGTGACAAAACTCCCATATATTCGGTGATGGTGAATGGTTCCTCAAATGTTTTTTTCTCCTCATCGAGTGGCCTTAGGTAGGGTGATCCACTCTCACCATATCTATTCATTTTGATGGTAGATTTTCTTGGTCGCAATATTCACATGCTCATTCTCCATGGTAATCTCAAAGGAATTAAGCCCTCCTCGAGTCCCTTTGTCATTCAAAAATTTGTTGTTGATATGATTTTACTTAGTGAAGCTTCACTAGTGGAGGCTAGAGGATGGTTTTCTTTACTCTTGGACTATTCCAGAGCTTCAAGGCAAAAAAATCAATCTGGATAAAAAGTGCCTTATATTTTATGAATGTTCCCAATGATATTCAATTCCGCATTGCTAGAATTTTGAACTGTTAAATTGGTTGCCCTATTAGAATTATTATTATTAATTATGGGAATTGAAAGTGTCCCTATAGAAAAATTCACTTTTTTTTCAAGGGTAAGGGTAAGAAACAATAAAAAATAAAAAAATATAACGATATGATAATGTAATAATAAAAATGTGGTATTAATAGATAAGAGTTTAATAGAAATATAAAAAATATAATAATAATAATTTAATATTGAATTTTTTAACCTTTTGGTTTTTATTGGGAGTTTAATAGAAATATGATATATTTCAGTATTCTTTATCTATATTCCTTTTTAAAGATAAGTATGATAGTATTTAATATTCATATTAAATATAAATTTAAAATCATAAAATATATTTCTTTTAAAATATTAAAAAATATTGATTTGAAAATATCTATTAAATTTATAGCATTAATTTAATATAAAAATTTGAAAACTAATATTTTTAATATCTTATATATACACTAATTATCATGTTATAAATTTTAATGAACATTGCAAATTATTATCTCCCAAGACGGCAAAATTAACATTTTGCTATAAATCCACGCCCCAAATCTGCACAAATCTACCTGAAATAAAATATAAGTTGAAACTTGACACACTTCCAAATCCATCCTTATCAGCAAGAATCGCCGAAACCCAAGTGATGCTAAATTCTGTTTTCAGCCGGCCACCATTTGTGCATCCAAAACGGCTGACAATTGAGATCGCCTCTGGGCTATATATTCAGGCCTTCATCTCTGCTCGGTTTGATACCAAAGATAAAAATCAATGGCTTCTTCAAAGAGTACATCCAGCGCCCCCGTTCTTCCCTTGGCCCTCCACCGCTCCCTCTCTCCCACCCGCCATTCTCCTCTACTTACTTTCCAATTACCCAAACACAAATCTGCACGCCCCTTCGCTTCACCCCAAGGCCCGGCAGAGGGCGACCGTTCCATCCGCTTCAGCGAGGAAGCTGTGTCTGTGCTCACCCAGCAATCACCCGGTGCGTTCCGTTGCACTCTCCATAAGTATTGCCCCTCTTCCTCTTCCTCTTCCTCTTCCTCCGCTTCAACCAATTCTCAGCTGTATATGCGCAGATCGGCGATGAAGAACTCGCTGGTGAGAATGGGCAGCGTGGAAAGAGGAGAATGGATGAAGAAAGCGCTCCCTACACTCATTCGACCCTCGTCTCATCAACTACGAAGGAGAAGGTCGTTTTACACGCAGCCTAGCAAGCTCCGCCATATGACCACGGCAAAAGACGTGGCCGTTTCCTGAAAGTCTGGCCGTTGCCCGCTCTACACTAGTCACGTTTTCCTCGGTTGAGTAAAACGCCACAGCAGCACATTGGCGCGCGGTCTTTTGATGGAAAGAGTAAAATGATACTGATTTCCGTCGACAGATCGGTGCTCAGAGAATTTTTTCTGTTTATATGTATAGTTTATATAATTGACAGTTCTGTTTAGATGTAAAGTGCATATGATATTCACTCTCAGTTCCATTTCCGCTGACGACGGGATTTTCAGCGATGAAGGAATAAGTAAATGTGTATAATTTGTGAATAGCAAATGCGAGACCATTACAACACACACAAGATGTTATGTACAAATTAACATTATGAGGCCCGTTCAGAATTTCGTTTATTTAATCATCGGCCTGCAAGCAAGTGAATAAAAAATTCTTTAATTTTTTTAAGGAACTCTGCTTGCAATCCACCAAAGCTTTCTGATGAGTAGATTAAATCTAGATTACTTGTTTGCGATGTTTGCAGGTTGCTTTTCACAAGGAAAGCAGTCTTACTGTCCAAGTTTCTAAATTTACAGTTTAAAACCCAAAATAGGAAAAGGTGTAGTACTCATGCATTTTCTATTCTTTCTTGTTTCTTCTTAATTAATTATAAACATTTAAATGAAACTCTCACAATATATTTCAACTATATATTTTAGTGAGATGAAATGTGTTTTTATTATTGCAATGATGAATATTGTATGTGAATATTGTATGTGTCTGCCTTTTTCTGTTATGAATTTGGATCCACTTTGATTTTAATAGAATAACTAGTCTATAAATGGTATTTTTGTGTGAATTTGACTTGTGACAATATCATCATCTCTAGAGATTGATCTTGATTTATAGATCTTTCATTTACCATACTAAATGAAATATGCAAGTGTGGATTGAACTATATCTATAAAGCCCCAAGTTTCCACTTCATATAAAACAATTGAAGTCCTAAAAATTGTGGTAAAAAGTACATTGTGGCATAGAGTTAATACATTTTATAATAGTTTCCTTTGTTCCTTATGGATTTCTTTACCTACATGAGGGTAATGGACCTAGTCAACAATAATTTCATACTTTTCATGATACAAATGAGTATAGTAAATGTGTAGCTTACTTCATAGTTGGGAAAAAATAATGTGTTAAAAGATATTGTAGGTTCATCTATTTGATCAAGTTGAGATTGAGTGCAATGATACTTTTAGTTGTTTTACATTTTCTTTATATAGGCTACTTTACTATTTATCCTAGAGGGTGGTTAATGTTGTAAATGATATGAGTAAGCCATGTCGCTTTAGTTATGTTATTTTATTGTACTAATGATTCTAAGTGAGTGTCCACGAGAATTTCAGTATGAACTCCTTTTTGTACTTCATATAATAATCTTGATTTTTGAAGTTCTTAAGAGGGAGGATTGGGGTAGTTGTGATAAATTAACACCCTTGGAGATCTCCTTGAGAATGTTGTGAGAGGTTAGAGAGGGAGGAAGAAATCTTCATGTGAAAAAGGTAAGGAATTCCCTTATTTTACTTCATTCTATTACTGAAAAAGAGCATGTGATAAGAGTAGAAATTGAGTACTATTTTAATTCATCTTAATTCGTTATAGAATGTATTGGATTGTTCTTCTAAAAATTTTGTAAAGTCAATAATGTTTTTAATTTTTTAATTTTTTATTAAAAGGTCTTTAACAAGTTTTGAAGGGGCCCTAAAACCCTATTACAAAGCGTTGCCCAAAGGAAAAACATATCCAAATGGCAATCAGACAATAGCCAATAAAAAGAGACCTAACAATCTAAAGAAAAGAAAATACGAGAGACATTATTGCAGCTTCTTGAGGGTATCAACAACTTCCATCTCTTGTCTGTAGAATTTATCATGTAGTTTCACAAGGCCAAACAACTCATTCTTCTCTTCCTCAAACATTTTCTTTTTATTTCCATGGGTACACAAGCTCAAACCCATTCGATTATTTTGCTTCACATGTTTACCCTTATCTTGAAGAGCATACAAATACTAAGAGTGGGGTAAATCAATATATTAATTTTTTTAAGTTAAACCAATATTTCATTCACTGTCAAAGCATCAACAATAATATTAAAAAGTGACTATGCAAGAAATGAAAACATTTGCATAAGAAAGAACCAAATTTATGTGAAAATCTTAAAGGGAAAAACCACTGTGAGAATAGTTGCTTGGATCTAGTACCCAAATCCAAAATCACAATAGAAAATTGAACTTAAAATTATTTTGTAGGATGCAACACACCAAAATTTCAACCAAAAGAGGAGACCAATCCCCTTGCAATCTGATTTGTAGGCACCAATATACATGAGACACCAATCCCCTTACAATCTAATTTTTCAGGTAACATCCTATAGGAGACACCAATCACCTTACAATTTGATTTGAAGACATCAACCTACAAGAGAAACAAAAGTCTTCAAATTGAGCATCAACCCAACCACTAAGTACCGACTCAAATTTAGAGGCACCAACCTCAAATTACAAAATGAATGATACAAGAGTAGTTACAAATGATTATATCATAAAGATCTTCATAGATTCAATCCACATACATCTAATTTTGATTTGAATAAACCAACATACACTCTACAACTTTATTCACTTCTGAAGGCTTGTGTTCTACAATAGAGAATGAAACATTATGCTCACACACACACACACACACACACACATATTTAATACCATGACAACTCTCCAAGATAATCTATGTCAACCATAGGTCAACACTAAATTCATGTAATTTGTAGTCGACTCAACCTTAAATCACATATAGTAGTATAGGACTGAAGCAATAGTATGCACTTTATATCATAGGCTCTACTAGCCTCAAAAAACCTTCACACACTTTCTCTAGCTAGTGCATGTTTCCCTTAGCTAACACAAACTTCCAAGCATTTCCACAGCCATCTAATAAACACATTCTTCATTCTGGCACCTTTAGGTATCTTTTTGGTAACTCAAATCCTCTAAAACTTGGATCCAAGATACCTCTTGATTGGCCCCACCTATCCACCAAATCACAACCCAAAAAAATAATTGCGCTGCAATGTGACACCATGTAATGAAAGTACAACATGGTGCAAATACCACCGGCAAGCAACAAACCTCAATAATCTAGTGCAAACTCTTCCATGGTTCAAAAATATTACTACACATTTAAGAACTATTGGTTGTGGTAAACTTCCCCACCCTTATAGGAATAATCAATAAAAAAACCCTCCTTGAAATCTTTCTATGAATCTTCTATAACATTAGTTCCTTGAACTCTTTCTGTAGAGCTTCTATAATATTAATGAGAACTTTTCCAATTGATTGAGGTTGCATTTGAAAGTGCACCAACTCTTGAAGATAATGAAAAATTTTGAAACTTCGATTAGTGGATAAGGGATTTGGATAAAGGGTAGGGGTGATAGGGACCTTGGAGAAAGATGGGAGTCGAAATATGAATGGGGGATTATATGGATTTCCTTTGTCAGAGGTGTCATGAGAGTAGCTTGTTCTAGCTAACTCCTTGTCAACAAGTATTTTTTGAGCATGGATGGGAGGTAGAATCATGGGGGAAGATTGTTCACAACAATGTCATCAAGGGGATTGATTTCATATTCATCTTGATGAAAATGACTATCATCATCATCAATTTCAAATGGGTTGTTGGGATGGTTATAATGAATATTCATTGAAACAAAATGGATTCATGATTTTGAGATTAGGATTGTTGATTAGTCAAGATGATGTGACTTTGGATGACTTGATGGCTTTGGATTGGGATGGAGTTGTGTAAGGATTTTAAAAATTATGATTATTATTAAAGGAAAAAATGATTGCATAAATTTAAGAATAGATTAGAGAAGGAGAGGGGATGTGAAGGATTAAGAAGCAAGGCCTTGTAAAATCCCTTTGATTTGGATTTGATTGCTATAATTAGAATAGGCTAAGTTCCTATGCAGATATTATTTTATTGCCTACATAGGATAAGCTAATTTCCTAATCAAGAATCCTTTTATTACATACTTGAGATAGGCCAAGTTTTGAAGCAAGTATTGGTGTAATCATTGGATCTTATTAGGGTCTTGATTAATAATGGTTGTTGGTAAATTTTATTTTGACATGGATGATTAGATGAAAGTGATTAGATATATAGATAGCATTAGGGATTAAATTTGTTGATGGTTGAAAGAAAATAATTATATGTGGATAAAATGAAATGAGGGATTAGATTAGAAGAGATTGGGAGAGAAGATATTAGATTAGAAAGAATTTGGATTCCATAAGAATTTATATTTGGATTATGGATGAAGAAATGATGAAAGTTGATTAAGGAAAACTTAGGGTCTCAATAGTGGGATTAATTAGGAACAAAAATTAATGAAGGAGACTATTAGAATGGATTAGAGAAATGATTAGATAGATGAGGTCAAAGACCTTTGATTGGGATTAACAATTTGGATTGGAAGGTTAAGAATGAGATTAGTTTGGTTTTAGATGTTTAGAATAATGAGGATTGGATAATCAGAGTGGATTGAGAAACTTGACCTTTGACAACATTTGAAAATAAGCAATTCAACAAGCATTCAAAAATTTTGCATATGATTTTGGATTTAAAGGGTTGCATGAGCCTCAACAATTAATGTACACCAAGCATGATAACAACCTATCATTATTCATGGGTGTTTCATTCGTTGGTTACACCATAGATATATTTTTCTTGAGGTGTGGGTAGCCGCCACTTCTTTTAAAGGACTTCAATTTGTAGGGACAATATTCTCACCTACAACGTAGCCAATGAAAGACTTATGAATGCCTATCAATGTCCTACTACCATCACAACGAACTCTGATACAATGTAACAAATATAAATATTAAATCAACAACTACTATCACAACAACAATGAAAAGACGCTCAACTACTAGCTTGAGTTGTACATAATACAGATAGTGAAGGAGATAGTGAAGGAGATATTGCTGGGAGAAGGAATAATGGGCAATAATGGATAGGCTGCTTTAATAACACCTCATTATTCGTCTAAAAGTGATATTATCCGGAAGAATCGCCACAACGGAAGTGATCCTAAATTCTGTTTTCAACTCGCCATCATTTATAATTTGATTGCTAGGTGCCCAAATTTAAAGTATAAGTTACAATCAGAATTGGTTTTAAAGATATTATGAGAAATTTTGGGATAAGATTATTCTCATAAAGTAATACATTTACTACCCAAACTTTTTGAAGGGTAATGGTGAATGGACACGCAGGGCAACAGGTGGCGTAAGAGTTGCACTAGACTAAATAATCCCAAAATTGATGGAATTGGGAACGAAACGGTTGACAACTGACATTCGCGTCCGGTTCCAAGCGAGCTATATATTGAGGCAATCACCTCTCCTCGGTTTCACACCAAAGACAATCAATGGCTTCTACAAAGACTACATCCAGTGGACACAGACCTACTGTTCCGTCGGCCCCAGCGAAGAAGATGTGCCTCTGCTCGCCAAGCACTCATCCAGGTGCCTTCCGTTGCAGTCTCCATAGGACTTGCCCCCCTTCCTCCGTACCTTCCAATTCTCAGCTGCACATTCGGAGATCTGCCATGAAAATCTCGCTGGTGAGAATCGGCAGCGTGAAAGGAGGAGAATGGGTGAAGCGAGCGCTCTCTGCGCTCATTCGCCCCTCCTCTCATCAACTACGAAGGAGAATGGCGTTCCACTCGCAGCCCAGCAGACTCCGCCATATGACCACGGCCAAAGACAAGATCGTTTCCTGAAAGTCTGGCCGTTGTCCGCTCTACACAACTCACGTTTTGCCGGTTGAGTAAAATGCCACAACAGCTCATCAGCATATTGGCGCGCGGTGTTTTGATGAAAAGAGTAAACTGATACTGGATTTGCATCGATAAATCGGTATTCAGAGACTTTTTTCTGTTTATATGTAAAGTGTATATACTATTCATTCTCAATTCCATTGATTTTCAGCTATAAATGAATAAGTGGATGTACATAATTTGTGAATAGCAAATGCGAGACCATTACAAGACAAACAAGATGTTACATACAAATCAACATTATTACGCCTGTTCATAATTTCGTTTATTTAATCATCCCCCTGCAAGCAAGTGAATAAAAAATTCTTTAATGTTTTTAAGGAACTCTGCTTGCAATCCGCCAAAGCTTTGTGATGAGTAGATTAAATGTAGATGACTTGTTTGCGATGTTCGCAGAGCTGCTTTTGACAAGTAAAGCAGTCTTACTGTCCAAGTTTCCAGGCATTAGTTTTACAGTTTAAAAACCCAAAATAAAATTTATAATCTGAACCATCCTTAAGATTTTGGTAATCTAGGTATACTGTAAGGAAAGCTAAGGTGTGGAAACGCTCTCCTAATGTCAATTCACAGAGGATGTAAGCAACAATATCTATCTACTTCCTAAATTTCAGAATCTCGAGATGACTTAAACAGAAGAATAGAAAACATATAAAAAACATGCACATATACACAGAGATTTTTATGGTGGGAAACCCTTTCGGGAAAAAACACACACACCAAAAAGCCGAGCGTCTCCCTTGTATTACAGTAAACAAAGTTACATACAATTGACAACGAACTTTTTGCACAGGCTCAGATTGTATTACAATCAACCCGAATTACTATCACACTCATTTCCTAATGAAACTTGTAGCAGTTTATACACACTGCAATCCGTTATGAAACTTGGTGCTTTAACTGTCACTACACAAAAAATAGTTACTGACAGCCTTGTCACTCGTCCATCCATCTGGCGGTCATCAAACTATGTACGGACACCACCATACGATGGATGCTACACCGCGGTCATCATACGCCATTGGAATCACCGTACAGGTCAGCATTGGCAACTACCGAAACCACCGTACGGGTCAGGATTGGCAACTACCAGAATCACTGTACATGTCAGCATTGGCAACTACCGGAATCACGGAATCACTGTACACGTCAGCATTGGCAACTACCGTACGGGTTAACTCAATACGTACGAGGCACCAACCGTACGGTATGTAGGAGACAACAACCGTATGATACGTACGGGTCCGTACGTACTTCAACAATCTCCCACTTGTCGAGGTACATATTGATATCTGCAGAGTTACTCAACAAGACTAACAAGATTCAGGAGCTTTAAGCCCCATGGAGCTCGCGCACCGTTTAAATTTAACTATGCTCACCGGCTTTATCAATGCATCTACAACATTCTCCTCAGTGCCAACCTTTTCTAGCTTCACCTTCCTATCTTCAACCATGTCACGTACAAAGTGATATTGCACATCAATGTGTTTTGTTTTGGCATGGTAAGTAGGATTCTTCGCCAAACAAATTGTACTTTGGTTGTCACATAAGATAGTGATTTGCCATGCATAAAAACCAACATCAGAACACAAGCGCTTAAGCCAACAGCTTCTTTACACGCACGAGTAGATGCCATGTACTCTGCCTCAGTTGTAGATAACGCAGTTATGCTCTATTGTTTGCTCATCCAACTAATGACACCACCATTCACCGTGAACACATATCCACTAGTGGATCTTCTTCTGTCAACGTCCCCTGCCCAATCAGCATCTACATAACCTTGAATGGTAACAGATTTACTTGATCTAGTTGAGTTACCTTGATAGCACAAAGTGTACTGTGTCGTACCCTTCAAATATTTAAGCACTCTTTTCACGACATCCCAATGCAGCTTGCCCAGATTTGCCATAAAATGACTTAATACTCCCACTGCTTGGGCAATGTCTGGTCTTGTATTGACCATTGCGTACATGAGGCTGCCAACAGCACTCGCATAAGGTACCCGCTTCATGTCTTCAACCTCATCTGGAGACTTTGGACTGTCATTAATTGACAACTTCGTTTCCTGTAAAATTGGAACTACTTGCTTCTTGCAATCAGTCATATTGAACCGCTCAAGAATATTGGTAATATATTTGCTCTGGCTGAGCCAAAGTTTCCTACTAGCCCTATCTCTCCTGATTTCCATCCCCAGAATAAATTTAGCTGCCCCCAAATCTTTCATCTCAAATTTCAAGGACAACTGTGATTTTAAATCTGAGACCATTCCTTTATTATTGCCTATAAACAACATATCATCTACATATAGTGCAATAATAAGTATCTAATCATCTTCAATTTTATAGTACACACAATGATCTGATTTAGACCTCATAAAACCCAAAGATAAGACATATGAATCGTACTTCTAATACCACATTCTGGGTGATTGTTTCAAACCATAAAGAGACTTCTTAAGCTTACAAACCAAGTGTTCTTTAACTTTCTCCACAAAATACTCTAGCTGGGACATATATATATTTCCTCTTCAAGATCGCCATGTAGAAACATTGTTTTCACATCCATTTGCTCAATTTCAAAATCATGTGTTGCTGCAAGTGACAACAGAAATCTAATGGATGTTAGCTTAGCTATAAGAGAAAATATTTCTCCATAGTCAATCCCCTCTTTTTGAGAATACCCCTTTGCAACCAGTCTTGCCTTGTACTTGTCAATTCTTCCATCTGGACCATACTTCTTCTTAAATACCCACTTATAGCCCATAGGCTTTCTACCTTTAGGCAAGGGTACCAGATCCCAGGTTCTATTTTTCTCCAATGACTTCATTTCATCTTTCATGGCTTCCAACCAAGAATCTAAATCTGGCATACTAATTGCTTCATTCACAGTTATAGGCTCATCAACATCAATAAGCAAAGCATAGGTGCAATTAACTTTCAACATTGAGTAATTAAACCTTTCTGGTGAATAGTCGTACCTATCAGGTTGTCATCTCTCTTGTGTGGATCTCCTTACTTCCTGTGGTGAGTCTTCATGAGGTTCGACATGAGGTTCATGATCATGTTCTTCTGAACTTGCAGAACCACTCGAGCTCTCCTCATCCTTAGGCATATTCGGATCCTCAATCTCAAACACATTTGGGGCTTGTAATAAAGGGATTTCAACTGCTTCTTTTCCTGGTTGTGGATCTATAGACATAGGTTTCATCTCATGAAAGATAATGTTCATGTTGTACAACACCTTTTCAGTGAGAGGGTTCCATAATTTGTATCCCTTCACACCAATGTCGTAACCAATGAAGATGCATTTCACTACTTTGTTATCCAATTTTGACCTTCTCACATCAGGTACATGAGCATATGCCTCACAGTCGAAGACACGCAAATGTCTCAACGGGGGATTCTTACTAGACCGTGCTTCCATAGGCGTTTTGTCGACTAGTGCTGTAGTAGGAGAACGATTCAACAAGTAACATGTTGTAGCCACTACTTTAGCCCAGAACTTTTGCTCCAGACCAGCATTGCTCAACATGTTTCTTGCTCTCTCCATCAAAGACCGATTCAACCTTTCAGCTACTCCATTCTGCTGTGGACTATAAGGCGTAGTCTTATGCCTCTTAATTCCATGATCTACACAAAATTTATCAAAATTTGCATTGCAAAACTCACCACCGTTATCCGTTCTTAAACATTTAATCTTTCTCCTAGTCTGATTTTCTACAAGGCTTTTAAATTCCTTAAACCGACTGAACACTTATGATTTACTCTTCAAAAAATAAATGAATGCTCTTCTTGAATAATCATCTATGAACGACACATAATATCTTGATTTGGACAAAGAAGGAACATCCACAGGACCAAATACATCAGAGTGAACATAGTCCAGCAAACCAGAAGACTTTTGAGGACTAGAATAAAACTGAACGCGACTTTGCTTTCCATATATGAAATGTCCGCAGAAATCGAACTCAAGATTACAGTCAATTAGCCCCTCAACCAGGTTTTTAAACCTTTCTCGCCAATATGGCCAAGTCTATAATGCTAGAGCATTGTTTTCTCTGCTGGAAGTTTAACTTCCATTGAATTCACATCATGTGTTGTCATAGTAGCTTGATTGGACTTTACCGAGACACTATTACAGTACACGAGTTTGGCATCTAACCTATACAGTGTTCCAATGCATTCAGCCTTAGCTTTAAAACAATAGAACCCCTAGTCATCTTACAACCATCATGCACAAAAGTTACCTGAACTCTAACATCATTTAGTTTGCTGACCAAGAGTAAGTTCTGAGCCAAACCAGGTATATGAAGTACGCCATCAATTCCCTTTACTCTACCATCGGGGAACTGAATTCTGACTCTTCCCCTTCCAACGATCTCCAGTGTGGAATCACTTGCTAGAAACACCTTTCCTCCATCGTACAGTTCATACTTTGAGAACCACTCTTTATGAGATGTCATGTGGAATGATGCTCCCGAAATGACTAGCCATACATCATCAGATATAGGCACTGCCAAGGCTGCTACAAAGGCATCAGCGTCACTCTGAGAAGATTCAGTGTCAGAAGTACATTTCTTCTTCTTTTTCTCCTCTTTGCAATCCTTCCGGATATGACCTTTCTGACCGCAATTCCAACACTTTGCCTTGGACTTCTTTCTAGGAGTAGAGGATCTCTCCTGTGACTTTGACTTCGTGTCCTTCTTCTTGCTTTTGTCCTTAGATCTGCCTCGTACAATGAGAGCTTCTTTAGCCGCCTCAAAGGATTTCCTTCGCATCTCTTCTCACAAAAGTGCAGCAACTACTTCATCCATTTTAAATTTGGTAGTAGTACTTCTGATGGCCATCACAAGGTGATCCCATGAATCAAGCAAAGAACTCAGCAACAACATACAACGCTCCTCTTCACTAATGGACACACCAACAAAAGTTAACTGCGCAATCACCATATTGAACGTGTTTAGATGATCAGCCACGGACGTTCCTCCGTCCATCTTCAGAGAGTACAACTTCTTTCTCAAGAAGAGCTTGTTTACCAAGGATTTGCCCTGATAAATGTCTCCCAACTTCTTCCACAAAGAATGTGCGGTTTTCTCTTCATGGACATTCAACAGAACAGAATCTACAAGGCTCAATCTTATCAGGCCTCTGGCCTTTCGATCCGCTAGATCCCAATCTTCCTGCTTCACGCCTAGAGGCTGGTTGTCAGACACAGCGATCCACAAATCTCGGTCAACCAACATGTCTTCAACATTAAGTTTCCACAACTCAAAGTTTGTGCCATTAAAATTTTCAATGTCTATTCTCCCTGACGTGCCAGCCATCTCAATTTCCAAACACAATCGATAACCACTTCGCAAACTCCCACTGAAAACAAATGGACACAAAAAACCAACCCTACCCAACAAGGATAACAACAACTGACCAGGCTCTGATACCACTTGTAAGGAAAGCTATGGTGCGGAAACGCTCTCCTAATGCCAATTCGCAGAGGATGTAAGCAACAATATCTATCTACTTCCTAAATTGCAGAATCTCAAGATGACTTAAACAGAAGAATAGAGAACATATAAAAAACATGCACATATACACAGAGATTTTTATTGTGGGAAACCCTTTCGGGAAAAAACCCACACACCAAAAAGTCGAGCGTCTCCCTTGTATTACAGTAAACAAAGTTACATACAATTGACAACGAACTTTTTGCACGGGCTCAGATTGTATTACAATCAACCCGAATTACTATCACACTCATTTCCTAATGAAACTTGTAGCAGTTTATACACACTGCAATCTGTTATGAAACCTGGTGCTTTAACTGTCACTACACAAAAAACGGTTACTGACAGCCTTGTCACTCGTCCATCCATCTAGCGGTCATCAAACTATGTATAGACACCACCATACGATGGATGCTACACCGCAGTCATCGTACGCCATTGGAATCACCGTACGGGTCAGCATTGGCAACTATCGGAACCACCGTACGGGTCAGGATTGGCAACTACCAAAACCACCGTACGCGTCAGCATTGGCAACTACCAGAATCACAAAATCACCGTACATGTCAGCATTGGCAACTACCATATGGGTTAACTCAATACGTACGAGGAAACAACCGTATGGTATGTAGGAGACAACAACCGTACGGATCCGTACGTACTTCAACATATAAAAGAAGAATAAAACAATTGTTTTTTAAAATGAACCATCATTTAAGATTTTGGTATTCTAGGTGTATAAGAAGAATTCAAAAATTAATGTGTTGGAGTCAACATGCAATCATTGTGTAGGAGTGGGAGTGGGCTTCATAGTAAACAATGGCACATTTAATATTAGGTTTATGTTTAATTATACAATTCTTTTAATTTGGTTTCATCTTTTCCATATAAGGCTTTTTAAAGTGTATGTTATATGTTGATATTTATTAGCGGAGATGATTCAATAGTTGAGCAATTTAACTTTCTGTCTTTCAAAATCTAGTATGACAATTTCAAATTACTTCTATTTTTTTTATAGCACCTTACTTTGCAAGTCTTTTTATGGCAGCTTACTTGGCAAGTCTATTACTTATAACTAAGGTTTTAGTTCCACATCATCAAATATGATTCCACGATAGCATGCTTTCTTGTTGGGGCATTCAAAATGGCCCCAAAGAAGTTGGATTGATAGTTGTGCACTAAGTCGTTTGTTATTGGTGCACTAATGTGACATAATATTATTTGTTGCTTTTTAGATCTAAGGAATGTATAACACTAACAACTATTGGAACATACATAACTATAAGGTCCTCTCCCCTACACAAATCTTTGGCAATACTTTCTTCTTTTTTCGTTTCCTTATATATGGTCACTTCTAGTTGTTATTAGGGTTAATTTTGCATCTCTCAAATATTTATGAGATTACCCAAGTAATTCAATTTTTAATATGAATTCATTTGATAAGTTTAGTATTTAGATTTGAGATTTTGGTTCCAACTGATTAAAGATAGTGTCAAGTTATTATGTTTTTCATACAACTTATATATTGAAAGGTGGTTTAATTAATTATTAGAACTGAGGAAAAATTGAAGGTGAGTGTAGTGCTCTGAGGAAACCAAAGGGTTTTATGCCATTAAAACCCTTGGAGTGCTACTTTTGCTTCTACGTCTCAGATTGGTGTTCTTCATTGTGATTGATATCCTTCTTCCTCCTTCTTCTATGTGTGTTGTTTCAAGTGTGTTTTGGTGTTTTTTTGTTTTAGGGTTTGGGTGTTGATTTTGGTTTTATAGCGTGTGCACTTTTTAAATTTGTATTTTTTCCCACCTTGTTTGGCATTTATTTCTCCCTCCCCTGTTGGAATCAAGGAACACTTAGAGGGGGAATTGAATCGGTGTTCTACTGGTTAATAGATTTTCTGATTTAACTTTAAACCACTGGAATCTTAAGCATGAAACTGAAATGCAGAAACTCAAAACAACCAACCACAAAATCATAATAGCAAGATTTTTACATGGAAACCCAAATGGGAAAAACTATAGTGGAATTCAGGCACAATGCGTAGAGCTCACTACTCAATTACAATAAGGGATACAACCTCGAAAGGCTCACTACCTTATTGATCAATTACAGTGATGAAATACAATGAAAGAACTCCAAAATAGCATCTAACAATGCCTGGATGAGTTCTAGTTAAGTGCCAAATCTCTGACTATATCTTCTCTGCAACTCTGCTCTGTTTCCTGTCTCAGTCAGCTACTGGATCAAGAATGTGCATGTGAAATTGTGCTACAAAGTATTCTCAATCACCACTTTCTCACATATCAATCATATCATACACCAAAAAGATCTTCTACAGTGGTCTTATATACCCGCAATCATAAAATAATCATTTACCAAGTCTGTTGAAGTAACATGTAATCATGAGTCTGCTTGACCGGATCACCAAAAACAAATGCGGATCACCAAATCAATGATAAAATGATGTCTCTATGTCGGCTCAATCATCCTTGTTGGTGTAAATAATTATTCATCATGGATATTATTACACTTTACTTAAGTTTACTTAGGATAATGCATTTCATAGTAGTTTGGGTATGAGACACTTGGGTGTTTGTGCCACATTGGGATAGTGTGTGTAGGAAAATTTCCACCTTTTATGGTGTTGATCTTGTTGTTACACTCCACATTCAGTGGGTGATCCACCTCATGTGGACTATTATATTGTTTCTCCTACCTACCCACACTTATTTCCTACCTACCCTTGTTTCTTATTGAGCCACATGTCATGTTTGTGTGCTCACATATCCATAAGCCTTGCCTATATAAACAGGCTCATCTACATTGTATGAAATTGAACAATTGATCATTTATCTATTGATGAGAATACAGTTTATTCTTATCCTATATTTTGTCTCTCTATTGTACTTTTTATTGAGCTCTTGATCTTGGCAAAATCTCGCATGGTATCAAAGCCATTAGAGTGTTATTGGTTTGCCAATTGAGAGAAATTTGATGCTATCTAGGGTTTGCATTTTGGAATTTTCTATTGCAGGTTATTATTGAAGTTTGATGGATCAAATCTGAGGTTGCCATTGGATTGAGGAGGTCCAAGAAAGTCAGTTTTGCCTTTTGTTTCATCCAAATCAGACTTCGGAGGCCAAATCTAGAGGCATTTGAAATTTGAAGCCGCGACGAAAATTTTCCAGAAATTATAATTTTGCAGGCAATTTTCAAATAGCAATATCTCACTCATCCGGACTCATTTTTTCGAGCAATTTTTTTTGTTTTGGGGTAGAATTTTATGATCTATACAGTGGTATAGGAGATTTTTAATTTTTGGATACAGGTTTTTTCAGAAATCGTGAAATCCTGATTTTTAACAACTTTGGAGGCTTCGTTTGGGCTCATATGAACTCCTTTTCAGGTGCCAGTTTTTTTTAAAGTGCATATTTTTTTATCTACTTTCATAATCTGCCATTTGTTTGCAGTAATTTTAAGTAGAAATTGTACTTTCATTATTTGGCCATTTTTTGGCATATTTGGTACTTGCATTTTGCTTGGATCTCAATTTAGATCAATAGCAGTATTTGTTGAAGTCTCTTAGATCTCATTTTGAGAAGTTGTAAATTGAAATCAGAAGTCCACTTAGCCTTGTTTTGCAAGTGGCCTATTGTACATGCACTGCATATAAAGTGTCAAAATCATCATTTTTGGGGGGTACTTTGATTGAGTATTTTGGGGGGATGTCTTGTGTGATTGTGCCTCTCTCTATCTTGTGTTTTTTCATTTTGGTGCTATGGGTTCTCCTAAATTTCCACTTTTAACTCCTCATAATTATGCATCATGGAAAATTAAGGCATGGAGTAAACTAATGGAAAAAGGACTCATTCATTATGTAAATGAAACTATCACAGCACCACCTGATCCTATGGCTGATCCTAATGCTCAAATTGAATGGCTTACTAAGAATGCTATGGCACTTGGAACTCTTAGAAAGTATGTATCAGATGACCTCATATTTCACATTGATAAGTGTACAACAATTAAAGAGGCTTGGGATATTTTTAAGAAATTGTATGGTCAAGTTGATGAGATTAAGGGCTACAAACTTGATAGTGAACTCACAACTTTGGATCCCAAGGATTTTGATACAATCCAAGATTATGTCACAAAAGGAACCGAGCTAAGAGCAAAGCTAAGCGATTGTGGAATTGACAAAAAGGATGCTCAATTGGTTTATAACTTGTTGGACAAGCTTTCTTCAGAGTATGCAGCCTTTGTATCTAGCTTTCACACCCATAGGTTAGCTCAAGGTTCCTCATACACTTCTCCCTCATTTGATTCATTCACAGAGATGTTGATACTTGAGCAATCTAAGTTGACCACGATGGGGATTCTCAAATCTTTAAAGTCACAAGCTTTAGGGGCTAACAAAGGGAATCAAAGTAATCAAGGAAAGGGCAAGAATCAAAAGCAACCTAAGTCTAAACCACATCAAGATGGAGCACAATCTTCCTCTCCACGACAAGGTGATTCACCATTCTCACCTAAGAGGAAATCATATAAGGATAATATTTTTTGTGGATATTGCAAGAAGTCAGGACATGACGAACATCATTGTTATAAGAAGGATATTGATGAGTTGAAGAATCTTCTTGAGAAGAATAGAATCAACCTACCTTCTAGAATGTCTACATTGGCTTCTTCTTCCAAGGATAAAGGAAAGGATCACTCTTTTGGGACAGATAAAGGAAAGGGACAAGCTCTTTGTGCTACTACAAGTCATGATTCAGGGAGATGGCTTCTAGATTCAGGGGCTTCTCATCATATGGCATCTTCGCAGTCTATGTTTTCTACATTTGAGCCTTGCCACATGCCGCAAATTTTGATGGGCAATCATACATACGCGGATGTGATTGGGAAAGGATCTATTGTCATTGGGGATAACTCCTTCAATGATGTGTTGTGTGTACCCCACTTGACAAATAATCTTCTTTCCATCTATCAAATCACACATGGGGCAACTAGGAAAACTGTGGAGTTCACACTTGATTCAGTTATCATTAGAGACTTGGAGAGTGGAGCTATCATTGCAACTGGGGTGGTTGATCATGCATCCCGATTGAACTCTTTTTCATATTTTGGTCATATTGATGAGGTTGATTCTTCCTATGTTGATGATTCTGATTTTGAGGAGAAATTTGGGCGTTTGAACTTGGGGATTCTCACATGTGACCCCATTCTTGAGCCTTGCATTTCATCTCCTTCTATTGATATCACACAATCTATTGCACCTGATGATGTAGCTAGTGCGACAATTTTGTCTTCTTATGATTCAGTGCAGCAGGATATTTCATGTCTTCCAGCTTCAGTTGATTGGGATGCCTACTTGATAGACATTGCAGGTTTGTTTGTGGACTCCTACATTGCAGATTTGGGAGACACCATTGATGACATTCATCTTCTCTTTGATGAAGATGATCCTTCTTTGATTGTTGCGAGGGGTCACTCTGACCCTCTTGTGCATTCTCTACATGATCAATCTTTAGAGGTTGACATGATTGTGGATACTTTTGTACAACACTTGGAGGAGGTCTCTTTATCTTTTGAGGACATATGAGTCTTTGGATATTGTTCTACATTCATCTCCACTAGATCTTGGAGTGCCTTTTTCAGCAGTGTGGCATAGTTTACCACCTTTGGAGGGGGTACCTTTCAGCATCGACATGGGGACACTTGAGCAGTTTTCAGAGATTCCTTTCATCATGAGTATTTTTTCTCCATCTTCCTTTCATGGTTGGGGAGATTTTTTGGATCCACCTTTGGTTTTGTTTCTTCCTAAGGGAAGGAATGTTGTTCAACATTCATGGAGTAGTTTCTTCATTCATCTTCAAGCTTCTATCATTGGTGTAGATTCCATATTGAGGGGGGGCTTCCTAGTCTCTCTTCTTCTTCTCTCATATGGGGGGAATTTTTCCTCACATGGGGTTTTGTCCTTCACATACTTCTATGAGAGTTCTTTGTATCTAGTTTTCATCTCTCTTTTGGGGGAGGGTTTTTTCCCATTCAATTTTTCTCTCTTTCCCCGCTTTGTGAGATATTTCATTGTATTGGTTTTCATGCATTTGCATTTGTACATGGGTACCTAACATGGCCTCGTAGCGGGACCCATCTTGCATTGCTTAGCTGCATTGTAGACTTAAGTGCATTCCCCTAAGTTGCACTTAAGGGGGGGTGTTGGTGTAAATAATTATTCATCATGGATATTATTACACTTTACTTAAGTTTACTTAGGATAATGCATTTCATATTAGTTTGGGTATGAGACACTTGGGT
This sequence comes from Cryptomeria japonica, assembly GCF_030272615.1. NCBI lineage: Eukaryota > Viridiplantae > Streptophyta > Pinopsida > Cupressales > Cupressaceae > Cryptomeria > Cryptomeria japonica. The sequence continues at coordinate 377,572,889 of NC_081409.1, forward strand.
GTTTGTGCCACATTGGAATAGTGTGTGTAGGAGAATTTCCACCTTTTATGGTGTTGATCTTGTTGTTACACTCCACATTCAGTGGGTGATCCACCTCATGTGGACTATTATATTGTTTCTCCTACCTACCCACACCTATTTCCTACCTACCCTTGTTTCTTATTGAGCCACATGCCATGTTTGTGTGCTCACATATCCATAAGCCTTGCCTATATAAGTAGGCTCATCTACATTGTATGAAACTGAACAATTGATCATTTGTCTATTGATGAGAATACAGTTTATTCTTATCCTATATTTTGTCTCTCTATTGTACTTTTCATTGAGCTCTTGATCTTGGCAAAATCTCACAATCCTATGCATGATTCATAACACTGCAATCACATCTGCTTCTGGACCAAAATTGCTCTGCTCAACCTAAAATACCAGTTAACTGGCTACCGGTTCACATCTGCTTCCGGATATCAAGATCCATGATTACTGGATAGGAATCTTAAGAATATTTTCCATCAATGACAACCTTAAACCACTAATCAAGCATCGATATCCACTAGATGAGTGTCAATTTCCAACAATCTCCCTCGTGGGCATTGATGGCAACACTTGTGAAAACTGACTAAGTGTTGAAACCTGTACACCGGATCAAAATTGCTAAGGCTCCCCCTTAGAAAAATAATTTTAAAACCTATAACATGATCTATATATTGCACTCTCCTACTGTATATTTTTCACCTTTACTCTCCCCCTTTGACAACAGTGCCAAAGTTGGGGTGTTGTCCAAAACTTATATACAGAGATATCTGTTAGATACCTTACAAGTATTTGAAGATATCAGTAAAAATGATCTTCAAAAATCCTCGGTGAGTGTCCCACCCACTCTTCAAGTTATCCAAAATTGTGATGAATGCACTAGAAACATATGCATGAATCTCCACATCCTTTAGTTCATATGGAACAGGTTGACCCATAGCCTTCATACAATCAACCTTATTACTTATCATGGTGTCTAGTCGAGGGGCAATCAAATTCCGGAGTTCAGCAACTCTCCTCAAAATTCTATCCTTATCCGCATTAAGGCTCGAGATCTAATCATTGAGATCCATTATATGCCCTTCTACATGGCTGGTTAGCGATGCATTTGAATCAAAATACTATGAGATACTACCAAGTTTACCTTGGCAAACACTTATTTGCTTGCTTATGTCTACTGTGAACTTTGGCAAAATTAGACAAGACTTATATATTTTACCGCCTTTAGCCAATGTATCTGAAATAGTTTGCAGACCTTTATTCAATCTTACTTTGTCATCTTCTATCATTTTTTGAAATGTCTGCATTCTTACCTCCTTGAATCTATCTAATACTCGCTTAGTAGTAGACTTCTCCAAAGAATCAAAATTGGTATTTACATTGTTAATCAATTGTAAAAATTTACTAGAGGGGCTAGAATTGGGATCTAGTTGCACACCCGGAACCACCTTCTACAACACATCAATAGACATCAAAATAAGATTTTTGTCTTCAGACTTTGATTTGACTAGATCCTGATTGGCCTGAGCTTGTACAGTTGTTGCAAGCATCAACTTTTCAGCAGGAGACATTTGTCCAAGATCTAGAGGACCATCAAGATTGATAGAGATTTGGGGTAGGGTCCTTATGACTAGAGGAGTGTCAATTGTTGGATCAACAACTCCCTTCCCTTTATCTACCTCTACATCTCACACCTCTATCTTCTCGGGCTCCTTTCCCTCAGCACCATCCCCTTTATCCTATGCATGGGTATTTCCACTTGGTGCCGTATCATCCTTTTGAATCTCAAGAACATTATCTACCACTAGAGGATTTGTACTAATCTCAGCATCAAGTGTTGCATTGCTTTGGTCTTCTGGATGCCTCCTGGTCTGAGTTTCATCCTTTTGATCACCAAAGACACCTTCCTTTACTTCCGGATGGGAAGTTTGAACTAAATCACTATACAAAGGATTGTTCTTCATGATTCTTCTCCAGATATCCTTAGACTCCTTCCTCACCTCTTCAACCTTGCAAATCATCAACTTGTTCACCTTGTTTCTGCTTCTAAATTCCTTCTTATTTGCTTCCTCAATGAGCCTTTTGGCTTCATCTTGGGAGACACACGTGCAAACATTAATCAATTCTCTCTCTTTCATTTCCTTATCAATTTTACTGGCAGTCAGTCTTCTCGCATCAATAATATTTTATAGATCCTTAGGGATACTACGCTCCAGCTCGATCAAAGTTTTACTAAATTTATGCAAATACAGATTAACAGCTTCTTCAACTTTTCTCTAATCTACCTCATCTAGATTTTCATAATATGCTCCAATATTCTTAAAATTTCCATCAACAATTATCTCATCAATCAATTTATCTATTGTCAATGGAGGGAAAAATGTATATTTACCTTGTTGATCATTGGATTCAAGATCTTTATCAAGTTGAGTTCTAGTCTTCTTTCCCCTCTTGGGTCTTCTGATAAGGGTAGGTTAAGATCTAGCTTTCTTGCTTTGCTCCGTACCACTAGATTGTGGTTTCCTCACAACTCTGACAAACTCTCCTTTCTTCTTGGCCTTATCTGCTTCTTCATCTGACTTGGTTTCAGATGCTACCAAAGATACAACACCATAGGTTCATTTAGGCTTCTCCTTTTGCTTCAAAATTCCCTTTCCAGATGAGCTTTGTCCTGATGATGGTACTACCGGAGTAGGGGTAGGCTTAGTCTCTTTTGGCTTGGCTTTAGAGGGAATCTGTTCAGCCTTAGGCTCCTTGGATTCCTCCTTAACTTCCATCTGAGCATGTTTCTCCAGGTAGCTTGCTTCACTACCTCTCGAGTAAATCCCATCTACACAACCACTTCCTCAGCCATCTTAGATACTTTCCTCTTCCTTGCAGGTGTTGTGAACTGCTTGTGCAACTCTATGTCCTTTTCCTTGAAGGTGTCGAATCTTCCTTCTTTCTTATCAACCGGCTAACTCAACATATGTTGAGCATAGGCATCAAGGGTAGCAACATCAACTTCATAACCCATTGGAATAATCCACACAATCTTTGGCTCAACGGCCTCCATTAGACATTGGTCTTTATCAACCATGAAGAAAATTGTTTTCTCATACTTCTCCACTCTCTCTTTTCGGATTCTTTCTCTACTCTTCATTGTGGCTTGAAAAGTTTTGAAATAACCCCACAGAGTAGATATTCTCATTGTGTCATCACCAATCCCCATAATCTCTTCCTTTATTTGCATAGAAATAGGCTTGTCATAGGCCCATTGGACCTTTCCTTGAACACTGAGGATTTGATTCATGAAATATAGAGCCAAATAGATAATAAGGGTGCCAAACTTAAAGGTGTGCTTCTTGTGTTTTTTAATTTTCTTCAAATTGCTCAGTAACTCATTCAAGAGAACCATACATAAATCATACCTCTTATCTTCCTTCAACATCTAATAGGTGTAAGGAAGTTAAGTAGCGAAACAACTTCCTGCACTAACCTTGAGAGGAGGGTAATGCAAAAACTTTTATAGATCATCACAACAGCTACAGAAAATAGAAATAGATATAATAACATTCAAACCATAACACAGTGATTTACGTAGGGAAAACCCTTTCGGGAGAAAAACCCCACACTCCAAAAGTCGCCCAATATATTATTCAGCAATCAAAACAGATTACAATATACTCACAGAGAAAGCTCTTCGTAGGAGTACCACTTATCAGAGATTCAAAGGTAACTCAATAGCCATAAGACTCTTACACACAACCTTTATCTCACACACCTCATATATAGGAGATATAATACAAGAAACCATCAAACGGTATTACAAAACCATGGGCTAAAACCACCCAATAAGGTGTAGCCGACCTTATCTCCCTTCTAGATGCCCTATGACATGTTACAACATACATCAACATGTGTCCCTCCCTTTTACAGCTCATTTATGTGTCCAATGTATTTTATATTTCCTATTTTAGGAGTACAAACTTTTGGAGGCCATAACTTGAGAACCGTGTGTCTGATTGATGAACCATTTGAAGTGTCAGAAAGCTCGCAAAGTGCTCTATCGCCTTGTAAATTGATATGCTATTTACACCCACTTTTCAGGTCATTTTGGGGCCTCTAAATTCCTCAAAATCAAATTTAAACCTTTCATTGGACCCCTCCAAAACGGAAAATTTTATATCTTCAATACAAGTTGTGATCTTGCGACTGAACTTTATTGGAATGCTTATCTAGCCAACCAAAAGCTTCAGGGAGAATTTCGCACTATTTCGTGCTCAAATGAAAACTTACTATAAATAGTAACCTCATGTAAATGCAAGGTTGAGAGACCATTTTCCCAACAATGGGCAGAGTATATTGTTGTACCGGAGACAGATTTTTGTCTACTTGACTAGTATACTTTATATCCAACCACCATTGATGCAAACTTGACATCATGCTCCAAAATGTCATTGATTGTCATCGCTTTGTTGTCAAATTGAGAACCAGTGGCGGCAATCACAGTGTTGTTTGATATTTTCCTTAAGCTAGGAACTTCACTGGATGCACTCAAACAAGTCATGGTCTGCATTGCTTGCTTAGTGATCTTGTAAGGCTTATCCAACCACATAAATTCATTGTGAATTTTGTTGAGTGCATACCGGATCTATTATTTCTCATCAAATGTCAGAAAGTGTACGAACTGAGAGAAACCCTTGACCTGGAAATGCTGATATTCTAGATTCAGATTCTCCAAGTTGTCCGCCAAATGATTGTTGTATAGGGTCAACATGTCAACGTTGTCGAGTTCATCAAGATCACAGTGGATATATGCCCTGATATTCTCATTATGAAGAACGTCATAGGGTATAGAGGAAAACGATCCTTGTGGATCATCCTCGATTGATTTGAAAGGATGTTTCTTGAAAACAGGTCGAGCCCTATCTTTGATTTCCACAACTAGCAGGGTAGCAATTCCGGATACTGATGCCATTGAGAACTTAGGCTTTTCAAAAACTGATAGCGTGAAACTGAAAAATACCTCAATTCGCAATCAGGGACAGAAATTCACTTTAGGATCATTGTAATCATTGTTTAGATTGCCAAATTACTTCGCTCTTCTTCTCTGCACTTTCTCTTGATTGCATTATGAGAAATAAAGCTTTCAAATGCCTTTTTAACCTTCAAAAACCTAATTTTGCATTGTAATAAATGTTGCAACCGGTTACCTTGATTTTCATGGTGTCGCTTACCAGAGCATCAAATCTTCACTAAATATTTCGAATAACATTCGCATATATGATTTAAGCCTTCTACAACCTTTCAGAATTGATTGCAAATCTCTGAAGAGAGGGTTCTTATAATCTGCATTAAAAGTTCCCCCTAAGGCAAAAATCCCTAGTTACCGGATGAAGATCTTGCACCGGATTTGGGTGCAAATCCATTGTCTCCCTTAGATTCATCTTTTTTGACCCACATCTTCTCATGCTTGTCTCTGATCTCTTCTACCTTTGCCTTGTGTTTCTCATCTAATTTGTTCTTGTCTACCGGAGTACTCTTGTTCACATTTTTTCTTCTACAATATTTTGCAATGTGACTAGTTTTATTGCATGCATGACAAACAAAATTCTACATAGGTCTGAAGTTCATATGATTTGGCCTCATCCTGCATTGGTTAGAAATATGTCCAAACATCCCACAAGCATAGCATCTCTTATTTTAAAAATTATTCATTATTTCTCTTCACATGTTTAACTTGTGACCAGAATTATTGAATATGAAACACTGACCGGTAAAGATGGGACCATTGTTCACATTATTCATTCCATTATTCACCCTGCATCTACATTGATTTACCATATGACCAAATTTATTGCAAGTAAAGCATCTACCATTGAATTTATGAGTGTTAGGTTGTCTTACTGGAGGATTCTTGTTCTTAGGCTTTGCATTGCTTTGTCCAGATCCGGAGGATTCTCCTTTCTCAAGTACAAGTCCTCGCATGTCCTTTCTATGTCTTTGACTTTCCAATGTCTCATTAAGCCTTGCTGAGATAGCATTGAATTTGTCTTCATATACATTTGCAGTAGCAAGTTCATATCTTAGGGCAACAATTTGTCTTTCAAGTTCTTGACCATTATTCCTTGATTGTGTCAACTCAAGCTTCAATTGATCATTCTCATAGGTAAGCTTGAAGCATTCCTCTACTCTTTCCTTCAATGATTGAGTCAAGTTTTCTTCATTCTTCTTCTGATCCTCAATCTCTTTAGTCAGCCTCATCACAATGGATTGCATCTCATTCTTCAATGCAGCATTCTCTCTCTCAAGCTTGTCAACTTTGTCTTGATTCTCCATACATTGATCTTCTTTCTCCTTTAGCTTGTCCATCAGCTATTTCCTCTTGTCTCTTGTAGAGTTTACTTGATCCTTCAAATCATTAATGAAGTCTTCAGCTTCATTCAAGTTTCTCTTTAAGGTATTGATTTCATTCCTTGTTGCATCAAGATCCTCAAGTGCCACACTAAGTTGTCTCTGAAAGCCAGAATCCATTGATTCAATCTCCCGGGCCTTCCTCAAGAAGCTAGGATTCCTCACAGGAACTAGGCTCTGATACCAATTGTTGGAATCAAGGAACACTGAGAGGGGGGTGGGGGTGAATCAGTGTTCTATCAATTAATAGATTTTTTTATTTAACTTTAAACCACTGGAAGCATAAGCATGAAACTGAAATTTAGAAACTCAAAACAACCAACCACAAAATCATAGCACCAATATTTTTACGTGGAAACCCAAATGGGAAAAACCATGATGGGATTTGAACCCACAATATTATTCCACTATGGCCAGTAGAAAAACAATATTACATGAGGGGTAATGCACAAGAATTCAGGCACATTGCCTAGAGCTCACTGCCTTACTAATCAATTGCAGTGATGAAATACAATGAAATAACTCTAAAATAGCATCTAACAATGCCTGGATGAGTTTCAGTTAAGCACCAAACCTCTGACTGTATCTACTATGCATCTTTGCTTTGTTTCCCATCTCAGTAGCTACCAGATCAAGAATGTGCACGTGAAGCTACGCTACAAAGGATTCTCGATCACCACTTGCTCTCATATCAATCATATCACAAACGAAAAAGATCTTTTGTAACCGTCATATATCCACAATCACAGAATAATCATTTATCAAATCAGCCTGTTGATGTAACATGTGATCATGAACTTCGGCTTGACAGGATCACCAAAAACAAATGTGGATCACCAAATCAATGATAAAATTATGTCTCTATGTCAGCCCAATCATCTTATGCACAATTCATAACACCACAATCACTAGAAAGCTTCCAGACCAAAACTGCTCTGCTCAACCTAAAATACCAGTTAACTGGCTACCAGTTCACATCCACTTTTGGATATCAAGATCCATGATTACCAGATAGGAATCTAAAGAAGAATTTCCATCAATGGAAACCCTAAACCACTAATCAAGCATCGGTATCCATCGGATGAGTGTCAATTGCCAACATCCCCTTGGCCTTGGAGTTCTACCAGCATTAATTCACAAAGGAGCAAGTGGATTCTTCTGAGCCTATTGGCTCATGAGAGAAATTAATAAAAGAGATAAGGAAGTTAAAAAGAAATTAGAGCCACAAGAAGAATCTAGTAATATTGTGAATGAAGGTAATCAGAATAGTAGACCACCCTTGCATAAATCTACCTATTGTGACGTTTTCACACATTGCCCCATTGCAAATGGGGACCCCCACTTTTTTCTTGCTTAGGGTTTTCTAGTCTAAATTGGTCTTAGCTTGACATCATTTTATTAGTATTTAACCTTTTAGTGAGAGGAGATTAGTCCAGTTTATCAGGATATGATAGGTCAAGGTCAAGTTGTCAATTAGCTAGTGTTGTTTAGGTTGATAAAGTTGTCATGGAGCAAGAAATGTTGTCAAATCTTGTTAGGGTTGCTATATGTATTTGATTAGGGTTTAATGATATGCAAGCTAGCAGAGGTAAGCATGCTTTTAGTTCCATCAAGAACTTCAACCATATCACTTTAAGTTCATATGTCATATCCATGTTGTGAGATCAAATAAAAGGGAGGTGAATTTTGCCCTAACATCGGAAATTGATCTTGATAAACTTGCCACCTTCATGAAAGCTACTCAATGTGATATGATTCCACCCCCCTTTAATCCTAAGCACAATCAAGTGACCCTAAACCTACCAATGAAGAAGCTCAAAGAATCACATTTTGACCAGGGCAACATCAAGTTTATGATAAAAATGAAAAAATTGACTTAGTATAAGGTTGAGTGCATAGTGCACTTGCACTTGCACAATGCACCCTAGGTGCATTTTTTTACCAAGAATGTGAGCCCCCATGCTTACTTGAAGCAATCCAATGACCTACCTAAATGCATTCCAATGAAGAAATGGATCCAAGAATAATGAGGTTGAAGGGAACGAAGTTGTGAATTTGATGATGATTTTACAAAAAAATTGCTAAGTACAGAAGTGAGTGCATAGTGCTTGCACAAATGAACAGTGTGCCCAATCATGTGGTACACTTATCCCTTCCAACATTCTCAATATGAAAAATATTTACACTGTGCATTCAAGGGAGTAAGAGGTCAATTTCAATAAAGTGCTTGTAAGTCACTTCAACCTTGTGTAAGCCTACTTGCACCATGCACCCTCTCTTGTGTAGGCTCATATGCATATTGTATCCTACATGAAATTGTGCAAAGGAACATACACTAGGCACCCAAGGGATATGGAATGTAGGTAGGCCTAATTTCAAGTTTTGAAACATCAACAAGTCAAAAGAGGTAAAATTCAACTAAGTGTAAGAATGAAAGCATCTACAATAACACAATTTTCTACACTTGGTGGTCAAAATGAAGTTGTGCATTCAACCATGCACTATGTACCCTAGATCACCCAAGAAGTTTGTGCAAATACCTATGTATAGTGTGCCCTACCTTGGGCTATCAACTATGTTCAACATGAAATGGCAAGGTAAAAACGTGATAAATGACCGATCTCCATTATGTTCAATTGGTTTGGAATAGTCTACCATGTACTCAACCCAGTTGAAGTGCTCAAGGGGTAACCAACTAACTTAAATAGAGGCTCACTTAAATTATCAACCAGGGATGTATCTCAAAGATGGCACTAGCACTGTATGTGTAGTGAAGGGTTCTAGCTCTTATCATTTCATAAAGAAAGTACATTACCTATAAATAGGACTAAAGCAATTGAAACTAACTGACCAGTAATGGCTGCAGGTGCTTCTGTAGCAACACAGTAGTGCTTGCGAGTGGAGGAATTTACCTAAAATTGAATAACTATGCAACTAAGGATGGTTGCAACTGAATTAACTAATTATACTAGCTTCATTATCAACAAACTAAAGTAATAACAACTGTGAATCAATGTGAAGTAATCCTTTCATGCATGCAAATGAACAAATGAAAATAAAAAGGAGAGTTCTATGTTACCTCAAGTGCATACTCAAATAATGTGGTCCCTCCATGAGATAACAATACTACTTATGAAACATTCACCAATTCTACATTATAAAACATATGTAAAGTAACATAAAAATAGTTGCATAAAATCTAGATCCATATATTGTGTTCATTCTAATAGATTTTGGTAATAACTGAGCACAAAAAAAATTGAAATATGACAGAATATTTTATCTTGAACTTTCTTATTGACTAACTCCTTACATATAACAATAGATCTCTATTTAAACACTAAGGAGGAAGTTAATCATTAACTATCCTTTATTTACTTCTAACTATGTATCACTCGTGTTGAAGACTCGGGTAACTTATTCAACAAAAGGAACAAAACTAACTATGAGAGTTTTCTACAGAAGAAACTCCTTTACTAAACGGTTCCAATAGAAACATAAATAAATTATCCTTCCCATCTACCCTTTAGTATTTTAATTTAACCTTTACATTAGATTAAATGTATACTTACTAGTTTGAGGTTCTTTTCTTTTCTAATATTCTACTAATTGTGCCAAAATTTTAAACTAAAAAACATTTGCTTTCATAATTAGCATTAAGAAAGGCTCGATGACCTTGAATTCTAGATTTTCACCCTGCACACAAACAATGGATGCAATTATTAATCAACAAGGTAAAATTATGAAAGCATGTTTTTTAGTTTAAAACTTTGGCACAATTAGTAGAACATTAGAAAAGAAAAGAACCTCAAACTAGTAAGTATACATTTAAACTTATAATCCTTCCATGGCCAAATAAATTTAGTATTTGAATTTAACCAATCATTGAAGAGAATTACAAATTTTAGACAAAAATCTTATAGTCTATTTTTTTTTAATGATTTAAAGTTTTTATTTTTCTTTATTTCAATTGGTTAGAGTAAGTGAAAAAAGAAAAAAATTTCTAAAAAATTATACATCATCAAGAATAAAAATTATTCAATAAAAAATTTAATTAAAGGAGAAAAATCATCATAGAAGACTATGATAGTCTTTTGTTTGAACTAGTTAATAACCTTAAACATGTTGCACCAGACATCCTTAGTCAAAGGGGAGGAATTGAATGCACATGCACATGGGATAGCTAGGAGCAAGAATAGTCAAAGCAAGAGAAGATATTTGCGAGCTCTACTTCCATCTAAATGCAATTGTTGTTTGAATCAGTCTTTTATTATGCACCAGCTCTTTTTCTGCTTTGACTATTTCTGCTCCTAGTTGTCCCATGTGCATATGCATTCAATTCCTCCCCTTTGACTAAGGATGACTAGAACAATAGAACTCTCCCTTCCTTCACTCAACTTCATGCTCATGTGCCACGTTAGTACCAGACATAAATAACACACACAAAAACCATTATTTACAATCATTTAGTGCCAAGCATTCATCAAACACATAATATATGTATACCATTATCCCATATGTATATGTATTATAATTAATTAATAGTAATTGTATTCTTTTAGATGCAGAGAGTATAAATAAGTCTAAACTAGAGTCTGAAAGTGGTATAAACTCAAGACGTCAAACTACAAAACCTAGGACATTAGATAGACTCATCATACCCCCCAACTTTATCATTTACTTGTCCTCAAGTAACTCAACTCCTAAGCATTGTTGTCTAAGACACTTAGCCTATAGTCAATTGTTTGAGTTACTCCTAATGTTTTATGTAGGTATAATTCCCTGTCTCTAACAATCTATTCCCAAATGTCATTTTCTTCATCCACATTTATCAAATGTTTTTTGGTGTTTTGTTTAATATATTGATCAGGGTATTTTTTTCTCAAATTTAAGATCAGAAATGGGATACAAGGAGTAGATTAATCACATAAAGGATTAAAACTTTACATTCAACACAAGGAAGATGTGCATTCAAGACTACGTCATGAGGAAACAAATCTTGCAAAAAGGAGAAGACTTCATCAACAAGTTCAAAGGCGAAGATACATGGAAGTGGAATCATCAAAATGAAGGAGACTTTAAGGGATGGGAGGCCTTTCAGCATAATTCTAAGAACATTCCATGGGAATTACCAAGTATTATAGTTCTAATTGAGCTTCAAGTCAAGAATGAGGGTATGCATCACATACAATGAGATCAAAGTGAAGGACTTCATCGAGAAAACACAAGATAGTTATACAAGGTTAACATTAAGGTCTTCATTGTGGTCGAGGATATGTGCTTCATCAACATAAACAACATGAGGGATTTCAAGTAGAAAATAGAGTAATTACATCAATATAAGGAGCTTAACACATCCATGGTTTTCATTACTTCATTAAGTACCTAAGGCATGCAAGAAGAACACTTCAACTTATAAAGGAAGGGGGATCAAGGTCAAATACACCATGAATAAAGACTTACATCAATTCTTAAGAATCACGAATTCAAGATCAAGCACCATGGATTCTCGAGATTCCCAAGATAGAGGATTGAAATGCAAATATAGTTTTAGAAATGTTAAGCAAAGTTAGATGCTTGATCAAAGGTGATACAATTTGGGAATATGTCCCGCTATCTTTATCACACCAAGCTTGGATAATATTGAGTATCAAAAAATATTCCCTCATCACAAATTCCTTGTGATGATCTACATTATATGTATGAGGAGGTGGCATCCAGTCATCATCAAACCAATCGGATGATTCCAAGTCAATATGTCCAAGTTCGATGTACCCGACTCATCCAGTGAGGGACCAATTGAAACATGACACTTCATCAAATATTTTTTTAATGAACCTAACCCCATTTATTATTGGTGCACATTCAAAGAAGGATAGGTATCCAAAATATTGTAATCATTCTATTGGTCAAGAAAGAGTTTGTTTTAACAAACCCTAATTAGAGTTTTATTGTTAGATCTTGGCCATTGATTGGAGAATCAATACGAGCCTTAAAAATGTAATAAGATCTCTATATAAGGCTCAATTTTTCTCTTTGTAAAGGTTAATGGGCAATAGATAATAGCCAAATATTTAGAGTAGAATAGGAGAAAAGGAGATTGTTGTCAAATCGTGTTGCAATAAACATACTTTCTTCATTAAAGTTGTGGTGGATTTTGGTGTGCTATTTCAACATGTTGCATGGTATCTATTTCTCATAGTGTGTAGATCTTAATTAAATGAATGAAGGATATTATTGTTGATTAATGGTGAACCTATGTTCATACCACTTGGAGTTTGTTGATTGCAAATTGCAATGTGTTGTCAAAGTGCACTTGATTAAAAGATTCAATTCAACCATCATATGCTCATTGTCCATAATGTCGGTGTGCATGGGTGATATGAAAATTCATTTATCCTTAGGAGATTGCACCCTCTTTGTGTAGTTGTTCCTACATGGTGAAGCAAATTTGGTGTCATCGATTTAACAATCATTTCTTACATTCGTAGGACTAGTATAGGATCTCTTAACCCTTCATCTCTTTTTCCTTTTATTTTCCAATTAGAATCTATGTTCCAATAGATTCAAACAAAATGTATGTCCCATTGTGATTCCAACAAAATCACATTAATATCACTAAGTCTATCCCAAGAAATTAAGTCACATAGTGCGCATTGTAAACTTTTGAGTCATCTCATTTGATCACGTTACATAGAATATGAGGTTTCTTTGTTCAAGAGATGATGGAGTACTTAGTTTTTATTTTGTGTTTGAGGTACATAAAAAACACATCAAAGATGCTAGTAGAATTGGAAAGAGGGATGACACAAGGTTGTATAGACATGATAGACCAAAACTCCATGTTATGCCTTACAACACAAATTGGAAGGATGGAAAACTAGAAGTTCCAAAACAAAACTCTAATAAGGATTTACTTGATCCACTTAGTAAAGGAAATTACATGACAAAGGATAATCCCCGATTTAATGCATGTAATCTACCACATTCTCCACTACAATGTGTGGTGGCTCAAAGTTTGCAAAGTGACATATGATCAATATGACCCTGATCAATCAATAAATACAATATCAATTCAGCTTTTTAATGGGGTAAATAATTATAACTCATTCGAAGATGATTATTAATATGATATAAATGATCGAAGGTATAATCATCAGTGTTGCATGCAACAAGTGATTTCAAATCCTGATGAAGAAGATGTCCCAAGGTTAAGAAAGCCTATGAAGGAAGAATGAAAGGCTCTGACTATTGAAAATTGACACTCTACTAGTCAGGTTTCATTATGTTGTTATTGATGGCAACATGATTTTGGGTTCCGGCTTCATATGGTGTACCGGCAGGCACTTCACAGACTCTACACCGGCACCAGCAGGATAGAAGATTTCTTTGGTCACCGGCAATGCAGGCCAACATGGTATAGTAAAGGTCATCGGTATTGGAGTCTGACACATCTTGGATCCGGCATCGGAAACTTATTTTAATTCTTATTCATTTATGTTATATGGTCGACATGTAAATACGATATTGTATATATCATTGTAAGATGACATAAGGAATAAATTTGTATAGGGTATATAGGAGAGATTGATTAGAACATTTGAAATATAGAAGAAGAATAAGAGGATAAGAGATATACATGTGGAATGGATATATGGATGTAATGTAATGTGAAATATATCAAAGAGACTATGTATGTGAGGAATTCATTGTAAGGGTTATTCTGGTACTGAGGTTTAGGGTTTAATCGGAGCAGACGGAGCTTAAATCGGAACTGTATTCTGGCATAGAAGATGCTATATTAAGCAGTTCACACTTCTCTGGGTTGTTGTCTGGATTGTTATGTAGTTAGTGAGGCTCCTATTGTGATTAGCAGTGTGCTCTAGGTTGTAAGCAAGTGCAAGCCCATCATATATTGTAATATCTCTTCATATGGCCAATGAATTGATATTGTGGGTGACAAATCCCACCATGGTTTTTTCTCATTGAGGTTTTCCACATATAAATTTGTGTGTTATGGTTCTCATTTATGTGTTTGTCTTATTGGTTGCATTACTTCTTTCAATTTTATTTATACTGGTATACCGGTTGATGTATGCATGTTTTAATAAGGCTAAAATATTCTATTCCAATATAACACTGATTCACCCCCCCCCTCTCAGTGTTATTGGTTTCCAACAATTGGTATCAGATCCTTGTGCCTCGGAGGACGTTTAACAGCTTGAGGAAGATCCTAAAACTAGAATCATTGAATATGGCTTTGGAGAAACATCTTGAGATGGTACTTGAAGATTATGATGCTGAAAGATTGAATAACTTAAAGCTACAAGATGAGTTAAATTCTGCTAAAGAATTTATTCTTGTCCTACAAGAGAGACTATCATCTGTTCAAGCTAGGAGAAAGGAACTTTTGCAAAATCAAGATGATGAAGATGCACTTAAGGAACAATGTCAAAAATTGAGTCAGGAGAACATGGTTATGAAGAATGAAATGCAAACTATGACTATGAGGTTGTCCAAGGATATTGAGGACAGAAAGAAAAAGGAAGAAAATCTTGTTGTATCCCTAAAGAACAAATTTGAAGAATGTGGTAGGTTGACTCATGAAAATGAGATATTAAGGTCTAATTTGGTACAATCCCAAAGCAATGAGCAAGAGCTTGAGAGACAAATGACAGTACTAAGAGATGATTTAACTACTACAAGTGAGTACAAAGAAAAATTCAAGATCAACTCAGCACAGCTTGATGAGTTACTGCTCAGACAGAGGCAGATTGGAGATTCCAGTGGACTTGGATTTGAGCAAGGACAGAGTTTTGGTATTGCTAATGAAGATCAAAACCATAAGGCACCAGTAAGGCAATTCAATGCTTATAAATTCAATGGTAAATGTTTTGTTTGCAATAAATTTGGTCACATGGCTAGGCAATATAGAAATAGAGCAAATCATAACCTTGATTCTGCTCCCGGTAAATGTTCTAAATGCAATAAAATTGGTCATAAGACAAAAGATTACACAATGAATGTAAAATGCTATGCTTGTGGAAAATTTGGACATATCGATAATCAGTGCAGGTCAAGCAATTTCACCGATTTTAGCAAGACAATTCAAAAGAACAATGTTATATGTTATTCGTGCAATGAAGTTGGACATATTGCTAAGTTCTGCAAAAGCAGAAATCCACCAATTGGCAATGGAGGATCAAATGATAAAGGCAAAGAGAGGGTTAGTGAAATCCAGCAAGATCATACTCAGAGATGGGTTAGGAAGACTGGAGAGCAATCATCATATGGGAATGTCCCAATTACCTATCTGGCAGAAGAGGTTGCTCTTGCACCAGCAGTGAGCTCATCCAATAAATAAGGCATATGCCTTAGGGGTAGGAAAATTTCATGGAAGATGATGCATATACCCCTGGAGGAGATTCTAAAAGATGTTCCAAATATTGGAAAGGATTATCCGGCATTGATACATTTAGAGTGAGATTCAGTATCATTCACCGATAGTCATTTATGTCAATAGAAAATTAGGGTTTTCTCGATGGATAAAAGGTCAATTACACTTCATTATTATTCACCCAACATTCAGAGCGAATTCAGAGCGATTCAGAGCGACTTGGTGCAATCAGAGGCTATTCAGAGGTGATCATATTTCTTCTTAAGCGATCACACCAGCATCTGGAAGGATTTGTTAAAGGTTTTCACCGAAAGCGTTTTAAAGGTATTCTTCTTGAATCATGGAATCAGGATCATCTTCTGCTCCTATTTTCATTGCAAATCCAACTATAGTAGAAGTTAAGGACCGCCCCTGGCCAATTTTCAAATGGTATCCACATGTGGCTACCAAGGAAGATTCGGTCGGAACATTTTTTCACGTCCCAGAGGGAGTGGTATATGTGGAAGATGTTAGGACCTATATTCATTGTCATATAGAGGACTTAGGCACTTCAGAGATCAAGGGGATGTATATGAATGAACTCTTGGGAGAATCTGGTAAAATCAAACCGGCATATAAATACATCAAAGATCTAGGGTTCACTGATATTCTGCATATTCCGGAGTTCGAGGATGAGATTGTCATATATGTACTAAGCAGAGTACATGGGGAATTTGTATAGCTGGACTGACCCTATAAAATCACTGAGGAAGCCATCCGAGCAATTATTGGTTTGTCATCAACAGGGAAAAATTCAGATAAGAAAGTATCAAATGACTTTGTAATGAAGATCATCGATGCTACATCAGACAAGAGATCAATGAAGGTGAGCACCATCACTGACACTGACATCAAATTTGGAAGCATGATCATAGGCTACAAGGTAACTCAGTCTAACTGAATGAATTCAATTTCCAATTCATGTATTTTGGCACCATATAGAATGATGAGAGAAAATATCAAGTTAGATCTTTGTGACTGGATTCTTAAGGAGTTATTGATCAATTTAGGAAAGAATAAAGGTGATAAGAAGGGCACATTCTGGTGTGGAAATTCATTAGTATGCTTAATGTTATACTTTCTGAATGATACCCTGATTCTAGAAGGAAGCAATGGGATTTTGACATCCCTATAGGAAGACAGCTAAAGCAATCAATTGCTGCATTAGGAAGTCCTAGAGATGATATGGGGTTACTTCAAGGCTTTTCAAAAATCTATGAGGTCTAGGACTATAATACCTGAGCACATAGTAGAGAAATACTCTACCAACATTTGTTTCATGGTTAAGAAGGATGTAATTCTCATGGAGGTAGTCAAGCCCTGGAAGATTTTGATAGAGGAAATGGGATATGAGGTGGATGCATTAATTCTTGATGCATATGCTAAAATTGTACTTGATGCAGATATAGATGAAGCAAAAAAACCTTGTGGAACAGCACAACGAAAGACTCTTGAGGTTGAAACTGAGTTCAATCGGAAGAAGAGGGAAAAATAAGAAGGTAAGGTAAGCAAGTTTGTACAGGAGGTTTCAAAGGACATTAAGGCACTCATTGATTTTGTCCCGGAGAAAGGGAAAAAGGGGAAGGATCTGGTAGTTCACATTGAACCCATGACTGCAGATTTTGAGCCTGAAGATGAGACACCATTAGCATTCAAAAGGGTTGTGAGGAAGAAACCGGAAGAACCTAAAGTGGAACCAAAGAAACAACCAGTTAGGAAGGTTACCATCAAATTACCGACACAGAAGTAGTTACCCAAGGCTACACAATCAGCTACATCCGGTACTATCAGAAGGAGGAAGAATAGTGACATTGATTTGGCACTAGAGACAAGTAATGTAACAATTATTCCACCTAAGACTTGTGCTGAAATTGTTGATGAAATTACTAAGGATGGGATGTTGAATAATTTCAAGTCTTATTATGATACATTTGAAGATGATGAACTGAGAGATATAGAGGAAGAAATTCTTCTATATTTAGATATTTATAAGAAAGCATTAATTGAAATACATAATCAAATACCGGCAAAGCTATACAATATGTTAGATGCTAGAAGGTTATTTGCAATGCAAGAAGACAAACACATTAAGATGTAAGAACTTTTAGCTATATGTGTTGCTATAACTCCAGATGAGATGGAGAAGACAATTGAGGCTGTAGATAGAAAGGTTTTTAATAGTTAACATAGAATAACTAGCCTGATGTTAGGAAGAATGAATGAGATAATAAAGGAAACACAGAAGGGTTGGATAAAAATTTTGGGAGAGCATAGAGGATTCTTCACTTCACCAGAGACACCGGTTGAAGGGAAAGGTAAAGAGATTATGGGTACTCCACCCTCAGTTTTGAAGAATATCAAGATAATGGAAATTGAGCCACCGGTTAACACAAATGTACAGACTCACACAAAAACATCAGTTAATGCAGAGAACATTGTACAGGATACTAACAATGAGGACACTTATCCTCTAGATACTAATGTATGGGTTGAGGATACTATTCCTAGAGAGGAATCGACAGTTGCATAGATTGCACCAAGTGGTGAAGCTACCGGTGCAAGTGAGGAGGTAATAAAAGTTAAATCACCAGATAAAATAGGAGAATCTGGTAAGGAACCAATTGTTGGCATATCATTATTGACAATTGACACTTCTCTAGTGGAAAAGAAAAACATCACAAAGATGAGTCCCACAAAACTGATGATGATGGCTACTCAGAAACTGATGAAGGAGGGAACCACAAACAAAGGGATTATAGATCAATCCATAATTATTTTGCATAGATTGGTCCCAAAATGTAAGATTGAGAATGAAGCAAGCCCTTCCAGCAAGCTTAAGATAATAACAAAACACATCTCTAAAGATTTCCAATCATTACAGCAGATCTCTAACCGCCTAGCACTTGAAAAAATCACTTTGGCTAAGAGAGCCGCTTTTGATCAAATCATTGACAAAGAGAAGAAAAAGATTGAGGAGAAGTTAATTTTGATAGAAAATTCTTTGAAACAAGGTACTAATATATTCAGGGTATGTTACAATACAAAGATTCTTACAACAAAAGTAGATGAAAAGATAAAAGAGGTACAGGACAAAATTGCTAGTATTGCTAACTCTTTTGATGGACTAATTTCACTGACCACATCTATTGATGGACAAATTTTGACCTTGGAGAACCAAATTTATGCTCTTGAAAAGGAAAGAGATAAGATCATTTGGAGATCTAGAAGTCTCAGAGGTTTGGTGAGTCCAAGATTGGATTCACTTGGTGTGCATAAGAGGGAATGCATGGATATGCTTGGTAGGCCCACACCGGCAGAAGTTAATGAGAAAAAATCACTTGCATATTTGCTAAGTGGACTTGTATCTATCTCTGACACATTCAAAACCAGTTGGGATACTTATGTGGGGTTATTGGAGAAAGCTTACCCAGAAATCTTGAAATTGGTCAAGCTCAGGTAAGACATTTTTGGAGGTGTTCAGTGTACAGTTATCATTCTTTGACATTCTTTTTATAATACTTGGGCATTGATGTCAAAGGGGGAGTACTATACATTTTAAAAAGAATGAAGGGTTGCATACATTAGGGGGAGTTACATATTTTTTGTAATTTTGGAGTATTGGAGCATTTTGCATATCCAGCTCAGGGAGAGCAGGGTAGGATGAAATCGACAGTTGAAACCATGACCATTTTTCACATGAGTGTTTTCATCAATGCCAAAGGGGGAGATTGTTGGCAATTGACACTCTACTGGTTAGGTTTCATTATGTTGTCATTGATGGCAACATGATTTTGGGTTTTGGCTTCATATGGTGTACCGGCAGGCACTTCATAGACTCTACACTGGCACCGGCAGGATAGAAGATTTCTTTGGTCACCGGCATTGCAGGCTAACATGGTATAGTAAAGGTCATCGGTATTGGAGGCTGACACATCTTGGATCTAGCATCAGCAACTTGTTTTAATGCTTATTCATTTATGTTATATGGCCGACATGTAAATATGATATTGTATATATCCTTGCAAGTCGGCATAAGGCATAAATTTGTATAGGGTATATATGAGAGATTGATTAGAAAATTTTGAAATATAGAAGAAGAATAAGAGGATAAGATATATACATGTGGAATTGATATATGGATGTAATTTAATGAAAAATATATCAGAGAGATTATGTATGTGAGGAATTCATTGTAAGGGTTATTTTGGTACTTAGGTTTAGGGTTTTAACCGGAAGTGATAAAGCTTAAACCGGAACTGTATTCTAGCATAGAAGATGCTATATTAAGCAGTTCACACTTCTCTGGATTGTTGTGTAGTTAGTGAGGCTCCTATTGTGATGAGAAATGTGCTCTAGGCTGTAAGCCTTTCTGCAAGTGCAGGCCCATCATATATTGTAATATCTCTTCATATGGTCAGTGAATTAATATTGTGGGTCACAAATCCCATCATGGTTTTTCCTCATTGAGGTTTTCCACGTATAAATATGTGTTATGGTTCTCATTTATGTGTTTGTCTTATTGGTTGCATTACTTATTTCAATTCTGTTTATACCAGTATACCGGTTGGTGTATGCATGTTTTGATAAGGCTAAAATCTTCTATTCTAGTATAACACTAATTCACACCCCCCCCCCCTCTCTCAGTTTTATTGGTTTCCAACACTAACCATTGCAATTGTGGCTCAAGCAAGGAGCAATTACAATCTAAGAAATAGAATTGTGAATCCAGATTAGGGGAAAACCGTCGAGTTATTTATAAAAGAAAGCAACATGAAAACCAAATCATCAGCCACAAGATGGAAATATGGCCAAAACAAAAGAAATCAGCGCTAAACTAGTCAATCCATTGAAGAATGAACACATTGAGAAGACTGAGTCAAAGACTTCATCTTTTGACATCACTAATGCATTATATCATAAATGAAAGTTTCAGTTCCTTTATTGGACATGATGAAATTCCCTAAATACAAAGAAAAAACCATGAAGATGATATCCATCATTCCCAGATATCCGTATAAAGAATAAAACCACCAAGTTCAAACAAAGGAGCAAGAAGAAGAAGTTGCACTTGTGGTATACTTGGGAACCACACTAACAAAAGATCCTTCACAAATAGACCCATTTTATATGACATTGATTATTAACAATAAATTGGTAAGAAATTGCATGCTAGATTCAAGAGTTGCCATGAGTATTATGCATTTTGAAGTAATGAAAGAATTAGGGATGTGGGTGGATACCACCTATGGAAAGTGTTATGCCATGGACAATAGGTTTGTCCCAGTGGTGGGTGTCATGAAGGACGTATAAGTCAAAATTATTGTCTGCCCTGAGACTTCATACAAAACAAATATAATAGTGGTGGATGTCCCCCTAACTATGGGATGTTATAGTCTAGACAATGGTCAGGCCTGGAGGGAGGTCATGTTCAATTAGACCTATCATATGCTACTATACCAATGAATGGGGAAGGAGTAAAAGTAGAGAGGGAACCAAGATCCTCTTACATCATTGCAGACATTGACCCTTACCAAATAACCAATTTCTGTCATTCAGACATGGAAAATTTTACAATCCAATTGAGAAAGCCTGAGATAAAAAAATACAGACCCCATTAGCTTTAGTGCACATGAAAGCATGAATCAAATATGGCGCATGTATTTTTATGGGGCTTGTAGAAAGGAAGGAAATGGAGTAGGAGTTGTTTTTATTTCACCACAAGGAAAAATATTTAAATATTCATTCCTTCTATCATTTGATTGCACCAAAAATATAGTAGAATATGAGGCTCTTTTGTTAGGATTAAATTTGGCATCCAAGTATGGGATAAAGCTCCTCAATGTTTATGGAGATTCAAAATTGATCATCTCATAGGTCAGATCCAATTATACCACTAAGAACACCAGACTAAAGAGATATAGAAATGAATTTTGAGATACTATTGAATGTTTTGATGCCTTTTCAATAGAGTGGGTTGATAGATCCCAAAACATCATGACAGATTTTCTAGCTAATGTAGCCATCAAATAAGATGATATAACGTGTTATGGTGTATCCAAGGTGGAAGTTAAAGCTAGACCTTTTGTCCCGGATAACATATACAGTTGGCAAGTTTTTGAAAATTATAAGGATTTACTAAACTTCCCATGTTGTGTAGATAAATATGAATCCCAACTGATTGATTTTATTGCTTATGTGGAGGAGATTGATGGGAAAGAAATTATATTTGGGAAAGAAATAGTCCAACTAAAAAAAAACAAGATCCCCAAAGGTCTTGTTTCCTTGGAGAGGATCTTTGACAAAGATGATAGGATAGAAACAAAGGCAGCACTAGTTAAAGATGAGGATGTTGAAGAGATAAATCTTAGGATGGAGAATTCCTCAAAAATTGTGCTTATTAGGAAAAAGTCTCACACCAAAGATAAGGGAGGAATTAATAGCATTGCTGAGGAAATATAGACATGTATTTTCCTTTTTGTATGATGATTTAAAATCTTATAGGGAAGACTTATTTCAACATGAGATCCCACTAAAACCTGATGCAAGACCATTTAGACAGAAGTAGAGACCTATTAATCCCACCCTATTGCCTAAGATGCATGAAGAGATATTAAAAATGAAAGGAGGGATAATCAAGCCAATTAGATACTCAACGTGGGTTTCAAATATTATGCCAGTGCAAAAGAAGAATGGTGACATTAGACTATGTGTTGATTTCAGGAATCTAAACATATCCTCCTTAAAGATAATTACACACTACCAAACATGGATGCAATATTGGAGAAGGTAATGGGATGTGAGCTGTTGTCGATGATGGATGGATTTTCTAGTTATAACCAGGTAAAATTCAAAGATTTAGAACAATTTAAAACTGCATTTACCACCCCGTGGGGGACATATGTGTACACCAGAATGCCTTTTGGTTTGACAAATGTAGGAGCTACTTTCCAAAGAGCTATGGATGTAGCATTTGCAGAATTGATCAATGTGATAGTGATAGTATATCAAGATGATATGGCCGCATACTCAAAGAAAGTTGAAGATCATTGTAGCCACCTTGAAAAGATATTCATAAAAGCCCTAGAATATAGTATCTTTTTAAACCCCAAGTAGTACCATTTTGGTGTCATAGAAGGGAAACTACTGGGACATATAGTTTCAAAGGAAGGGATGAAAATTGATCTAGAGAGAGTTGTTGTCATTGATAAATTCACTTTCCTAGAATAGTCAAGGCCATACAATCATTTTTTGGATAGATAAACTTGTGAGGAGATTTACATCTAATTTTGCAGAGATTGTGAAACCTATATCTAAGATGTTGAAGACAGGTGCAAAATTGGATTGGAACAATGAAGCTAAGGATGCATTTGTGGGTATTAAGAAGGCAATTAAGGAAGCTCTTGTGCTAAAATCTCCCAATTTCTCCAAGCCATTCCAAATATTCTCTTTTGCCTCTTATCACACCATTGTTGTTGTTATGTTGCAGAAGAATGATCAAGGTCATGAGCAACCTATTGCATTCTTTAGCAAACCCTTGCAGGAAGTTGATTTGAAGTATGACATCTATAAAAAATCAAGCCTACACATTGCTTAAAGCAGTAAAACTTTCAAATCATATCTAGTAGGGGTGGAAGTGGTGGCATATGTTCCTAATGCAGTAATCAAGGATATATTCAGACAATCAGGGGTTACTGGAAGGAGATGTAGATGGAAAAATCAAGTACAAGAATTCAATATAAACATCCAAATAAGAAAACTAGTAAGAGGACAAGGGTTAGCCAAGGTAATGGCTGAATCGAATTTGGAAGTTGCCTAAGTTAATAATGTTAGCCTAGAAGATGTTGTTATGAGTATAGAACAGTTTCCTTGGTATTCAAATATCGTCTACTACTTGAAACATGTGCAATGTCCTGAAGGTTTAGAGGAAAACCAGAAAATATCGCTCAAGTTATAGGCAGCTAAGTATGTCTTGATAAGAGGGGACTTGTATTGGAGAAATATAGATGGTGTGTTGTTATTTTGCTTAGACCAACATCAATCACAAGTGGTGTTGATAGATATGCACGATGGAGTGTGTGGAGGACAATTTTCTGCTAAACCTACCACCTACAAGATTTTGAAGGTTGGTTATTGTGTGGGGGAAAAAGTGACACTAAGCAAACATGCCCTAATCTCACTTCCAATCACACATTTGTGGAATACGAAAGAGCCTAGAGGTATCACACAATTGGCTACTTCTTTTTGTGGAAGAGAGAGCCACGGGCTACCTATTAGGATTTCTATTCCTTTGTTGCAAATGATAGATAGATGATGCAAGTTCAATTCCTAACCCCAAAGTGCAAGTATGAACTAATAACAAGATTGCAGAATTGAAACTAAACAATGGAAAGCTGTAAACACCAGGACAAGACAAGAATGTAAATGCGTACCTGGTGTTAAAATCTAAGTGGAAATGTTCGGGACGGGGGCGCGGGCGCCACTGTCCTGATTTTGCACCTAAAATTGTTGTTTTGCAACCTGAAAAGCTGTCAGAAAAATGTTGAAACTGCTGTCTGATAGAAGGACCAGGGCGCCCAGCGCCCCTGTCCCAGGGACCAGGGCATCCAGCACCCCTATCTTGGTCTTCTGCTCTGAAACTTGGTGTGTGGTTCCGTCTCCGTCTGCTTCTTTCGGATCTGCAACTTGTGGCGTCGTCTGAATCCCGAAATCTGCACTTATATCTGAAAAAGGTGTTTGGGCAGCTATATAGGGTTTTGCCTTAGTCAAACCCCCGCTTTGGTGATTTCCACCTCCACGAATAGCCAAATTGTATTGTAAAAGTAATGTGTGTGCAGACCTTGTGTGTGTGCAAGATCCTAAAATGCAAGTAAGCAAACTAGAGCAACCTAGAAAGTAAACCCTAATTGCTTGTAAATGATAATGTAAATGCTCCAAATCAAGATGCAAAGTGATCTAAAGCATGAATACAAATGATATAATGAATCTTATGCAAAGACATGAAAACAACATGAAATCATACCCAACCCCAAGGGAGGGGTACAAGCCAATCTTCAGTCGATGATCCCTTATTGCTCTTCAATGCCTTCAAAGCCCTAAATGAATGAAATTGATGAATGCTTGATGGATGGATGTTGAATGTTGTTGAAGTCTTCAAAGATCTGCTCTTTCACTGCATAGAAGGTCCCTGAAACCAAAAAACCCCATCCTTTCAAATGAAGAAAGAGAGCTCTTATATATGAAACCCTAGGTCTTAATTTCAACTTTTGGCCGACCTAGAGATTGAATCTCCCGCCAATTTCTTGGGGTTAAGCTTTATTTTATGATTGGATCGTGCTCCTAAAATTTCGGGAAAAATGTCCGGGACCATGTGCACGCCGGGCGCCATGGTCCTCTCCGGGCGCCATGGTCCCGACAACTTTTCACCAAATTTTCAGGGCCATCGGATATGATGATTTTAGAGAGAATCCCGAAGTTACAGGTGATTTCAAGATGTTTTGACCCCCGAAATCAAGCCCCCAAGTTCAAAAGAGGACCTAATTAGGGTTTTTGATTAAATGATGTATTGGAGGAATAAAATGAAAAGGGCACACTTTAATGAAAAGGGCCCAACTTTATGATATGGGAGATGATAAAATAGAACCTTAGACCTAATTAATTTAATTAATTAAGTGCTAAAGGGGAAATGCAATGCAAAATGCAAAATGCGCCAAGGCGGGTGCTAAACTAGGTGTGAAATTGTACCACCCTAGCAAGTGCGTACAATTTACGACGCTACAGTTGTTATTAGCCTAGTGTTTTTAGAGATGCATTTACATACGTAAGGAAATATAAAGCATGTCAAAAAAATTCAGGGAAATTGAGATATCAAGGAACCTTACCATTAAGACCAATTTGCATGTTGAAGAGCCTTTTTAGCAATGGGGAATTGATTTCATAGGAGAAATTACTGACAAGTCAAGTGGAGGTCATAGATGGATCCTAGTTGCCACTGATTACTTTACTAAATGGGTAGAAGCTATTCCTACTAAAAAAAGCAACCAACAAAGTGGTAATCAATTTTTTGATGAAAAATATATTGACTAGGTTTGGTGTCCCTTCTATATTTCTAACAGATAATGGCATATGTTTTAGATTTGTTCAATTCAATAAGTTATGTGAGGAATATGGCATTACAGTATCTTATGCTTCACCATATCATCCCCAAGGAAATGGTCAAGTCGAATCAAGCAATAAAAAAATTTTGAAAATCATAAGAAGGATAATTGATAACAACAAAAGGGCTTGGGATTCCAAATTGAACTTAGCTCTTTGGGCAGATAGAATTACCACTAAAAAATCCATAGAAAAATCCCCATTTGAGTTGGTATATGGGAAATGAGATATACTTCCATTGGAAAATTTATTACCAGTCTACAAGTTTGTGAATGAGGAAGACCTTTTCGATCCAATAGAGGAGAGGTTTACACAGTTGGGAGAATTAGATGAGATAAGGCGAGAAGCACAAAAGAAAAATCTTAAAGCCCAAGCATAAATGAAACTTCTTCATGATAGATAATCAAATGATAGGAAGTTCCATGAAGGAGAGTGGGTTCTTATGTGGAATGCTAGACAACAGGACAAAGAAAAACCTGGAAAATTTGAAGCATTGTGGGTTGAACCATACATTATCACAGGCAAACGAGGTGAAGACTCATATTTATTACTGAACACATTAGGAGAGCGACAAGAATTGTCAGTGCATGGACAATTCTTCAAGCACTTATTTTCTTAGGAAAAGGAGTTCTTATCCATGCACAGTAGATTAGGATTCATTTATGTTGGCTTGATGTTGATGATTTGATGTAATAGGTTGATTGATGACTTATTTTATGTTGTCATTGATGGCAACTATGTTTTGATAGTCATCTAAGTCTTTTAGGCCAACTGATAAAGCTTAACGGGTAGAGGAGTCAATTAAACAGTGAACAGGCAAATAGGACTTCAACCGGTAAATAGGAACAGAGTTGTATTCAAGCAATCAGTATGAGCGATCGATAAAGAGTTAGGTGATGTGGTTTTGCAGGAATATTGGAGATAGGTACTTGCAGCTATGTTTTATACTGCAGCGGAATATTCAATAGGATGGGCGAGTTATGATCTATAGAGCAATCAGTCATGAAGGACAATTAACCAGTAGAAGCATAATGACTTAAATCAGTAAATCGGTAACGATAATATTTTATTTTTAAGTTGTTATGTTGGTGGCCGACATAAGTAAAGTGTGTAGTGCAAGATTTACTAGATTCATTGAACCTACTAAATTGTTCCAAGGTTGTTAGTCGACTAAGTTGATGTCTATAAAAAGTGTCATGAGTTATAAGATGTAGCATGAGATCGAGAACGAATATTGAGAGTTTGATTATGTGGTAATCTGAGAAGCTTTGTATGGATATTTTGTTGATGTTTTGAGTAGAACTGAAGTGGATCTTATCAAGCACAGAGGTGCTACATGCAAATCATTTTACTGTTGTTTTCCTAACAGTTGCAGCAATCAAATCCCCTAACTAACTAGGTCCTAACAGACCTGAAATTGTAAATCCCCTAACAAGGTAGCTCATTAACTTGACTCTAAATCCTCTTGCAAAGTTTCTCCTAATAGGGAAAAGCTTGTAATAGAGCTGAGATAAATCCCTTAAACGGCTGACTCCTAACAGGACCTGCTCCTAACCAGGCATGTTTGTATGACCTTAACCGGTCAAAGATTTCTATTCTACAGATAGTGAATCTTGTGGGTACTAACTCCCACCGTGGTTTTTCCCTTTTGGGTTTCCACGTATAAATATTTGTGCTATGTGGAGCTTGATATATTGGGTGTTATCTTATGTGGTGATATTTCTTTTATGTTTATTAAGCTTTAAGTTATTTAAAGTGGTGATCATATTTGTGTTGTGGTTTTTGCTTGCACTGATTCCCCCCCCCCCCCCCCTTTATGCCTTATAAGTTTATCAATTTCACCATTCCATTTATACATACCCCATCCCCACCATCAAGAGAATATATGTAACATATTACTTTGTCTTCTTTTCCCAGAGATTGACCTGGATTCTTGCAGGTATTCTATTGAACACCTCATCCTCAGACAGATCCACTATTGAAACCCCAAAATTTTATAATAATACTTAGTACCCCTGGCATGTCAGTCATCACCAAGCTTCTGTATTTAAGATGGTGAAAGGTTGAAGCTACAAAAGTTTTCTTTTACCTTAGAAAAAAAAAACCCACATACTATCTCCATTGTGCCTCAGTCCTACATGAAGAATTTCTTATAGACCCAAGAAAGATCAATAAAATAACCTTTACCAATCAACATTTCATGTATATATCGAAATAGTTATTCTGATCTGATAAATCAATGTTAGACACCAATATTGGGATAGTATTACCGAACATGAGGTCTTGACTACCCATCGGAATAACTAATAAAGGCGGAACAATAATTCTTTGTGATCTCGATGAAACAAACTATCCCGATATCACTACTTCGGTGTAACTATTGTTGTCACGGGGATTTGCATCTGATGCAATTGTGAAATTCCTCCAATCCTGTGATACATGGGACTAGTCTCAGGTTGTGGGTATCCTATTGTGAGAGTGGACCTCTAGATTATAGGTCGACTTCCTTTGAGATCATCTAATACTAACTTAAATTCTAAGAAAAGGGATAAGAAGACATGCATAAAACTAAAAATTAACTACTATTAGGTGATCCACCACTAATTGAAAATGACTTGCAAATGCTTACAAACCTCACAAAATACTCAAAGAATGAAGCTATTTCTGACACAACTTGAATACACATACTTGAAAAAATGATTTTCATGAAAGGTTAATTTCCTGATGTTCACAAAAGGAGAACAATGATGTTCTCATAGTTCTGATGCAAAAGAAACACTTACACAATCAAAAACCTGCATTATAACATGTACCTTTTACACTAAGCATCTAAAGACACTAAGATAAAATGAAGGATTCTATGGAAGAATCATAATATTTCAATCAAAATGCTTACAAACATAACACTTAGACAAAAAGTATCAAGAAGGAACTCAGCTTAAATATTGAAAATAAGGAGTTTTATGCATTACAAATCTAGAAAAACTCATAAGAAATGAGTTACAAGAGCATGAATATCTATTGCTACACAAGTACAAACTCTAGAACTTGAGAAAATGAGTGAAGAAAGAAGACTTATAGAAAATGCCTCCAAAATTCAATGAGTTGTCAACTCTCCACTAAATTTGGCTTTTAACTGAGAGAAAAACTCATCCAAAACTGCATAAGGAGTAGCCAAATTGAAAACAAACTCCTTGGGTGGATAGAACTGAAAATCCCTCAAAATTAGGGATGAAACTGCAAGTGACAAGGAGTTGAGTGTTTTAAAACACTTCTTGATTGATCCTTATCCATTAGGACTCCTTGAATGAAATTAAACTAATAATTAGGTGACAAATCACCTACTTTAACTACATTTGATGACAAGTTACTTCAATTAACCAATCCTTCCCATTTGTTTGACTTTCACAACTCAGTTATACTCAACTTTGCATTTTTCAAAATATCTTTTATCTAGAGTAATCACTCAAATAAAGATTTACATAATAATTTGAATGCAAAGGAGCTTCTAATTTACTTGTCCTCATTGTAAGTGTTAATCAAACACTTGGGCATTGTAAAAGAAAAGCCACGACTGAGTAAAGGGTATCAGAAAAGAAAAAAACTTTTCTTTCATTGGGTTATATTAGGGCTTTCAAACCCTAAAGTAAAAAAGGTAAAAAGATGAAAGAAAAATTCATCTTATTCCATTTTGAATCTTTTGCTATTGTGCAAGCGGCCACCATGAGAGTGTTGGGGTTTTAATGTGAAGCATTTTTGAAACTCGAAGGACTCCATTTTGAAGCTATTGTTGGAATTTAAGAATATTTTCACAAAGAAAACCTGAGGTAAGTTTTCTTTTATGTGCGTAAGCTTTCTTTCCATGTTCCAAATCTGGGAATACCTATCTACAGGTTTTGATATTTATGATTTTTACACCATGAAGTGCCATGAATTGTGCTCTTGTGTGAAATCTATACCTTGAATGTGTTTATTTTCCTTCCTATGGCAGGGACTATTTTTCCTCACTGTGGTTTTTCATGCTCCAGGGTTTGTAATCCTTGTGTGCTCTTCTTATTGGTTTTGCATCTTGGGTATTTATCCTCAATGTATTTGAAACATGGGTTCTTTGTGTATCACGGGTTGTACTCTTTTGTGAAATCTGTGATCTTTCACTGGCTTTGACTGCTATGGTTGCTTTATGACTTCTCTAATGGTCTCCTCGTGGTCATTGGTATTTTTGAAGATCCCATGTCTTTCTCCTACAATGATATAGTAGTCTCTACCCTTCATGTTCATTCTTGGTGATTTTATTTTGCTCTATCTTATATAAGATTCTTAAGACCATGATCCCTATTAAGACCAAAACTTTGTGACAGATCTATTACAACTTTACTTATCTCTTGGTGACTTTTTGGGATGGTTGCACACCTCTGTAGCTAGTCATTGGTAATTTTGATAGTGTTTTTATCTTCTTGGAGGTCTTTCATCAATACTATCTACATATTTTCTGATTTTGGCTGCCCTAAGAATTGTCTTTTGTAGTTCTATGATGCTTTTGTAGATGAAAGATTCTTTTCTAGTAGCAATTACATCATTGTCACAGTGATATATTGTTTATTGACTAAGATTTCACTTGGAATTCAAGACCTTATTTGGAGTTTGAATGGTTGCTCTGATGATTGAAATCCTTCCTTGAAGCTTGAAAGTGTTGCTTTATTCCTTTTATAGCTCATATAATGATTCTAAAAAGGGAGATCACTGACTTTTAGTATTTTATGTGTTATGGTCTTTGGAAATGAACTATTATAAGAACTCGGAGAGTACTGACTATGTTGGAGATAATGACAACTGACTTCATTATTGTCCCTAATTTCTCTTGTAGGTGCTACTCTACTTCAGACCTTGTAAGCACTTGTCTAATGACTGATAAATGTTATACTATACTTTTAAGACTGTCAAAGTTGCTAGCTCATATCTTGTTACCTTCATGAACCCTCTATTCATTAGATTATTTTCTTTTTTGGAGTGATTTCTCATCTTTGAGGCTTGAAGCTTCAAGTCTTTGTACTTTGTTGGCATAACTAATGGGGATGATGTTGAGAAGATGACTAGTAAAGTTGATGGGAGATTGTTTGATGAATCTATTTGTGTTGTCACTTATGGCAGCCATGTTTGTTTAGTCATCTAGGTCATCTAGACCTATCGGTATAGCCTAATCAGTAGTGTAATGAGTTAGACATCAAAACTATTAAGTTGTTGACAACAGGTAAACAGGAACAAAGTGATGATCAAGTGACCAATACAAATGATTGGAGAAGATTCAGGTGTTGTGGTTCAAAATATGTGTTCGTAACATTGGCATGAGTCTGTGATTGAAATTGCATCAAGTTTGGTGAACCAAAAAGCACATTTGTAATTGACTGATATGAACTCTGTGAAGAAGAATGTATACTGGTATCAGATCTTTAACCAGTAATGATTTAAGGTTTGGTGGTGGATCTTATCATGATCATAATATAGTGATAATGTGTCATAATCCATGTGTAATGATAATATGGTATTTGAGCGCGTACAAGGATCAGATTTTTTGGGAAACAACAAAGTGCTTAGAAGAATGAAACAAGGGTTTTATTGGTTATCAAATCGATGTGTGGTGATCATTCAACGGAAAAAATCATCTAGAAATTTGTTGTAATGATCTATAATGTATTTTGGGAAAGTGTTTTGTTGTGCTTAATATAAATTCATTTTATCTTGTTGATGTAATTAGGGTTTGTATCCATCCTAATTGAAAAGTGTATTTAGGGCTAGTTGGAGAAGAGATTTGGTATCAGTAGTTTGAGAAGAAGGTATTATCGAACTAGATTAAAGTGCTTGCATGTGTGTAGAAGAGTTGTGTTGAAAAGGATTTGTACTAGCAATCAAGGAAGTGTTGTAATTAGATCATTTGCCATGTTCCCTAACAGTTACAGCAGTCTGAAATCCCTTAACCAAGTATATCCTAACAGGTCTTATATAGTAAATCCCTTCACCGGGTGGCTCATTAAATTGTGTTTGAAATCCTCTAACAAGGTTACTCCTAACAGGGTAGA
Organism: Cryptomeria japonica; assembly: GCF_030272615.1. NCBI lineage: Eukaryota > Viridiplantae > Streptophyta > Pinopsida > Cupressales > Cupressaceae > Cryptomeria > Cryptomeria japonica. The sequence goes on from NC_081409.1 coordinate 377,604,977, forward strand.
GCTCTTAACAGCGCTGAGGCAAAATCCCTTGAACGAGTGACTCCTAACAAGGTCTTCTCTTAACTAGGCATATTGTAAGCTCTTATCCGGGCTAGGCCTTTAACTGAGTGCATTTCAAAAGAGTGCAAATATTTTGTGGGTGCTAATTCCCACCGTGGTTTTTCCCAGTTGGGTTTCCACATGAAAAATCTATTTGTTCATGTTGTGGATGCTTTGTTGATTTGTGCATTTGATATCTTTACTATGTTTGCATATTGATGAACACTTGAGTGAATGGTCTGGTAAACTGGTTTAGAAGATTGTTTGAGTAGTTACCAGTACAATTTTTGAAGTGGTGCAGATTTGTTTTATTAATGATTCACCCCCCACCTCTCAGTAATAACCGGATCCTCATAATAACAATTGGTATCAGAGCACTAGGTCCTCTTTGTGCAGAAGCTTAACTGCTTGAGGTAAAAATCTAAGATGATGAAGAAGGAGGGTCCTAAGTTCACAAAGGATAACTACAGAATATGGAGCAACAAAATGAAGATCTACACAAAAGTTATGGGGCCGGAGTTCTCGGAGCATGTGGTTAATTAGTACACACCTCCTACCAATACTCTGACTGCATATCAGCTCAAGGAGAAACAAGAGAATAATCAAGCATTGGAAGCCATTGTAAGTACTCTTTTTTTTATTATGAGTAAATTGGTGTTCATGGTTTAGAAACCACTTATGAAGTTTTGGAAAAGTTGAAGTTGATTTATGGTGGAGATGAGCATGTGCAAAAAGCTAAAGAAGAAAGCCTAAGAGGCAAATTTGATGACATGAGGATGATGGAAGGTGAGAACATCACCCAGTATGGACAAAGAATAAAAGAAGTAGTTGGAGGAATCAAAAGTGTTGGTGAAACCATAGTAGAAGGCACAATGGTAAGTAAAATGCTTAGAAATTTACTACTTGTTTATGCTATTAGTGTATCTGCTATCCAAGAATTAAGGCTAGTCAGCAAAGATAAAGTTACACTTCATTCATTGATAGGCAAGCTTACTACTTTTGAATTGATTAGCTTTGACAATAGTGTACCTAAAGAAGAATCTTCTTTCAAAACATCAATATTTAATACACCGGTAAGAAAAGGAAAGGTTGTCTATCATAACCATGAATATAGGTCAAGTCATCATGGAAGTGGTAATGAAGAAGTGGATAATGAACATAATCTGATGGAAATTGAGGCTTTATTGGCAAAGAAACTTCCTAGAGGCACTGGTAAGTACAAAGGCAAGCTTCCTCTTAATAGGACATATTGTTTCTAATTGTCCTAATAGTGATCAGAAGGAAAAGTTCAGAAAGTTTAAGGGAAAAGGTAAGAAACAATGTTATGTTGTAGTAGATGAAGGTGTTACCAATGAGGAATCAGAGGATGAAGATAATGAGGAAATTGGTTTTGTAGCAGTAAAGGGAGGTCTCTCTTAAAAGAAAGCTTTAGTGTCCCATATTGATAGTAGCGATGAGGGGGTCATTGATACTGGTTACTCACACCACATGATTGGTGACAAGAACAAGTTCATCTCACTTGAAGAATTTGATGGTGGAGTAGTGAGATTTGACAACAATACACCATGCTTGGTAAAAGGTAAAGGTTCAATTTGTTTAAATGGAAAAATTAATAAGCGTAACTTATTGAGTGTTGGTCAAATAAATGATAAAGGTTATCATCTTGAGTTCAAGAATGGAGTGTGCAATATTTAAGGAAGCAAAGGAGAACTGATTGCTACCGGTAAATAGACAAAGGGTAAACAGACAAAGGGTAACTTATTTCATCTAAACACTAATGTTAATAGTTGTTTGGTTGCAAAAGTTGAGGACAGTTGGCTATGGCATAGAATATTTTCTCATGTAAATTTTGATAATTTGGTCAAGGTCAACAAGTCAAGTATGGTTAGAGGTATGCCATAACTGGTCAAACCAGACAATGTAATTTGTAAGGAGTGTCAGTTGGGTAAGATGACTACTTCCTCTTTCAAAAGAAAAACATTTTCTTTTGAAAAATATTTTAGATTTGGTGCACACTAATTTATGTGGTCCTATGAGGACTAGGAGTTTTCAAGGTGATAAATATTTCATGCTATTTACTGATGATTGTTCAAGAATGATGTGGGTTACATTTTCAAAGGAGAAGTCTGATGCTTTTAGCAAGTTTAAGGCATTCAAAGCCTTAGTGGAGAAAGAAACCGATAAGAACCTAAAGTGCTTGAGATTTGACCAAGGTGGATAATTCACATTAGCTGAATTTGTGAAATATTGTGATGAGAATGGAATCAAGAGACAACTATTTGCACTAAGGACACCATAGCAGAATGGGATTGCAAAAAGGAGGAACTAGACCATAGTTGAAGCAGCAAGAACAATGTTGATACAAGGAGATGTACTTAAAATGTTTTGGAGAGAAGAAGTTAGCACTACAGTATACACAATGAACTGGGTATTCGTCAAGAAAGGCAGTGACAAAATTATGTATGAATTATGGTATGGTCATACTCCTAGTGTTAGTCATTTCAAAGTCTTTGGCAGTAGGTTTTACATAAAGAGAGATGAGTATACCGAAAAGTTTGAACCTAAAATTAATGAAGGAACTTTCCTTGGTTACTCAACTAAGAGAAAAGCATTCAAGTACTGTAACAAAAGAACCAAGAAGATTGTGGAAAGTGTTAATGTGAAAGTTGATGAGTATTCTGACAGATCTGATGATACTAGAAAGTTTGATGCAGTAGATGAATAGAAGATAGTGATCATTGAACCCGAAGTACAAAATGATGTTGAGCAGAACAGTGTGGAGGATACCGCTCAACCGGTGGAAGATGAAGAAAAAGAACAAGAAGAGACTTCTATACCAGAACCGGTTATACCTAGATATGTAAAGTTGAATCACTCTGCATATCCGAAAATTGGAGACAGGAATGTTGGAGTACAAAAAAGAAGATCAGAGAAAGTGCTTGTTTGATTTCCACAATTAAACCTAAGACAGTGAGGGAAGCTCTCAAGGATGATGATTGGATAAAGGTTATGAATGAGGAGCTTGATCAAACAGAGAAGAACAACACTTGATCACTTGTCCCCAGACCAGCTGATAAAAATGTGATTGGTACTAAGTGGGTGTTCAGGAACAAATTGAATGAAGATGGTGAAGTGGTTAGGAACAAGGCTAGACTAGTTTGCAAAGGATATGCACAAGAAGAAGGTGAGGATTATGGAGAAACCTTTGCACCAGTTTTTAGACTTGAAGGAGTAAGAATTATAATTGCATTTGCAGCATTCAAAGGTTTCAAGGTATACCAAATGGATGTGAGGTTTGCATTTTTCAATGGAATTCTAGAAGAAGAGGTTTACATTGAACAACCGGATGGGTTTGCATTGACTGAAGACAAGGACATGGTGTGAAAACTTCATAAAGATTTATATGGATTAAAGCAAGCTCCAAGGGCATGGTATGAGAGACTCCAACAACATTTACTTGAAGACAGAAGGAGACAAGTTATTGATTGTAGAAGTGTTTGTAGATGATATCATATTTGGAGGAGATGATGACATGAGTTTAACTTTTGCAGAAGAAATGAAAAAAGAATTTGAAATGACTTTGATAGGTGAAATCAAATTTTTCATTGGTTTGCAGGTCTAACAGATGAAAGGAGGAATATTAATTAGCTAGTCCAAATATGTGAAGGAGGTATTGAAAACCTTTGGAATGGAAGACTGTAAACCAGTTGGAACCCCTATGGTTACTGGTTGCAGATTATCCAAGGAAGATGATTCAGATCTAGTGAATGAAATTGAGTATAGATTTATGATTGGTAAACTACACTATGTTGTTCATAGCAAACCGTACATTTCTCATGCAGTTGGTATAGTGGCTAGATTTTAGAAAATTCCTAAAGAGACTCATATGGTGGCAGTGAAGAGAATTTCTAGGTATCTTAGAGGAACTATTGATTATGGATTATGGTATCCATACAAAGGAAACTTCTCTTTGAAGGTGTTCATAGATGTTGATTGGGCAGGTCATGTAGATGACCAGAAGAGCACAATTGGTGGTGCATTCTTTCTAGGAGGAAGGCTGGTATCCTGGACTAGTAAGAAACAAAGTTGCATTTCTCAGTCTACAGTAGAAGTATAGTATGTGGCTACTTCTATGAACTGTACTCAAGCAATATGGATGAGACATGTATTGGAAGAATTCAAGGAGACTATGATAGAACCGGTGGTTATATATTCCGATAATAGAAGTGCAATAAACATTTCAAAGAATCTTGTATTGCATGCTAGAACAAAGCATATTGAACTGAAGTATCATTATTTGAGAGAAAGAGTGAAGGAAAAGAAAGTCAGGATGGATCATGTGTCAAGCAAGGAGAAGCTGGCTAACATCTTCACTAAGCCATTGCCTAAAGCAACCTTTAAGTATCTCAGAGGCAAGCTAGGGGTTATACCCCTACAGAAGGTCAACTAAGATGTTGTTGTAGCATCAATCTAGTAGACTAATTGAAGATATTTCACTATGGATTGATGATAAAAAGGGCTACTCCTCAGGGGGAGCAACAGAGATGTAGAAAACAATTGCAACAGAAGATGAATTTGACACTTTGCACCTTTGGCATTGTTGTCAAAGGGGGAGAACAAAATTGATAGGGGGAGAAAAAAAGTAAATGAGGAGAAGAACAGTGAAGAGCAGAAAGAGAAGAACTGATGAAGGGAGAAGATCAAGTACAATAGTCATAACAATTAGAGTTCCAGTTTTGCATGATGATATTTTGGTGTTGCAATCAATGCCAAAGGGGAAGATTGTTTGCATAACTGATGGAGATGATGATGAGAAGATGATTGGTAAAGTTGATGGGAGACTGTTTGCTTGATGATGATGATGATATAATTGTAATAGGATATTTGATGACTTTATTTGTGTTGTCATTGATGGCAACCATATTTGTTTAGTCATCTAGGTCATCTAGACCTACTGGTATAGCCTAACTGGTTGTGGAATGAGTTAGACAGCAAAACTGCTAAGTTGTTGTCAACTGATAAATAAGAATAGAGCAATGATCAAGTGACCGGTACAGACGATTGGAGAAGATTTGGGTGTTGCAGTTCAAAATATATGTTCATAACATTGGCATGAGTCTATGATTGAAATTGCATCAACTTTGGTGAACTGAAAAGCACATTTTTAATTGATTGATATGAACTCAGTGAAGAAGAATGTATACCGGTATCAGATCTTTAACTGGTAATGATTTAAGGTTTGGCGGTGGATCTTATCATGATCATAACTTAGTGATGATGTGTCATAATTTGTGTGTAATGATAAGATGGTATTTGAGTGGGTACAAGGATCATATTTCTTGGGAAATAGTAAAGTGCTTAGAAGAATGAAATAAGGGTTTGATTGCTTATCAAATCAATGTGCGGTGATCATTCAATAATGAAAATCATCTAGAAATTTATTGTAATGATCTGTAATGTATTTTGGCAAAGTGTTTTGTCGTGCTTAATGTAAATTCTTTGTATCTTGTTGATGTAATTAGGGTTTGTAGCCACCCTAACTGAAAAGTGTATTTAGGGCTAGTTGGAGAAGAGATTTGGTGTTGGTAGTTTGAAAAGAAGGTATTGTTGAACCAGATTGAAGTGTCTACATGTGTGTAGCAAATTTGCGTTGAAAGGATATGTACTAGCAAGAAAGGAAGTGTTGTAATCAAATCATTTGCCCTGTTCCCTAACAGTTACAGTAGTCTGAAATCCCTTAACCGGGTAGATCCTATCAGGTCTTATATTGTAAATCCCTTCATCGACTGGCTCATTAACTTGAGTTCAAAATCATCTAACAAGGTTACTCCTAACATGGTAGAGCTCCTAATAGGGCTGAGGCAAAAGCCCTTGACTGGGTGACTCCTAACAAGGTCTGCTCTTAACCAGGCATATTGTAAGCTCTGAACCGGGCTAGGCCTTTAACCGGGTGGATTCCAAAAGAGTGCATATATTTTGTGGGTGCTAATTCCCACCGTGGTTTTTCCCAGTTGGGTTTCCACTTGAAAAATATTTGTGTTCATGTGGTGGATGCTTTGTTGATTTGTGCATTTGATATCCTTACTATGTTTGCATATTGATGAACACTTGAGTGAATGATTTGGTAAACTGGTTTAGAAGATTGTTTGAGTAGTTACCGATACAGTTTTTGAAGTGTTGCAGATTTGTTTTATTACTAACTCACTCCCCCCTCTGAGTAATAACCAGATCCTCATAATAACATACTCACTGTGTATAAGGACTCAATACTGCACCTTTTATAGTGGACATTGCTGCTAGAGGTCTAATTTGATAGTGAGCTCATTGTTTCACTACCCTCCAACTACCCTAAGATATTCATGATATCATTGTGTTAGGTCACATTCACATGACTGTGACCTTATGGTGATTGCTTGTTAATGGTTTCCTTACGCTGCCATCTTTGCCATCAAATATGCCTTCTTGTTCTCAGATTATGGAATTTATTCTTGACTAAGTCAAAGATACATTTTTCACTGTCATACCTTCACAGGGGTTGCTTATAATGTAAATATACTAACCTGAGATTAATGGCATTGTACTCTTATGTCATACTGTTTGTTCTTGATTTCTTTTTACCCTGTTGATGTATGCCTATTGCTATTGCACATAATTGACTAAGATTTTACTATTAAGTTTATATTATGCATGCAACCTTACTATTTTCTTATTACTCCAGGTGAATAAAACTGTTGATGCATTGAAATGTTATACTTTCTGTCACTGGTTTCGATAGTCATATGACTGATATTTCTTTGATCCTTTTCATTGGATACTACACCATGCCTATCATTATGTCTTGAAGACTTACGCCTTGGCTACTATCATTGTCTCATATTAGGTCAAGGCTACCACATTATGATTTCCTTGCATTTCAAAACTCCACTATGGCATCATGCTCTCTGAAGGGTTGTGTATTGACAAGGTGCATGTTATTTCTGCCTTTATTTGAAAAGATATCACTGTTCTTTTATCCAAGGCATTGTAAATCCTTCAATCTTTATGATTGTTAATACTTACTATTCATGAGGCTTCTCCTTACATTTAATTAATCTTTTGACTTAGGCTACTGAGATGTTCATAGCTTGTCCTTTCCAACTTGAATGTTTACTGTCAAATTAAGTTGAAACTTTATGAGTTGATATCTATCAAAATAATGTCCTTTATATTTAGTGTGCACACTAGTAAGACTTGCTCATTGGCTTGATAAAACTAAGACATGCTAAGGAACTTTATTTATTGGACTCTCTATCATAACATCAACCTACCCTTTGTATATTGCTCTATTGTTCTCCTTGACTGGAATTTTCTTTTGCTTCTCTTTAGTGCTTTGAAGCATCTCTAACAGCTTTCTCTAAGATCTCAATACCATAGTGAGGGTGCTCATGATCTCTGAGACTTTGTTCTTGAAGACCTCTGACAGTGTTGATAACTATCTTTATAAAGCTTCTTAGCATTATTGACTCTACTGGTAATTGTTGGCAATTTGGAGGAATTTATTATGTGTTGCATTGATGTTTGTCATTAATGTCAACACTAGTTGTTTTGTTGGTTACCGGCTTCCGGTAGAATGGTTGGTCTTTGATGTTGATCTGGAGATTTGTTTCTGGTTTTGGTCCGGTTGTTGGAATTGGTTTGGATTGGTTATTCATGTGCTCCTGATGTGTATCACATTCAGTTGGTTTGGGATTTGATGATATGGATGCTATCATATGTTCTAGTAAGCTTTTTGGTTACCAATAAGGGTTTTACTGGTAGTGCTTTGATGAAGATATTTTGATGAATCTGATAAGTGGTGTTGGTGTGGCTTCTAGAAGGTTATCAAGATGTTGATGGTTATCATGTTCATGTTCTAGTTGTTCAGGGTAGTTTATTTGGCTTATGGCGACCTATTTTGGGTCTGGTGGTTATTTTGTTAGGTTATGGACCAGTTTATGTAACGTGTTGGTTGATGCTCTCGATGTGTCACTGGTTAGATTTATTGTTTTGTTTATGTTGTTTTGGTCTTAGGCCAACTTGTTTTATCATTGGTTTGTGGGATTATGTAACAAATCTATTTTATTATCTTTTCGATGGCCGACTTAATTGATAAGGTCTCAAGTTGGTATAAATATAATGTAAGATCTCTTTGTAGATCACATATATGTGGTAGGAAAAGGTTATGGGATTATTTATGTGCGAATAAAGTTGTAATCATATACAGAGGTTTTGGTCGATCATAGGTGATCAAATTTGGTTTGTAAAATAGGTTTAATACCTTTGGTATTGAGCTTAACTGGAACTGTAGTCAAGCATAGGAGATGCTATTCTTGCAATTCATTCATCTTTTTGAATTGTAGTCTGGATTTCTTTATAGTCAGTGAGGCTCCTTTTGTGATGAGCAGTACGCTCTAGGTTGTTGGTCTTCCTGCATGTGCTGGCCCCTCTTATTATAATCACATACTTGCTACAGAAGTATTATCTGGTTGTGCGTAGGCTTCCCACCATGTTTTTTCCCTTTACCAAGTTTTCCACATATAAAACATAGTGTTATGTGTTATGGATGGTTGGTAATTGTTCTATGATTTATGTTTATGCTTAATTATTATATCTGCTATTCCAGTATTTGGTTTATGCATTCCGGTAAAAGGTTTTGTGTGCTTAAAGTTTTATAATCTCTTGACAATTGATTCACCCCGCCCCCTCTCAAGTCCACCGGTTATCCTAACAATTGGTATCAGAACTTGGTCCTCTCCACAGAAGCTTAACCACTTGAGGAAGATCCTATGGCAACTAATAATTCAACTGCATTTGTTTTTCGGAGAGAAACCCCCAAGCTTGATTCGACAAATTGCAGGGTATGGAAAATTCAAATGGAAACTCATTTGAGATGTATTGGGAAAGAGATTTGGGAGGTCATGGAGAAAGGCTATACTCCTCATAATCTGGATTTTGGCAATCCTCCTCCAGCAACCTTGGATAAGGACATTGAGAATGATTGTAGAGCTAGAGAAGAACTCTTAAGTGCACTTTCTGATAAGCAAATTATGGGATTAACTGACCAATCATTTGTGAAGGCTATATGGGATAAGTTGGAGGCTCTGAATGAAGGTGACCCTATTGTTAAAATTGCTAAACTTGATTGTTACCAAGTGAGGTATGAGAATCTTAAGATGGAAGAAGATGAAATGATTACTGCTTTTATGAAAAGAGTTAATGAAATTGTTATGGGAATTCAGTGTCGTGGTGGATCTCTGAGCAAAGATGGGATTGTTTCTAAAGTATTGAGAGCTTTTCTACTGGCTTACAAGATGAAGGCTATTGCAATTATTGAGCTGAAAACAATGGCTAACACTTCTGTTAACAAGGATTTCAATTACAGTTCAAGGATGGAAAATGCAAAATCATTAACAAATCTGGATTAGAGATTGCAACCGGTACACAGACTAAAGGTAACATCTTTCATTTGAACTCTGGTGAGAAGACATGTTTGATTGCACAAGTTGATGAGAGTTGGTTATGGAATAAGAGGTTGTGTCATGTGAATTTTGATTGCATTGTAAAGATCAGTTCAACTAAGGTTGTTAGACATATACCTAATATTGTGAAGCCCTATAATTTGGTATGTAAGGAATGTCAAATAGGAAAGCAAGTCAGAACTTCTTTTAAGAGTATACAAGACAAATCTAATGATGTTCTTGATCTTATTCATATTGATTTGTGTGGTCTTGCTAGAATAAAGAGTTTTCAGGGTGATAGATATTTCATGCTAATCATTGATGACTATTCTAGAATGATGTGGATTACTTTTCTAAGGGAAAAATTTGAAGCTTTTGAAAAGTTTAAGATCTTTAAATCTAAAGTTGAGATAGAGACAGGGTTGAATATTAAATTCTTAAGGTCGGATCAGTGTGGTGAATTCACATCCAGTGAATTTAACATTTATTGTGAGAAGCATGGGATAAGGAGACAGTTGTTTGCTCCTCGAACACCTCAGCAGAATGGTGTTATGTAAAGAAAGAACAGAACTATCTTGGATGCGGAAAGAACTATGATGATGGAAGCTAATTTGCCTCATATCTATTGGAGAGAAGTTGTGAGAATGATGGTATACACTTTTAATAGAGTTCATATCAAAGGAGACACCTGTAAGACACCTTATGAGTTAGGGTTTGGTCATACACCTACATTTAAGTATTTCAAAATCTTTGGTAATAAATGTTATATCAAAAGAGATGATTCCATTGGAAATTTTGATCCTAGATGTGAAGAAGGGATATTTCTTGGTTATTCTAATGAAAGAAAAGAATATAGATGTTATATCAAAAGATTGCAGAGAATCATGGAAAGTGCTAATGTCAAGGTGGATGAGTTGTACAAAGGTTAAATCAAAACTTATGAGAGAAAACTGAAAGTGGAGATGATCATAACTAAACCAGTAACATATGTACTAGAACAAAATGTTGAACCAGTTACCCCAACAGTATTAGAGAATTTAATAGTAACTGAAGATCAGAGTAGAGGAACAGAAAGTCAGAAGACTCCTAGGTATGTAAGGTTAAATCATTCAGAAGATCAGATCATTGGAGACAAGAACAAAGGAGTAATGACAAGGAGACGGTTGGCAACTATTGAGGTATGTTTAATTTCTCAAGTTGAACCAGCATCATTTATTGAAGCTTGTAAAGATGAATGTTGGATGAGATCTATGGAAGAGGAATTAGATCAGATTGAGAAGAACAACACATGGACTTTAGTTCCTCGGCCTAAAAATAAGAATGTTATTGGAACTAAATGGGTTTTTAGGAATAACTTGAATGAGGATGGACAAGTTGTGAGGAATAAGGCTAGATTGGTATGTAAAGGATATTCTCAAAAGGAAGGAATTGATTATGATGATACTTTTGCTCTGGTAGCTAGGATTGAAGTTGTGAGATTATTTCTTGCTTATGTTACCCATAAGAAATACAAGGTTTATCAGATGGATGTTAAGTGTGCATTTTTTAATGGAGATATTGAAGAGGAAGTTTACACTAAGCAACCTGGTGGATTTTTAATTTCAGATGACAAAAACATGGTTTGTAGGTTAAGGAAAGCTTTATATGGATTGAAACAAGCCCCTAGAGCTTGGTATGCTAGATTGGACAAATATATTTTGAAGCTTGGTTTCACTAAAGGTAATGCTGATAGTAACTTATATTATAAGATTACTGATGATGAAATATTGATTATTGAAGTCTTTGTTGATGATATCATATTTGGAGGTGAGGATAAATTATGTATGAAATTCTCTGAAAAATATGAAGAATGAATTTGAGATGTCTATGATTGGGGAGATCAAATTTTTCTTAGGTTTGCAGATTACTCATAATGATAAAGGTATTTTCATCTGTCAAACTAAGTATGCTAGAGAGTTGTTGAAGAAATTTGGTATGGAAAATTCCAAACCGGTTGTACCCCTATGGTTACAAGTGAGAAATTGACAAAGAATGATGCATCAACTTAGATAAATCCTACAAGGTATAAATATATGATTGGAGGTTTGTTATATCTGACTCAGACTAGACCGGATATAACTAATGCAGTTTATATTGTATTAAGATATCCAAGTGATCCTAGAGAGAATCATGAGAGTGCGGTGAAAGGGATTTTTCAGGTATTTGCAAGGAACAACTGAGTATGGTTTGTGGTATCCTAAAAATGATGACTTTACACTATGTGCATATACAAATGTTGACTGGGCTGGATGATGACCGGAAGAGCACATCTGGTGGAGCTTTCTTTCTTGGAAAGAAACTTGTTTCATGGATCAGCAAGAAATAGTCATGTACTTCTTTATCTACTGTTGAAGCTGAGTATGTTGTTGTTGCTACTAACTATACACAAGTTCTATGGATGAAGAAAATGTTGAAGGATATAAGGGTAGATTGTAATGAACCGATAGTTATTCACTGTGATAACTCTATTGCTATTGGCATATCAAAGAATCTGGTATTTCATTCTAAGACTTAAGCACATTTCTATCAACTATAATTTTCTGAAGGAGAAGGTGGAAGCAAATGAAGTCAAACTAGTTTATGTGAATACTAAAGAACAGATTGTAGATATCTTCACTAAACCTTTCCCTAAGGAATCAGTTGAGTACTTCAGAGATAGATTGGGAATTTTTTCCCATCCAATAGAAACTTGAATGATGTTGACTGGCATCAGCCTGGCATGCATTTTCAGAAGTATCATTCATTCTGGATTGATGTGTTGGTGCTACTACTCAGTGGGAGTAGACAGTTATGTGGTTCAAAGGTTTTATAACTTTTCTTTGATGTTTATGTCAAGTTTCTGACATTGATGTCAAAGGGAGAGAGATATTTATGTGAAAAACAGAGCTTAACAGGGATATCATTCATAGGGGGGGTTTGGTCTATTCGTTCATAACTTCATTGTCATATCATTTTGGGGAGATTGTTGGATGTCTTCCTTTAGGAGAGACTTGTTTGGCACTTCTTGGCACTTGGATGTTTTTCACATCTAGTGTTGCCATCAATGCCAAATGGGGAGATTGTTGGAAATTTGGAGGAATTAATTATGTGTTGCATTGATGTTTGTCATTGATGTCAACACTAGTTGTTTTCTTGTCTACTGGCTTCCGGTAGAGTGGTTGGTCTTTGATGTTGATCTGAAGATTTGTCTCCATTTTTGGTTTGGTCGTTGGAATAGGTTTGGATTAGTTATTCATGTGCTCTTGATATGTATCACATTCAGTTGGTTCGGGATTTGATGATCTAGATGTTATCATATGTTCTAGTAAGCCTTTTGGTTACCGGTAAGGGTTTTACCAGTAGCGCTATGATGAAGATCTTTTGATAAATCTGATAAGTGGTGTTGGTGTGGCTTCTAGAAGGTTATCAGGATGCTGATGGTTATCGTGTCCGTGTTCTAGTTGTTTGTGATGTTTCATTTGTCTTATGGTGACCTATTTTTGGTCTGGTGGTTATTCTGTTAGGTTATGGACCAATTTATGTAACATGTTAGTTGATTCTCCCGATACGTCACCAGCTGGATTTATTGTTTGGTTTATGTTGTTTCGGTCTTAGGGTGACTTGGTTTATCATTGGTTTGTGGGATTATGTAGCAGATCTATTGTCTTATCTTTTAGGTGGCCGACCTAATTGTTTAGGTCTTGGGTTGGTATAAATATAATGTAAGATCTCTTTGTAGATCACATATATGTGGTAGGAAAAGGTTATGGGATTATCTGTGTGCGAATAAAGTTGTAATCATATGCAGATGTTTTGATCAATCATAGGTGATCAAAATGGGTTTGTAAAATAGGTTTAAGACCTCTAGTATTGAGCTCAAACAGAATTGTACTCAGGCATAGGAGATGTTATTCTTACAGTTCATTCATCTTTCTAGATTGTAGTTGGATTTATTTATAGTCAGTTAGGATCCTTTTGTGATGAGCAGTGCGCTCTAGGTTGTTGGTCTGCCTGCATGTGTAGGCCCCTCTTATTGTAATCACATACTTGTTGCAGAAGTATTATCTAACTGTGGGTAGGCTTCCCACCATGTTTTTTTCCCTTTACCGAGTTTTCCACGTACAAATCATGGTGTTGTGTTATGGATGGTTGGGAATTGTTATGTGATTTATGTTTATGCTTAATTGTTATATCTTCGATTACGGTATTTGGTTTATGCATTTCGGTAAAAGGTTATGTGTGCTTAAAATTTTATAATCTTTTGACAACTGATTCACCCCCCCCCCCTCACAGTTGACCACTAGTTATCCTAACAATAATACATCCTTTTGTGGTGATCATTTTGACTACAACAAAGAACTTAGGGCCTGTGCATAAAATCTTGCATCTCTTTGCGCATGTTTTGAGTTTGTTTGTTGACAAGGATATCACTATTCTTTTACATAACATTAAAACAACCATTTTCATGGGTTATCTTTTGGTCTTTTGGAAGCTTCTTTGATAGGCTGATCTTTGTCTTTGATGGATAAAGATGTCTCACTGTGTTTAAGGTTGATCGCCATCATCTATGCTGGTGCTCTTTGTCAAATCTCTTATCATAGCAAAAGCCTGATCAATGTTATTGTATTTTTGACTCTATGACAGTGGTAACATGTGAGGCTACCTTGAAGTTGATTTTGTGACCTTTGGATGCTTATTCAATGGCCATTGAATTTATTGTCCCTACTACTCTGAATATTCCTTATTCTAGTCACATCATGACTATAGGTCAGTTACCCTCTGTGTGCATCTTTTGACTACCCTTAGGATCTACTTTTTTACTATATTTTATCCTCATCCATGATTGTTATTTTAATGTTATGGGCTCCTTAAGAACTCTGCACTTAATAATTTGGATCATTATCATAGAAACTTCATTTTTTATTTAAAAGTCCTCCTTATTCTTAGGTATCTACACTATTCTCAGCCTCTGCCAATACCTTTATTGTTGAATCTTGACTTTTCTCATCTTATCATATCAATGTATGGTCTAAAATTAAGGATCGATCATTGACTATGCTCCAAGCCTTCTTTGGAGATGCGTGGCTTAGGCTATTGAGATTTTCATTGATGGCTTCCATGACTTGATGTCATGACATAATACTCTTTTGACTGCTCATACAAGTCACTGTCCTCTACTATGTGCTCCAATGGTTCAAACCTCCTCTTTCAATGAGGGTTATGCTTTGATGGACTTTCATAAGAACATTCATTCATTGTTCTCATATGCCTTAAGACTATTAAGAAGGCTCTTTGAACTCTTTCATTACACAGTTTGGCTTCTCATAAGTCAGCAGCGTGTTAGGCTCTACCCTTGTGGGAGCCACATTTTAACCCACATGTTGTAACTTTATGAACAACAACATTACTTTTCATGTATCCACACATGAAGCAAACAAGTTAGATAAAAACATTTCATATTTGATTTCTTCCTGTTGATTTGATCTGGTATTTGTCTCCTTGACCTAATGAGATACTAGTTGTTGTGATGCACATGAGGGATATATTATGTATTAGTAGATGCATATGCAGATATGGAATGATGGCCCTTCATTTCTCTAACAACACTTTCTCAAATGCAGGTACAAGATAGCAAGGAGGCAAAATTGAACAGAAGATGAGCGCGGGACTACAGATGCTATAGGACAACTCAAAAAGGGCTCGTCATTCAGGCAATGACGATTCACCCTTCTTTCTCTGCATTTTACATTATATTTGCATCTGCAAGTACTTAGTTTATTACTTATTTATACCACCAATTAGTCTCACGGCTTGTGTGAGACATTGTACATTCCTTTTTAATAAATATTACTCTTTTTTCAGGAAAAATATGTACTCTCATATTGTTCTAAATTTGAAACTATGGAAATGTAATCTTATTTTCTCTTTTCATGCACATTAATGTAATAATAGAAGAATAAAATGTATCCTTTTGTATGTTAAAACACTAAAGCTCTACTTGATTGAGCTTGTAGCGAAAATAGGTAACAACTATACCGAACAGGGCATGTTGGGACTAATTAAAACTGAGTCAAGTTTATAGGCCCATTTCAAAAATTTGCCTGGCATTTCCGAATGATTAAAATAAGTCAGTTTGAATGGCCTAGTTAGCAAGGGGGTAAAATGGAGCCAGTTGATTTTCAGAGGATAAGGCTCGGGATTCATGTCCCACACCTTTCATTTGGCCTATTCAGTGATGTGCAACTTTCAGAATTCATTTTGGATAATTTTATGAGGTACCCATTTTGAGGGGTGAGCTGGAAGTGCATTTTAGGCACAAATGCAGATTTTATGGAGTAGCCTTCTTTGAGCGATTACATCTTTTTCCCTGTTGATCGTCATGAAAAAATTCAAAATGGATTCAATTTTATGCATTAATGTGAGTCACCCTGCAAAATTTCAGGTCTTGACGAATCCATTTGCTCAGTTTTCAAAACCGAATCCGTTTGCAGTTTGTGTGTTTTGGCAAGTCCCTGTTTCGACAGCTAGTCAGAGCCCTGTTTTGCACAATTGTAAAACTTGCCTCAGTAAGCATCATGCCAAAGTGTTTCTTCCAGGTTGATGTCAGTATAAATGGTGAGCTACGTTTCAAATTTCAAGTCCTTATGAATCCGTTTGCTTAGTTTTCAAAGCTCAATCCGTTTGTAGTTTGTGATGTTTGCACAAGTGTAAAAATGTCCCGTTGAGCGTCATGTCAAAATGTTTGTTCCGAGCTAATGTTGGTATAAATGGTGAGCTACATTTCAAATTTCAAGCTTTTATCAATCCGTTTGATCGGTTTTCAAAAGGACTCATTTTGCCATCAAATTCAGTTATCCGCACTTCCAATGTTAGATCAGTTAATGTAGCCGTTTTGGTGAGCGCACCGTTTGCATCCTGTCAGTCGGGTGATCGAACTGAGAATTCAAAGATTTAATATGTACTTAAAGGTACCTATGTTCCAAATTTGAGAGCCTACGGAGGTCGTTTGATATTTTTGAGAAAGGCATCATGTGTTGCCAGAACATTGACTTCATCAGGTCCGCAGTGTCGACAAAGCCAGTTGGCCGTTTTCGGAAATTAATATCTCTTCACTCGGGACTCATCTTGAGAAACCGTTTGGTAGAAGTCATCCTTGTATATCAGAGTATACGCCTGTCAGATGGCGAGCTCCAGAAAGGTGTTTTGACAGGTTTGAAAATTATGTCTTCGCGATTAAATGTGAAAAATGTGGCGTAATTGCCTGAAAGTTGCAAAATGCAATTTTATGATCCGAAAAATGGTGCCGATCGATTCCAGAGGTATGTTTGAGGTTCCTAAGATATTCCAGAGGCCAGTAGCTTGAAAACGAAAAAAAATTTAGTCGGACCCACTTTGGGGCCCAACCTGGCTCATGCCTGTGCTTTAATTTTAATGGTGAAATGTTCTTTTTCCTGGCAATATATGCGTCTCCATGACAGTTTGATTGTAATTCGCCAGTAGGATGGTGAGAGGCGACTTCAGTGTTGCCTATGAATTGATGGACATATATTCGAAATGAAAAAGTATAAGCCATTAAAACTCTCAGCAAATCCAATTGATGGATTAGAACCTTCAGCAAAGTAGTAAATGGGTAAGATAGCGAACAACAAATGCAATTAAATTGCAATGTCCTCCCTGCTGTTTGTGGTGGTTGAGTGGAGTTTAAAAAATCTTCAAACAAATGCCAAAGTTCTCTACAGGCAATTGGGATGTAAATCGCTGTAGAAACATTCCAAGCAAATTTTATTGACAGGTTTAATGCCAGCATCTCCCTCTCCATGGTCATTTAAGAGCATAAACTCTAAAGCAATTGTGAGGGGTCATGTGGGCCATGAGACCTCCAGCAAATGAAATGGAAGGTGCATAATCAAATAGCACAACCTTGCTAGCATCCTTGCCATGAGATGGAAATGATGGAAGAAAGTCTTTGCAACTTCCTTTGGCTGGCAGAATTCCCCTTGCATGGATGGTGAAGGGGCAGTGTTTTAAACCTTAGGCAATACAAACTTCTCAGCTGTGCAATTCATAGGCTCCCAGCTAAATCTCCTTCCCTTGCATGGCTAATAAGAGAGATGTTTAAATTAAAGTTTCAACAAATACAATAAATGGCAGATTCAAAGTTTCCTCCTGTTGTGTGTGGCAAATTGAAAACATTCTGAAAGCTTCAGCCAATGCCATTAACAAATGTTCACACCTCTACGTGGTTTTTGAGTAGCAGTGTTAATTTTAAAGGAAATGCAGTCTGCGTGGATGGGGAGAGGGGCAGCGTTGAAGTCTTCTACTAAATGCAAGCAGTAGTCATACTCCCAGCTCCCTTGCATGGATCCTCTGTGTTGAAAGGGAGGCATGCAGCAGCATTATAAAGTCCAACAAAATGCAATCTAAAAACTCACGACTCTTCCAATGCATTTCCTTACGCGTAACATGGTGGAAAAGGTATTTTGTCAAGAAGTCTTCAAGCAACTGCAACGAAATCACCATTAAAGTCTCAGAAAAGAGCTCCAGAAGTGCAGCTACAGGCAAATCACTTTATCCCACATTGGCTGGGAAGTGTAACTTTTTGGTATTTAAATATAAGACTCCACCATACTATAATGTCTAAGCCATAAAGGCTTTTGACACAAGGTGCCTATGGGCGCCCAAGGTGGGCCCACACGCGAGCACGCTTCCCGAGGTGATAGAGGAGTTGACGGGATGGTGATTAGGTGGACCCCACGCGGGCACACTTCCCGAGGAAAACAGGCGAAATTTTGCAGACGAAGGCCGGGTTAACGAGTGAGCAAGTTCGAGAGAGATCAACGGCTCGTGCTATTTCGTGAAGGAAAGATCCACGTAGTTTAAACCCCGCGAAATAGCGAAAGTGAACGAGAGTCGTCCACGTGTCGTGATAGGTGGCAGTCCAGTGGCGATGACGTGGTGGCCAAGTGGCAGTGACGAAGCAAATGACGTGGCGAAGATGAGGTGTCATCCCAGGTGGCGTCCAGTCAACCCCATCGACCAATCAGAGGCTGCCACGTGGCAAAGTGTCAAAGCACAAATGGTGGCAAAAATCAAAATTAAAATGGATAAATGATATAGTTTAAACTATGGAGAAATTCGAAAAATTTAAATGATGGGTCCATGTTGAGGATTAATTCGCCCAGGGCTCAATTTTTGGCCAAAGTATAAAGTGTTATATGTTTTCAGAAAGCTCTCGGAGTGAGGAATCTGATTATGAGGTTAATTCTGACAAATGTAGGATATTTTGGAGGCAGTTTCCACGGGAACAAAATTCAGTTAGAGAGGAGACACTTGGCAATTCAGTTGTAGATTTGATTTGGTTCCCTCTCCCTTTTATTCCCAATTCTTCTCAGTTGTAAGGGTTCTAGAAATTTGGAAAATGCTCCAGATTTGATGGCTTCCACTTTCTGAATATCATGAAACAGATTTGTGAATGCTTCTGTTTGGTTTCAAGGTACAGAGATTGCAATGTATTATTGTAAATGTGGTTTTAGTTGCAGGTCTTGCTTGTGTCAGGCATGAGTAAATTCCTCACAGTATTGTCTCTAAGTATGTATTTCATTATCATAAATTGAATCCTCAAGGAGGATGAAGATTTGTCAATTTTAAGGAAATTGTGTGACTATTTATAGGTATCCTTCAAGGAAGGTTTTAAATTCTGTAGTCAGTCATGAATGATGAAATGTGTATCTAGATCTGATAAATTTGTGAATGAATCAAATAGTGCACTAATATAAGGTATTGGTGCATGAATATTTTGTTTAAGGAAAATAAGCTTGCATCTATGAGTCATATTTGCAGTTATGTTTGTGACTCTGTTGCCCAATGAACAAGGCACCGGTCTTGCAAGTTTGGGGATGTTTTCAGATATATATTTTAAACGACAAATCTAATTTCCCTTCATGTTTAGGGGTGTTTGTGTTCCATTCTTTCCAAGCTCTGTTTCATCCTATTGTTTGTACAGATCTAGCCAATTTGTAATGTTTCTTAACCTGTTGAGCTTGTGAAATGATTTATCTGCTTAGTGTTGATGCAGTTATGTGTCTGTAATTGTTGTATTTAATGCATCAAAAGGGTGTCCCCCCCTAGGTCTAGCAGAACCTGAAGTGCAGGAGGATCATTAGGATCCTATGTTATGTTGTCCAAGCCCTGAGGTGTTTCATTGATTGAGATTGGCTATCTCATAGATAGATTTATAGGTGTCTTGGGTTATCACTTTTGGTGAACAACAGGGCATATGGACGTCTATCAGAGTAACCACCAAAGGCGGAGTAGCAGTATTTTGTAATACCGATATTGTAAGTTATATAAAAGAATGTATTATGCAGGCTCATCCAAATAACATATGAAGTCAGAATAGCATATCAACAGGGTTTCAATCATTAAAACTATCATGATGATAAATAAATGGAACAATGTCAGGAGAATTATCCCAGTTATGAACTCATGACTGAAGAAATCAATATCGGAGAAACCTATGGTGATAAAAGGAAAATGGAGAAGGAATCCTAATCGATAAAACTAATGAGAATGGGGTAATGAATCACCTATGATTTGATAGCATAACTTATTCTGAAAATAGGCATATGGATGGTCATCAAAACAGTTACTCCGATGGCATGCTTTTGGTTGGAATACCTCTAAGGGGATAACTCAAAGCGAATTCAAAGGCAGAGCCTTCATCGGGATGACTTGTGAAGATGGGAAGACGGTTTTTAGATATGTCGATAATGAAAGTAACATCTATAGGAATCATCCAAGATGTGTTCGACATAGGTAACCTGAACATCAAAATCAAACCAGTGGTTACTTATCGGTATAACCCATGCCAAAATGACATGAAGGAAAGACAGTTATAGAAAGCGGCATATTTATCCGCAGCGACTAAATTGTTCGAAAGGCGCCAAATTTAGAAACATTGACGGAAAGAGTTAAGTCGATGTCACGCGTCATTAGAGAAATTCAAATTTTGAAAAGACTACCCCGTTGATTTACAAACTGGAACATTTACTGATGCATGGACAACATTCTCTGAGAATCACAATCTAGGAAATTTTCGCACCAGAATTACAAACACATAGAGATGACATTCGAGTGGGCAAAAAAGGACAGTAAGAGTGACAAGTATCCTGAGCAATTACCCTATGATTTCCTCATGAAATTTATTGAATTGTCTTTGAAATGAAGAGTTATAGCGGTTCTATGAAGAGGAAATAGGGAGAAACAAGCAAGGGAAAAGGGAAAAAATAAAAAACTGAGGAAACAAGTGTAGAGACCCAGGTAGAAGAGAGAAAATTAAATCATGATCTGTTAGACCAATTACTTGGTTCCACCCCTAAACCAAGAGGTCTACAGAATGGATATTGGAAGACAACTATGGTGATGTAGGAGATGTGTGCACAACCATCAGAGGCTATGAGTTATTTATGTTCCACTATCATAGGCATGAAGAGCCTAAGCCAATTTGCAACCTGTGGAAATTGAACATGGAAAAACTAGTTGTTCCCAATGTTTATGTTAACGTGGATCTCCTAAATATTTTAGTACAAAACTATGATCCCAAAAAGAGGGCAATCTATGACCGAGATGGAAAGCCCTATTTCTGTATATCTAGAGAGGCAATATCTGAAGTTTTTGACCTGCTTGGGATTTATGATTATCCCATTGACCTTGAGAATTTGTCCGAATAATATTGAAGGTTAGATACCACCTATGCAGGATGGAGATTTCCTTTTCACTTTCTTAATCCTGATGCACCATTGGAAACAAGGGAAGGTTTTGTATTTCATGTAAATTTGTTCAAAAATTATTTTAAGTATACACACTACTCGGTTGGTCAAGTTTTAGGGTTGAACACTCCAGATTTCATGAGGATAGAATCCATGATCATTGCAATAGACATTTAGTCCCTGAAAGCCAGAGAATTTGACTATGCTACATTTGTAGCAAGGAAACTTGAGATGGGGCTTACAGCTATACCGAAATATTCATCCCAGATCCACTTCCCACATTATTCCTTACTGTTGCATATGGTGTTATTTTATGGCCAAGAATTTGGTCTTTGGTTCGAGGAGATGAGGATAAGGAAATGTGATAGTGACAATAGGCCTCTGCCAGTTTAATTATGGACTTCAATATGGGACTACAGATTTGTTAGATCCAGTTACATTCATTTTGAAGAATACTTTGTAAAAACTTTATACAAGTTTTATGATCACCCTTGCAATTTTGCACTCTTAGAAGATATTAAAAACTTCCTAAGTCCTGCAGACTTTGGAGGGCCTGAAACCTTTAAGCACAATTGGGGTGATTGGTATTGTTTTTCTGATGTGACCATGTTTAGATTCTATGGCAAGGATCTCCATTGTTTTTGCCCAAGATAGTTCCTGGCAAAATAGCCTATTTAGAGATCATAAGGCAAATGGGAGATTAGAATCATATGCATTTAAGTTTGCATGACAAGTAGGCTTTTATGCCTGGAACCTTATGTGTTGGTGAATACATTGTTAATGGGAGAGAAGGGCAAGAGCTCACATGGAGCAAACTGGTCCATTATGATATCAAGTTGGGTGCTCCAAGGAAGAACTTTGATCCTGAAGGATATGTCCATTTGGAATGGAAAAAATAGAAAGTTGATGATTATGAGCATATCCCATATATAAGGGATGATTTGATAAGAAACATGGATGAAAAGGAGGCTGAATTGGCCATTGATAACCATAACAGGGAGATGGAGCAAAAGGCAAGGGAGAAGCAGACTATCGATGTGTCATCTTAAGATGATGAAGAGTCATCAGAAGGGGATGAGGTTTCATTTGAGTAGTTCTCCAAAATGTCGATTGAAGAGAAAGTGTCACCTATTAGGGATCTTAATGAGGAAGTTCCAATAGAAGAAGATCAAAGGCAATTGGCCTGTAACAATTTTATATCTGATGATAATTTTATAAAGTCTCCTGAATTCATGTCCTTTTTTGTATAAAATAAAAGGAAAAGCAATTAGAGAAAATGTCAGAGAGGTGAATACCTCTAATGAAAAACAATTGTCAGCTACTCTGGAAAATGAAGTTGAACAGAAAATGGGTTGAATGACTCCTGAAAGAGGGAGAAAACTACTTGAAGATGCACGTGTCTTGATCTTTCCTAGGTGGTATATGAATTTTGTGCTAGTATTTGATAGCTTTCTTCATAATATTGATGCAAAACCTAAGTTATCTCCAGAAGGTGTGACCCAAGTATACATGGGGTCATTATACAACCCTGACAAGCATTCTATGTTAATTTGGTTAGTGTATCTTCCAAAAAAAAAACCCATAGTGATTGATACACAGAAGGCCTTTGGACATATCATGACTTTGAAGATCGATGAAATAGAACCCATAGTTACAATTGATTTAAGGGTGAACATTGCCAAATTGAAAAAGGCCCAGACTCAAATGTTGTTGAGAGAAAACAAGTCTAGTAAACTTGAAAATATCAGGTTGAATAAAGAAATTGATCATCTGAAGGAGATGTTGAAACAGAAGGATCCACAGAGGCTATTAATGCAAGGTGAGAGCCCGCAGCCTCACACTAGGGCTAGCAAATTAAGAGAAGAGAATTATTAGCTCCAGGCCCAATTAGGAGAAGCCAAAAGTGAAACCATGTTAGTGCTTATCCAAAAGAGGTTTACTAACTTGATGACATGGATGGACAAATACTGGGATATATAAACTAAGAATTAGACCGTTATTGATGAGCATGAAAGACTAGATAAACGACTGCATGAGCGACTCAAAGAAATCTAGGAAAAAATATGAAGCAGATCTTGAAGTCGTGCAGAATTGTGAAGAATTTATGAAAACCCATAAAAAGTATCTAGAAGCGTTGAGATCTGAGGGTGTTCATTTCCTTAGTGACGCATCAAATGGCATCCCACCCCTTCTTAATGAAGATGGAGATCAGAAGGGGAAGGTGGATTAGATTCGGGAATGCCAACAGGTGCTCAGGGATGCACTGAAAGCTACCAAGAATGAAGATGTTGATAAGGTGGTAGAATACATAGAAAGCAAGGTGTTGATGGAGGTAGAGGCTCGAGATACAATCCATGATTGTGATACTCGATATAATGAGAAATATTTGGCACACTTAACTAGTGTGCAATTATTCGTAACTAGATGATTAGTTTTTTTTAAGTGTTTAGTTTATTTCCAAAAGACCTTTTCAAAGGGTGTAACCCTTTGATATGTTATAAATTACTCAATGTAATCATTTCCAAAGTATTTCAAAGTTTAGCAACTTTTCTGAAATTTTAAGTCTCAAGAAGTTTTCATGTTTCAAGAACAATATTTTATTTCAATGTAATATAAAGAAATCTGTTTCCCTATTTGAAAAGTTGTGTTGTGGATTCTTTCATTTTCAAATCAGTTCTCTGTTATAATTGTTTGTGGTTGATACTTACAACTCTAAGTTGTTGTGTGAAGAAATTGTATGTTGTTACATAGTTGGAGCATCAAGATCCATCTGAGAATCGTTTTGTGTGTTGTGTATTGTCTAATTGGTCTTTCACAAGGAGAGTTAAATTCAATTAGACTAACTATGAAAAATATTATACAATTATATAGCATTGGAGGTTGGGTAGTTGACAAATCCATCCAAGGAAGGATTTAAAAATTGTCTATCAGAGTTAAAAATAAAGTTTGCAAGTGAATGACTCTATTCCCCAAAAGAAATAAGGCAGTGGCCTAATTATATACAAATTTCAATTCAAATCACTTATCCACACTTTTTCAATTTCATTTTTTATGTTAGTAGGAGATATAAGTAGAAGTTAGAAGGAAGGATAGCTCAAAAATCAGATTATAGGAACCAGATTAGAGAAAAAGATAACTAGTTAAAGAAGACCACCAAGAGAGTAGGAGAAATCAGATAATTGAAATCAATAAGATAGTTTATCCCAAAGACATGTGCCACTTTGAGATAAACAAAGAGGTATAAAGTACAATATACAGATCTTCTATAAAAAGCACTAAATAAGAAAAACAATTGGGGAGTAGGTACACCCGCCTAGGTTTTGCAGAGCCTGAAGTGAGGGAGTTAGAAATCTCAAAAGGTTCACTCTATTAGTTGGCCAAATCAATCGGAAGATTTGATCATTGAGCAAGGCATACTCATAGCATTTTTCAATGTGTTGATTTGATACAACCAACACTATGTAAGAATGAGTCTTCAAAAAAGAATTTTGTAATGTCGGGCGAACCCTATTTAGGGATTTTCCCTAGACCAAAACAAAATTTGGATGAGGTAGTCGCAAGTCCATCCCCTAACTAGCTTGAAATTAAATGTGTCCCTCTAGAATATTGATACTTTTACCTCAAATCTTGAAACCAATAGGCAGTGTTATGCAAATTGAAGAATATAAGGTCACTCTTCCTCATTTAAGTGTTAGGTTTTTAATTGTCTTAGACTCGGAGGTTGAAATCCCTAATAAAATAGCTATGACCATTGGAAAAGAGACCTATGTATGGGACATGGAAGTTTTGGTACTCTAAATGTTTGTTTCTTTTGCAAAAAATGGATATCTCAAAAAAGATTGCCCTAGTTTTAAATAGAGATTTGTTGGGATTTTTAGTTCCAATAATGGAAATTAGGAGACTAAAAATGAGAAAATAAAGGTTCAACCTTTGGATTAGGAGGAACCAAATGATAGTGATATGGTTATTGACAAGCATATTCCAAACTCGACAAACTCTAATGACACTAAGATGAAAAAATTTCAAACGCTCATGTGGAGGATATTGTTGAGATGGGTACCTTAAGGTCAAATAGGTAGAAGGTGTCCCTAATGAACCCTCTATTTGGAGAAGAACTTGAAATCATTCCTACCAAATATTTACTTGCTCTTATATCCCACTCTTGTCCCCAACTAGGATAGGGCCCTAACTCCATTCAGTCAAGGAAGAATGCCCAACAACTGGCCCTTCACTAAATTCAAGCCAAAGCTATTGAGATCAAACATATTATGTGCTCTCCACATATGAGGTTTTATGAACTAAATGTCATAGATTTTGCCCTCAAACCTGGTGATGAGGCCTTTGGAAAATAATTAGTGATAACTAATCTAGACCCTAATCTCTTAGAATCGAGTATACATAGCCCCTTTGTAGCTCAAAATTCAATTCCTCCCAAAGAGGACAAGAAAAAGAGGAAACTTAAAGATAGGCAACTCAAATTCTGGGTTTGAAAAGAAAGCTAGTAAAAAGTAGGAAAAG
This sequence comes from Cryptomeria japonica, assembly GCF_030272615.1. NCBI lineage: Eukaryota > Viridiplantae > Streptophyta > Pinopsida > Cupressales > Cupressaceae > Cryptomeria > Cryptomeria japonica. Next base: position 377,630,796 of record NC_081409.1, read on the forward strand.
ATCTGAAAGTGCTTTGACAGATTATATAAAAGTTAGAAAAACCCAACCCCTTTGGATCCTAAATGAACTTTAACATTTGTAGTTATAATGTGAGGCGATTGGAGATAGGGGATAAAAGATATGTTCTTAGACCCTTTTGTAATTTTATACCTAGCTTGGATTTTCTATGCCTTCAAGAAATCAAGATAACCAGTTTTCAAGCCTGGAATGTAATGAACTTTATTTGGCATAAGGCTACAGTTATCAAATCTGATCATGATAGAGGGAAGGGGGGAACTACTATCCTAATCCAACCAAAATGGGTAAATAATATTGAACATTTTGGTACTTATCCGTGTAATAGATTGGTGTGGGTTTTTCTCAAAATTAAAGATGATCAGTTTGGTATTTGTTCCTTGTATGCATCTAATGATTATAGAGAGAGGTATACTCTTTTTAAATGGTTTCCCTCCAACCTCCCCAAATCCTCTTGCATCTATCTATATTGGATATTTTAACATGGATGAGTTTAAAGAATATAAGAGGGATGGGAAAGATACCATGAGGAAAGGTGATGAATTATTTTTCTAGTCTAAATTTAAGATATTGCTAAACTTGGCTGACCCCCTTGCTAAGAATAAAGTATCCTCTTCCTCCAGTTGTTTACTTTGTGCGCTTGGGGGACCAAAAAGTGACCATTTTTTTTGCCCAAAAAAAGCCATTGGCATGCAAAAAATTTGGCACTAGCTAAATGTCTAGTATTGGCAAATTATCTTTTGCTTTCACTCTCTCTCCTAAAAATAATATATACATTAAATATAACATTTAAATATAACTAATTTAAGTTATATTTCATGTATATATTTCCAGGATGTTTAAGAGGATGTTTGAGAGTGGTTTCAGATGTCTAGGAGTTATAATGCAGATTCTAGGTTTTAGATGATCATTTAAATTTTTAGACGATCATATTTCAACAATCAACATGCTCCTATCAGCATTATCTCACTCTCTCTATGAAATTTTATTTATCTCCCCCAAACTCTAAACTTATAGATCCCTCTCTATCACTCTCCTCTATCCCAATTCTACCTCTCTCTATCTCTCTCTTCTCTCAGCCCCAAGATCTAACACTACCTCTTTACCTCTCTTTCATACCCTTCACTCTCTACTATATGTTTCTTCTCTCTTTACACACCTCCCCCTCACTTCTTTAATTTATCTAGGTCTCTCCCAAATTTTCTCCCCTTAAACCTCGTTTGTATTCCTTACCCCCATCTCTATCCCTTCCTCCCTCGCTCTCTCTTCTTCTATCTTCCTCACTTATTGATTCTCTCCTCTGTCGCTCCATTCTCTCTATCACTACCTCTCCCTCCCACCCTATATCTCTCTTCATCCTTAGGTCTCTCCTTCCTGCTATCTTTACCTCTTTACCTCTCCATCCTTGTCTCATTACCCACCTCTCTTCCCATCTATCTCTCTCACCTTTATCTTTCCCCCTAGGTCTCTCACCCCTGAGAGAGAGGGAGGGGTTAAGAGAGAGAGAGAGAGAGAGAGATCACATGTGAGAGAGAGGGAGGGAGGGAGGGGTTGAGAAATATATGGGACCAAGTGAGAGAGAGAGAGAGAGGGAGAGATATGGGAGGGGGTGAGAGAGAGGGGGGTTGATGCCGGAGCATCCAGGAGGGCAAATGAACAAAGGAGGACACCAAGGACTAAGGAGAGTGATATGACATCACTAGAGGTCAATTGGAATGTTTTGAAGCCTATAATGGCCTATTGTAATGTTGAATTCAATAAATTACGTAAAAGTCCTAAAGGTCCTGATAAAGGCCTAAGGACCAAAATGCAATGTAATAGGATGATGGAGTCTAGATAGGTTGGATAGGAGTTTATTGTGATTTAATGATCTTATTATGTCAAAATAAGTTGAATGGGATAGGTTTTAGTTGATTAAAAGTATTAGAAATAAAGTTGAAAATTCAAATTTTGAATTTCAACAACTAGTTCCAGTTTTGGTGGGAAATAAGTTTTAGAGTTGTTTTGACATTTTAATCACTTGGATTAGTTGGAGATTGGTTGGAGTTGGTTGGGGAAGGTCTTATAAAGTCTCTAAAGTAATTTTTGTGTGGTTGGATGATGCTGGTACAGACTTGTACGGACTGTCTCAGAAAATTAATTAAAAAACTCTTTATTTGCTGTCAAATCCTTGTTTTTCATGCTTTCTTTGCATTGAAAGGCTAAGGGATCATCATTTCTGTACATTGGGGGTTTATTGGTTATTCCTTTGATGTATTGAGTACATTTTTGAAGTCTTGAAAGTATCATATTTTTATTTATTGCTGACTGTCCCAGAAAAGACAGTGATTTTTTCACTAATTTGTGAATTTCCAAGCATGTAAGGATCCATCCTATGAATGTACAGGTCTGATTCTCATAGGATGGATGCCAAATAACATGTACAATAGTTTACTAACCCATTATTGACAGGAAGGAGTGAAGAGTGCAGGTGTACACCATGAAAGTTGCATGAAAGTTGAAGAAAAGTGACTGGAAATGAGTGAAAATGAAGGCTATGCATTGAAGTGTCTAGACACACAATTTTAAAGGTGTTTGAACTTTGGTTGAGCCTTGGAAGTGATTGGAAATGATATTTCTAGAAAGCCCTAGGGAAAAGGGTGATTTAGTGAGGTTTTTTGGTGTTTGGGTATCTAGGAGTGCAACCAAGACCTAAGACCTGAAAAATCCTTGGTTTGGGAACATAATAAGAGACTGTACAAAAGGGTTTAATCTGGTGTTAAGTTTTGTTGGTACTTCCTTTGTAAAGTGGGTGGTTTTTAAGGCTAAAAAGGGGCACATTTGAGGACAGCAAAGGGTCCGTCCAAAACAACCTATATTGGTTTTCTGATATGTTGTGTAACATCCAAATGGGTGTCTAAATATGTAATTTTTTTGTCAAGTGTTTTGGGATGATTTGGAGAAAAGTTGAAAATACCCGATTTGGAGGCTACAAGGAATAGAGCCTAGAAGAGCAAGTTTGGTTTATGAGTTTGAGTCTGAGTTTGGGGGTGTGTAGAACCTTGTCTTATGGTGTTTGGGATGTGTTAAGACCAATAGAGGTGTTGGAACAAACCATTTTGAAGTTATCCTTGGTTGGGTGTGTTGAGTTGAGTTTGGTTTTGAATCACCTAGCATGTAGAGGATCCTTTGATGTGTCTCCTTGAGTTGATTTAATCCTTAGGGAGAGTTCCAGAGTTGATCTCTCTGCATCAGGGGTGAATCAGTCTTCACTGGATCTCATAGCTAAACTCCAAAACAAAAATTGATAAACTGCAGCAAGAAACTGATAAGCAAATTAACAACACAACACCAAGATTTTTGACATGGAAAACTTAGTTAAGGGAAAAATCACGGTGGGAACCTACCCACAGTAAGATGATACTCTGCAGTAGTATGTGAAAATTGTTACAATGGGGAATGCACATGCATTCAGGCACATGTCTAGAGCTCACTGCTCAAAAGATATTTGCCTGGAAGGAAAAAACCCTCATGGAAGTCCCACTGACTTGCAATATGTTTCAGACTACAATCTGAAATAAATGAGCTACAATGATAGCTTCTACAAATGCTTGATGACAGTTCTGATTAAGAACAATTGTCTTCCCTGCAACACCAATCTCACCTCAACGCTTTACTGAATGATCAATCTCTTTTTTGCACATTCACCTCTCTCTGATAATGTAGACACTATCTCAATACCTAAATTACATGAATATCTCATCTATATATACAAATCATCAACCTTGATAACAGGGTCAGCTAAACCCTCAACCCTCAACACACAAATTACATTACATGATACAAAGATCAATCACCGGACCAATATAATGATTTTCATTATATAACATGGACCTAATTCAAATTCCCAAACGATCTCATCCACCAGAAATCACGCCAAGATCAACCGCAACACTCTACACCACCAAAAATACCGCATAACACGAAAATCATCACCAGTTCATATAAATCACCAAAAACTCACACAACGATCAATAAATATTGCCACAAAAAATAAGACATGATTAGGAAACACCAGTAAGCATGTTAGAATCATCTGGAATAGTTGCACCAACACCTCTTTTCAAATCGTCATCAGTCAACGCCTAGAAGCTCAAGAACACAACCAATCAGCAATTGTCATGAAGAAAGATAACTTGTGAAGCACTAAATAATGAACCATCTCAAATGAAGATACACAAGACCATCCAAGACAATATCCCAAAGTCTCAGCATGAGATCTGATCGCACCAGAATATATCGAAGGAAATATTGGATTCTGCAAAACAGTGATCAGCAAAACCAAACTACAAAACTAGATCAAACTCACCAGAATAAATCACAAGAATATGTTGACATCAATGACAACAATATATCCTAGCAGCAATAAAATGAATAACCATATCCAACAATCTCCCCCTTTGGTATTGATGACAACATATGAATGTGAAAAATAGTCAATGCCAAGAAAGAAGATATCACCAGCAAACTCGCCATGAGATCAAGATAGATAATGCATTTTTTCATATGATCCTTCTCCCCCTTTGATAGCAATGCCAAAGATCTCCAAAATAGAAAACCAAACTCTCTCCCAAAATAGAAACATGAATCTCTCTCCCCCTGGGACACGCAACCAAATCAACAGACTAC